>NC_084974.1:1262500-1587500 GCF_963691925.1 Scomber scombrus
ATGAGTTGAAAGGTCAGTTGTAGGTTCAGGTATTGATGAGAAGAGCAGTGTAATCTTACAATGATCATATGATCAGATGTAGGTGAAAAGTTTACTCTGATAAACTCCGTGCTCTTTCTCATTTCTCAATCAGAATAGTTACTGCAGTTTTCATCAGCTTGCGTGAACATTGAACTTTTAAAGGAAAATTCTGCAAGATGATTTTCACAATGTAGCAATATGAACCAATGCATGAATGATCTTTATGCATAACAGGCTTCTAAAACAAAAAAACTTCCATGTGTGCACAAAACAATACCATTTAAAATGAATTTACTGATTCTAACAGAATCTGAGACTCAGACAGGAGCAGGTTAATATAAACAGGTTGGCTGGGCTTGTGTTTTTTGTCCATGACCTTTTATCCACTTCCTAACTGCTCTGTCAATTTTGGTTCCAGATTCACAATATCACCATGTGCTTACATATCCACAGTCCAAAATACTTTGGTAAAGAGTTTTGGACCCTGAAAGTAATCTCTCAGAATCTTTGATACCTAGTTTATTGTCTTTTGGAAGGTGACGAGCTGGCTTCCACAGTTGTTTTAGAGCAGTTTGTGTTTCTGTGTTTTGCTGTGATCTGTGAGTAAGTTGATGATTGATCCTTCTTACAGGAAACTTGTTGATGTGTGCTCCTCTCAGGGAAACCCACCTCAATTATTCTCTTCCATCTTGATTTTTAATTTGGGTTTTTTTTTTTTTTTTGGGGGGGGCGGGGGGGACTCGCACCACTCATGCACAAATCTTCCATACAGGATACACAGCATTTTTCCCTTAAGGTTAAAGCAATATTAGCACTATTTAGTACCATTCCGAGCTGTCTGTCATAATACAAAGCAGATTAACACGTTTTATTAAACATCATTCAAAGGAACAGCCCAACGTTATTGGAATCAAACTGATATTGCACTTCTCGTCTGATTCAAGTGATCAAACCTACTTCTCAAAATGTTGGACTGTTCTTTTAAAGACAATGTACTCCATCGCACCATATTTCCTATCATCAACCTCTGCACTGCCATACATAACAAACACTCAGTCTTCCAAAACACAGTGTGTGGTCAGACATAAAGACATGGTGTTGTCTGGAAGGAACATTTACCTGTATTTCACCTCATTTCCTTAATTGCACCACTAAAGAGAAAATCCACCTGAGACAAATGGTTAATGGTAATGTATTTAATATTCCAGGTTTTATATTGTTATTTAGGTGTGAAGTTCTTATTTTGTAGAACTGATCAACATGATGTCACATACATTACAATGTGCAGTCCCACAATATGTTATATAGATGTTGATGAATAAACTTTGGGCCACTTTTAGTTGTCGAAAAGCCGGGAAATGATGAAAATGACTAAACGTATGGAGTCTAAAGTGTGCCACTAGAATGATTACTAGAACGATCATTTTTAAAATCCAATTCAATTGAATGATGAATTAATAAACAGAGTTTTTAAAAAAAGAGCCAAATTATTATATTTTCTTTTCTGTTGGAGAGCTGTGTTTAAATACATGTGATACCTGAAATGCAATCATTAAATGTCAAAATAGGAAACAAATGAATTGTGAGATGGAATATAACCACCACATAACATGTGAATGGAATTCAAAACAATTTAAAATCCCTTTTCAAAAGAAATGTTATGAATCTGAATTTGGTTACTTAGTAATTAAATAACAGTATAAGAGAATAAATGATTGATTGATGAATATTTTTTTATTGTTTTTGCTTTTTTATGTAAAGCACTATTTGTATATGCAGATTAAATGTATCAATCCAAAATAGTTTTTAAAATTGATTAATTTGTGACTTGATTGTTATTCAACACTGTAAAAGCATCTCATTGTTCTGTTGGCACATTTCTGAATTCATATAAATGAAGCAGATTGAGGAAAACAAATTCCTGGAATGTATTGAACAGTATAAAATGATATATGGGTGGATTTTCTCCTTACATTGTACTTCCCCACATTTTGCATTTCTGCTGAAGAGCACTGAGCAGTTGAAACATCTGGACTGCTGTTGAGAGAAACACTAAGGTGGTGTTGTACAGGTTTAGTTGTGTGTGTGTGAGTGAGTGAGTGATACATGTATATGACCTGAGGTGAAGCCATTTAGCATAGAATTGTTTACTGTGCTCATGATCATCTGATAAGAATCTATGCCACATAGCAGAAACCATAAACTGGGCCTCAAGTGTCCAGCCCTTTTATACTGAGCTCACCTGTGTGTGTGTGTGTGTTGCCATTCTTCACTGCCAAACAGGAAGAAAACATTTGGCATCATTAGATTTGAAATTCTTTTTAAGGAAAACTAAACCTCTGGCTCTAGAACTTTGTTTCTGAAGGTGAAGATTAGATTTGTTTCTCCCCACAGTTGTGTAATGGTTGTTAGTAATTGTTGTATTTGAATTTTTATTTCCACAGAAGTTTTCTTATATGCAAGGAAATGTGTTTGTCATTGAAATAACTGTGTTGTATCTTGTCTGATTTGTTTGTGAATTATATTTGTAAAGATATTAACATGACCATTAAAGTTTTTTCTATGAAGTAAAATTTTTTGACTTTGTCCCTTCTGATAATTAATAAATGGAAAACAATACCGAAAGTAGAAAGCTTCGTTCTTTTTATTGTAAAAATACTAGGATGATGCAAATTGAAATGTGTGGCTATAAATGTCTGTGATTAAAATATTCTAAACTCCTGGTTCTCTTTTTCTAGCTTTTCCAGAACTTGGCCTTTAAACTTTGTAGACTGCATTTAGCATGATCAGTTGTAGTCAGTATCTTACAAAGGCTGTAGGCCTACGTATAAATATTTTCTGGACCTGTGTCAAAATGTAGCTTTAATGTTTCACACCAAAATCTGCACCAAATTAAAGCCACACTGAGCCAAAACAATTATCCCTTGCCATAGACATGGAAAATGAGCTCTGAAAATTGCAATATGTCAGGGTTGACCAACTGATCCAAACAAATGAATCTCAATAACACAAAATCACTCTGACTGCAGATAGAAACCCCCCCCCCCCCCCCCCCCTCTCTCTGACCTGCGAAATCTGCGGACCTGATGATCTGCCCTGACGACCCAAAACACACACAAACATATTTATTTTTACTTGATTACTCGTTTTTTTATGAATCTATCGTGTTGATTTATTTATTACATTGATCTCAGGTGCCTCTGTTGTGAAAAGAGAGAACAAGGAGGAAAAAGTGGAGCAGCAACGACAACAAAGAATAACAAGAAAAAAACAGTAGGGGGCGGTGTTAATAGTATTACCATAGTAACACTGATGACGTGTAAATGAAACCCTCCCCCATTTATATTCGGCCGGCCCACGCCTGAAAATAGCTTGATACCAGCCAGTTAGAAGCCATTACGACACCGCGCTGTGTGCAGAAGACGACAGAAACAAACATAGTAAAACTGTTTTTATCTTATAGAGTATTGTCTTTGAAACAGGAGAAGTCCGTAGTCGAAGAAGTCAAAGGGGGAAAAAAGATATTTACGGAGGTTAAACGACGACTGTATTTTTCACCCGGGACGTCAAGCTTGGCGGAGGGATTTAACAGAGCGTTCTAGACATCGGAAGAGTGAAATCCGCCATCTAAATCCGCTCCAATTGTTTATTTCCATCACATATCTTCGTTTTGCGGTCCGTGCTTGGCTTTTCTCTTAGGTCTCTGTCTTTATTTAGATGGCAAGCTTCCCAGACTCTGTCAACGAAAATGATATAGGTAAGTGGAATTGTATATTCACATATTTCTATTAGGGGTGGGACTCAGCGTGGCGTTATAACGCAGATATAGGCTACATCATTTAATACGGTCTGGAATTCTTAATAAACCCACATTAGCAAGAAAGAATATCACTAAAACAGCTTTACGTTACATTTTCTTCCACAATAAATACAAAGTTGGGCTGTAGAGAGCATTGTTTACTCGTTGAAGCAGCTAACTAGCTTGGCTACCATTTAAATTCATTGTTTTGTAAAATGGTCTCGTATGTTTTTTATTATTATATTTTAGTTAACCGTACATTATTTTCACTTCTGAATGAAGTCAAGCGCCCTGGGGCTTTACAGATAAGTTCACGCATTCCATGTCTGAAGTGGAATGTGTCTAAAATTGCAACCGTTTTGTCATTTATCTTTATGAAATACAGCAGGTTTATTAATGTTTAATTTCGTTAGTTCATTTGTTGCAGTTTGACACTGCTTGTACAATGCTTTAGTACGTTAAAGTGGCTTTCCTTCTGAGTATCTGATGCAAAGCTCAGCCCCTCCCCCACCCAGCAGCAGCAGCAGCCAGTGATTCATAACCTGCCTCTCAAGCTACAGACGTTACTAACAGACGTGCAGACACACTCAACTTTAATGGCCAAGCGCTGTGGAGAAATCAACTGCATTTAAACGAGGGCGATTTAAGACCCTTTTTAGGGGTGCTCAAGTACCCTTAAATTTGATATCTCAGCACCCCTAAAAATAAATACATTATCATTGTTTTTTTCTCTTAAAAAAATTCAAATGGTTTTATTAACTTTGGATAGTTCTGTCATTAATATTGTGTTTCCCTCAGGGTTCATTAACTATCTCAGGGTCCTCTCTGTAGAAATCTGTGGTTATTATACAATATAGTGGAACACTCTACTGTGTATTAATATTTCTTGTTGTAATTTACGTTATACAGTGAAATGAGTCATTTAGCAGGGGGTTTGAACACCTGCATTGCATTGTATGT
Source organism: Scomber scombrus (assembly GCF_963691925.1). Taxonomy (NCBI): domain Eukaryota; kingdom Metazoa; phylum Chordata; class Actinopteri; order Scombriformes; family Scombridae; genus Scomber; species Scomber scombrus. The sequence continues at coordinate 1,267,281 of NC_084974.1, forward strand.
CACATTCTCATAAAGGTTTGATCCAAGAATCGCCCCTGATATAAACTGCAACCGTGTCTCCTTATTGCATCTGTAATGTTAGCCATGTACTAAATATCAAACTGTAAAGCAAAACGTAACTATCTAACATATGAATTTAAGAAGGGGAATGCGTTATTTTGTCTTTGCCAGAATCTTTACCTTTAATCAGTTGTAATATAAAAAACAAAGCATGTTGTAACCTATCAGCAATGTTTGTGGTAAGTCTTCTGCTATGATGTCCAACACCATATGATATAGAGGGGAATAGTAAGTCAAGGGTTACTTTTCAGAGTAGATCTTACTGTTGTGTTTACATACTCATACAACTCCCCCACAGTGTCATTGTTGTTATTAAGATAGTAACTGAAGGTTTCTTAGAAAGGATTCCACCCACGGTTATTGGACAACTGGTTTGACTTGAACGGCCAATCAGATGTCTGCATCACTGACAAGCCCACTCATAAATTATTGTTTGTTTGTTTGAGTGAAGAGGTTAGCTTGGTATGTTTGGAATTCCTGTGGCTCACAGTGAATAAGCAACAAGCTTTAAGATGTTAATAAGTGATCATGTTGATGAATGCAGCTGAAGTAACTGTGTTGTTTTTTCCAGGTAAGGCTAAGTTCATCGGTGAACTCCTGGTGCCCGTTGCTCCCTTCGACCAGAAGTCTGGGCGCGAGGCTTGGACTGTAGCCTTTGCACCCAATGGTACCTACTTTGCTTGGTCTCAGGGGCATCGCATTGTCAGGCTCGTTCCCTGGCAAAAATGCCTGAAGAACTTGTAAGTATCAGCAGTGGTCACTTACATTTCATGACAGATTTATATAATAGTAAAAGGGAAGAACAAGAGATTTAGATAAAAAAAAAACTAAAACTAAAGACTACATACAATAGATAATAATATACATACACAACTATAAAATATAATTGATCCACCAAAAACTATAGTAGATATCAAACCCTAAATTAAACTACAGCATTCAACTATATGAATCAACTAAATGATTTTTAAAATTTTACTTATATGAAGGTCACAGTCACAGACAATCAACTTAGCATTTCATAATTGTGGTAGCAGCGGTGCAGCAGATGTAATGAAGTCCACGCAGCACGCTGGATGCAAACTAATATTAAGCCTATAGCCTATTCATTATAATGTCGATGGACATAAATTGAGTTCTTTTGCCTTAATAATGATACAATAATACACTAAAAATGGTCGGACTGGGAACCCATACATACATAATGTATCCGCGTTGCATTATGTTGCTTGAAATGACCAAGGCTCAGCTAGTGTTGCCTTTTAAAAATCGTCGATTTCCCGGAATTCCCTGGAAAATTGGCTTCTTTTCTTCTTATTTTCAGTAAAAATATGAATCCCTAGTGCGCATGCGTGAGCAAGTGTACCGTGCCTAAGCACAACTCTTCCAACCGTACCGTACCAGGGAAGTGTACCGTACTCAAGCACGGTACACTTGCACTCACACTAGCCAAATAATCCGTATTTTAGGGGGAAAACGTGCTTGGGCACGGTACGATTGCCTAGTGTGAGTACGCCCTCAGAGACCAGTGCTGTGTTAAAGACAGTTTCTTGGCTTTCTCTGTTAAATGTGCACTGACTAAATCCAGTCCGCAAAACTGAATATTAACCATTCCTGTGGTGGCTTTAGTGTTACTGTCTATATTTTATTCAATTTTAAAACTCACGCAGACTAACTGCACTTTACTGTGTCAGACTCCAGTATGTGTATCTGCAGCTTAGAGCTAAATCACTGGAAATATGTAAACCAGTAAATTCCTGGAGATAAACAGAAGCCTGAACTAGATGTCATTAACATTATGTCACATGTTGACCATGAATTAGCCACACTTTGATAAAGCATTCTTTTATATTTTAATATATAAGCAGATAGGATGAAGTGTGGAAATGTTTGGGTGGCTAACAGATAAGCCGCTGGAGAATGTTTCCACTGGATGTTTCTGCTGTAAAATCAGAAGCTTTATCTGGCTGATCAAACAAAGTAAGACATTCAAAGCAATTCTGACAGATAATGGCCAGCTACAATCTGCATCAAATCAATTCAGGATATCATGCTCATGTTGTGGTGTTTGGTAAATGTGTCCGTAGAACTTTTCTATCAATTTATTAGCCTGAAGTATCTGTGCCTGTATAACACAGGAAGCAGAATATACACACAGAGATGTTCCTCACTGCCAAGGACACGTGGCTCCTATTATCAGCTGCCTTTTTGGCTTAACAGGCTCTTTTCCCTCTCAATAGGGTCTTCTGACCCTCAGAGCCACACTTTGAAATTGTCTGTAGAACAAAAGCTCATTGTTCCCAAACAGCACACCATGACTGTTTGGCTGCTTTTTCTCTGCTGGGGCAAAAACCACAAAACTTCCCAGCTGACCTCATACCTCTGTAACACTGACAATAAGGCTTGCACTGCAGAAAGTCTTTTCTCACTTTCATCTAGAAAAAGAATAACGGTTTATGGTGGGGTAAAAACTTGTTAGTAAATTAGTAAAACTTATATTTTCTAATCATTTACCATTTGTCTACTTGTATTTGGTCTGTTAGCTATACTGGCCAGGATGGAGAGGGCACCAATGCCTCAAGCCCGCGGCGCCTGTCCCGACAGAACAGCGATGGAGGCCAGGTAATACCAGTGGCCAACGAGCCCCGCGAACACACCATCGACTGCGGTGACATTGTCTGGGGTTTGGCCTTCGGCTCCTCGGTACCAGAGAAGCAGAGCCGCTGTGTTAACATCGAGTGGCACCGGTTCAAGTTCGGCCAGGACCAGTTGCTACTGGCAACAGGCCTCAACAATGGTCGCATCAAGATCTGGGATGTTTACACTGGTGAGGACACACTGCAGTCTATTAGAAGTAGTTTCCCTCTTCTGCTTTACCAAGATCTGCTCTAGCTATAATTTACCCATAATGGGTATATATCTAATGTAAACATAACAAGAGAAACATGTCTTTTAGTTAGTTAGAGCAACTTTTTCAAGATACGGTTACTTTATATGTGATGTGTACAGCAGATCGTCATAGGCCTGCTAATGACAGCAGTAGTGGAGCCATGTCGGCTGCTGTAGGAAATGGAAAAGCCAAAAACTGAAGACTGACTGTTTTTGTGTTTGGGGCGGCTGTGGCTCAGGAGGTGGAGCGGTCGTCCTCCAATTGGAAGATTGGTGGTTCGATTCCCGGCTCCTCCAGTCTACATGTCGATGTGTCCTTGGGCAAGACACTTAACCCCTAATTGCTCCCGTTGCTGTGCCAACGGTGTATGAATGTGTGTGAATGGGGTGAATGAGTTGTAGTGTAAAGCGCTTTGAGTGGTCGAAAAGACTAGAAAGGCACTGTATAAGTACAGTCCATTTATTTCTGCTGTGTAATAGGCTCTTAAATCTATCCACATTGAGTAAAAAATGTCCAAAGTTTATCATCGTTATCAACATACATGTGACTGCTATCCAGTATGAAGATAGTTAAATCACCCAGCCTTATCCCAGCTGTGCTGCTGCTCTGTGCATTATGAAACAACCTTTGTGCGTCTTGATTGGGGAAAAAAATAATTTGGATTTTATCTACCTGGGAGCACCGCCTGAATAGAGCCTATGTATGAGAAAGGCTGATAGGCATTTAAATTTAACTGAGTCAGGCTTAGCTTTGAAGGAAAGCCAAGCTTTAGTGTAGGTTATCATTAGGCAGCAAACTGCAGGCCATGTGTTTAGAATAGATCCTAGAAGTACCTGTACTGTACACTGATATATCCACAGTCATGATACTATCAGTGCTAATGCTCTGAGGGAATGTTTCTTTATATTCAGTGATAAAGAGAAGCAGTGCACCTTTTCATGCCAGGCTGTACTCACTTAGTCGTGTTTTTTCTTTCTTGTAGTTGTCTGTTCTAGTTCTGATGAGCCTGTTAACATCATGTATCATGTTCTACACATTCTCAGGAGGTTCTTTCACTGTCTGTTGAGTGGTTCATTCATCATGTATGACTTGCTGATTTTGTTTTTTGCAGGAAAACTTTTGCTGAACCTGATGGATCATACTGATGTAGTGCGAGACTTGACCTTTGCTCCTGATGGCAGCCTCATGCTGGTCTCTGCATCCAGAGATAAGACCCTCCGTGTGTGGGATCTCAAAGATGACGGTATGTAGACCTGCCAAGATTCTTTGTTTGTTTGCACCTTTTATTGTAATGAGGTGAAGGCAGAACTCAGTGACCTTTTGTTTCTTGAACTTAGAGCGTTCTGTTGACTGTAGCCAGCCCACACCAGTATTGAGAAGAAAGAGTGCATACAGTGGGCCAGCTAAAGCCTGGTGTATTTGTGGACATAATATGCAGAAACAGAAGACATGATCTGCTGTACTCAGTGCTGCTTATTCATTTACAGTTGATCAGTTTATAGTTTAACATGTTCTTGTGATATTGTGTGTAATGAATCCATGATAAAGCAGCAGTTAGTGACAGCAGAGTAACTCACAGACAATGTTGTTTGTCTTTCAGGTAACATGGTGAAGGTCTTGCGGGGGCATCAGAACTGGGTGTACTGTAGCGCCTTCTCCCCCGACTCCTCCATCCTTTGCTCAGTGGGTGCTGGCAAAGCAGTACGTACACACGTTCCTCTTTTCTCATGTTGATGTGTTTGCTAGCTACTCTGTGTGCTATTGCTTGTGATCAGTTATGCTCAATGAACCTACAAATGAAAACACTCCCCATCAGCCCTGCCCTCCCAATTCCACTTTAAAACAAACGCTCGGTGTCATGAAAACTTAACCTTCTTGCATTTAGATACTGTTTGGGGTTGTTTGTAGTTGGAGAAAAAAAAGGCTTTTGGTGTTCAGTAGTTTGCATGCAGAGCAGACAACTGTGTTCACTATTGTTTTATAGATGAAGTAACCAAAGAAAAGTTAAACTCATTACAGCAAGGACGTCCTGAAAACACAATTGAAATGACTTAAAGTACAATATTGATGTAAATCTCACGTATTATCAAATGACTGATAAGAAAAATGACTTCTCTTGTTTGTGCAGACATGTTTCTGAATATTGATTCCATAGACTGGCCACCATAAGTTCACTTTATCTATAAATGTTGCAGCTCTAGATCAGACTGAACATGGTGGTCATTGGTAGACATGGTGGTAGCTTTGCCAGGCTGTGTGTGTCCCTACAGTGTGTGTCTTGCTCTTCCTGTCACAGGTGGTGGCAGAGCTCAGTGTGTGATTGGTTTTGAAGGGAGCGCCGCGCTGACATTTTGAGCAGCCGGTGTAAACCGGGGATGCACAGTGCCCAAAGGCCTGGCCAGGGGCAGCCTGGCACCTGACCCGCAAGGTCAATCTGTACGTAGGTGCTGCTCCGTGTCTGTCTACCTCTGCTGTCGCAGTTCCTCTATTAATTTTATTCATTTCAGTTTGAAACTATCATTAAACTGGTGGTTAAGTACTCCTTCTGTCCCCCCACCCCTTCACCCTCTATCTCTCTCCCAAATCCACCTCTGCACCCCACCCCACCCTTATCTTTAAATAGCACTGTCTACCATCTGCACATGCTAGCTTCTCTTTTGTTACTTGGTTAGGATTTCTGTTACTGTCAGTTAAATGTGTCCCATGTAGCTAAATGTAACATTGTAATGCTACTAGTGAAACATTTCAGCCACGTCCCCCACATTCAGTGTTAACAGCTGCCAGTGCTTTTCACCAAACCTGTTTCTAATAGAATGATCATGCAGCTTTCACATTAATTCTAGAAGAAGTGCTTTGTGCCTCTGCAGTGCACTTGTAGCTATAAACAGTCACATTTACATTAGTTTCAGTACATTTCATTGAGGTAATAGAGTATTATGTTGAATACACTGTCACCATGTGATATTTAATTAACAGCAGCTAGCAGCAGACTGGCAACACTGTATATGGACAAAAACAGGAATGTCCTCTGTTCCAACATAATCAACAACAAACATTTATCTGCCAGTGTGGCAGAAAGCCTTCAGAGATCTACGCCCAAAACAGAAAATGTACCCACATTTGGCACTTGACGGGTGTTAATTTCAGACCCTGTATATAAATGTCAGCTGTTGCCTCAAAACAAAAATAATGACAAAATTATTGAGAAAAAAACTGAGCAAAATCCCCAGTGGTTCACAGATTGGCCAATTATTTACTGTTTTTTCCATCTGCAGTTCTTCTGTGGCTTTTTCTTCTTTTCTAAAGAGCATTTGAGCATCTCTGCTTTTGGCAGCAACAGTGGAACAGCAATAAATAACACTGTTTATTTCAGCTGCATTCCTAAATCAGCATTCCTGTGCTGAAAATTAGACATGAGCGACAAAGTGCATAATTCCTGTTTTTAACTGAAATGGGAACCTAAAGGGAAGAATAAACTAAACCATTAGTCTGCATGTTACTGTTATGATTGAATGTAGACCATTAACTGCATTTGTTTGCTCACAAGCAGTGTTAGCAGCACTTCTAACACTAAAGTGATTCAGAGTTTCACAAGTGATATATTAGCAGTTCTCTCATCATGTGTTGCTCTGGAGCAAAGATACTAATACTGAAAATACTGACTATAGATGACTGTTAAAAGAAAAAAGTCTTCAACAGATGATTACTTTTCTACCAGATTGTGTGTGTGAGAGTGTGTATACAGTGTGTGTGTGTGTGTGTGTGTGTATGCATATGTATACTTGCCAAAGGTATGAACCCTTTGGCCATAAAATATTCTTTTCTCTTGCAGTATCTGTCTCTCTTCGTAGGCTTCTGCCGGAGGTGCGAGCCTATTGTAAACACAGTGAACTAAAACTCTGAAAGGGGAAACCAGAGGAGTAACATTATGTTACCTTAAGTTACTACTTGTTTTATTTTCTCTTTTTTTGTGTAGACTTTTTTTGTTAAAATAATAGAAGTATTAATTTAGTGTATATATAATGATATAATGAGAGTATACATTTCAATGATATTGTAGTTAAATACACAACAGAGATATTTTAATGTTAGTTATAATGTTGTAGTCAGTGAAAATATTTGAAGTGTTGCATTTGACTTTTAGCCTTGCTGCTTGTGTAGCATGTGCTCTACTGTTTGTTTGGTCTGGTTTAAAGTTACAAAGCTTTACAATGACACTGAGCATAACATGAGCATAATTCTGATTAATTCCTGCTTAATTTCTAAATAATTGATGTGCATATAGTAATGATAGCAGTAAGATAATATATATCTATATTCTCTCCTAATCATTCCATAGACTATAACAGTCCTCTCTTCACGTTGCAGGTGTTCCTATGGAACATGGATAAGTACACGTTGATGAGGAAGCTGGAGGGACACCATAATGATGTGGTGTCTTGTGAGTTTTCACCAGATGGGGCGATGTTGGCCACCGCCTCTTATGACACACGCGTCATCGTGTGGGACCACCACAAGGGCACCATTCTGCTGGAGCTGGGGTAAGACCTGGATAACTCAACAGCACCACTGTTAAAGGAAAATAAACATATAGTGGAGACTTCAGTGCTTTAGACTTAATAAACTTGTTTTCTTTTGTGCCAAGGAACTCCATTGTTAAACTCATCAATGAGCCACATTGTTGCAGTGGATGCAACTGAAAATAGTCCACAACAAATGCACTAACACTTTCTAAAGTACAATGTTTTAGATAATGTCAGAAACGATGATACTATATATTTATGAACGGCCCTCATTAGGAATCAGTGGACCTGGGGCTGTAGGCCCAGTAACAGCTACATCAAGTAACCCTCCAACTAAGGCTGCTCAATTAATTGAAATTTGATCGTGATTACGATTTTGGGTCCAAACGATCTATTTTTTGTCGGGACCGACTATTTTTTGTCATTTTCCTGCAAAAAGCATGCGTATTTCCGTCCGTCCCAGCATGCACTGTACACCATAGCTGCCAACACTCCCGTTTTTCCCGGGTTTCTCACGTATTTTAGACCTATGTCCCGCCGCCCTCCCGTTTTGTCTTTTCTCCCGGGAATCTCCCGTAATTTTACAAGCCCCAACTTTGTTTGTTAATAATATTGAGAAGCGCACAATAACAAAGGTTTTATTTTGAAAGCTTAGACAGGAAGCCGCCACAGCTCCATTAGTTTGACAGAAGCTGAAACACACAGCGAAATGTTTTTAGCTGTCAATAAAAGTGCACAGTTTCCAGCCTGCGTCAGACAAGGCTGAGTTTACTGACTAATTATTAAAACCAGGATGTTGTGTGAACTATCGTCATCTTAACCCGCTCGGTCAGCACTAATATCTCTGCACATTTTCTGCTGTGTGTTGCGTTAAGCGGCAGATAAAAGGCTGCTGCTTGGAGAGAAAATTAATTAAGTCGAATGGACAAGAAATGCAGCATGTTTCTAAAGTTTAGAAAAAAATCGTTTTAATAATCGTGATTTCAACTTTGACCCAAATAATCATGATTATGATTTTATCCATAATCGAGCAGCCCTACCTCCAACTGTCCACTTCAATTTAAAGTAGATTTAAAGTTGAATGGTTTGAGCTGCTTTCTTCTGATGCTGTTATTAAACTGTCACTCTATTCTTCCTCCAGCCATCTCTTCCCTCCTCCATCACCCATTTTTGCTGGAGGGGCAAATGACCGCTGGGTTCGCTCTGTGAGCTTCTGCCCTGATGGCCGCCACATTGCCAGCATTACTGATGACAGGTAAGACCACTAATGTTTAACATTTCTTAATGTCTTTGTATCCTGTAGTCTCTGTTTTTCTTTCATTACTTTCCCTGTATCCTCTGTGGTTAGTGGAGCATAAACGTCTCGTGACTCAATGAATGTTTGGTCAGCAGCTTTTCTTTCTCGACAACATTTTTAGAGGAACCACAGACAGTGTTGTTGTTGGAAAATAGAATCTGTTACATGAATATAGATACAGTGTTGAAATACTGACCTTCAGAATTCAGAAGTCCAAATTATAAACAGTCAGTAACTTCAGTGTGAGCCTCCAAAAACACGTGTTGAGCTGTGTGTGATGTTTGCTCACTGAAGCAGTGTGTGTCATGTAGCAGTTCACACGGCTAATATGTAAACACTAGAGTGCAGCAGAAAAGCTTCACTGTTTGCTGCAGTTTGTTTTTCAGTCTCACAACCAGTCATGAGTTTTAATGGGACTTGAGAGCACAGAGCTACTGTATACTGGTTTGTTTGGATGGGTCCCATGACTATCACAAGGTAGCTGTTAATCACTGTGAGCGCTGGCTGAGAGCTGAGCTGTTGGTAGAAAACATGTTGGAAAAAGAAGCTCCACAAAATGGTGGCTGGAGGGGAAAAAAGCATGTCAATGCAGCACTCCTACTAGAGGCTGCACATGGAAAACACTGCTTTCACTAGGTTTGGTTCAGCACTGTAAGTTCATGTGATTGTCAGTACTGTAAAAATAGAAAATATAACTAATCAACAGATAATAGAAAGTATTAGCGACTTTTTGCTGCCTATAGAAAAAGATATATTGACAACTACTGGCCAGAATGCCATGAAATGCATTTATATTCTGGTGCCCCCTTTTTTTGAAGGTTAAGTAAAAGGGGTCAACATCATATTCTGACTTTAAGTGCCTTGTAGGAATCCACAAGCACACATATGGGACAACGCAAGCATGAAAAATGTCATGTCCTCTAAACTTACTGAGTTATTACAGCAGACATACTGGTATCATTTATACTCTCATTTAAACCCTGATGACATCATCAGCCAGTGTTTGCCATCTGAGTTTTCAGAAGTTCATAGAAATTGAGACAAATGACTTTCTTACATTTTGTAATGGATGTAAACTGCAGTTGTGCTGCTTTTTGTGCATTTAACAGTAACAATAGAAAGGTAGTCCACTGTGTTCCATGCAGCCTGATTCCTGACAGCAGTGTCCTTGTGTTTGTGTCTCTGTTCAGGCTGGTTCGTTTCTGGAGCATCGAGGAAAGAGCTCCTCAGGCCATCGCCTCTCTCTCTAATGGCCTCTGCTGTGCCTTCTCCTCTGAAGGAAGTGTCCTTGCTGCTGGGTAAGACATTAGTACATTCTCAGACACACACATTAAAAAACTTCTGTCATATATTACTGTCACCTGCATTATAACCTTCAAGGAAACCTGTTTGCTTGTCACACATGCATTCTTAACCCTTTTTCAAATTTTCCACTGACCTCACTTGTGTGAGTATGTAATGTACAGTGTTGTGTGTAGCTCATATTTCTACTACAGTTTGTTGTGTCATCATTCTTAAAGAGCTGCATGTGTTTTGCAGGACTCGTGATGGTGGTGTGCACTTCTGGGAAAGTCCTCGTAGCATTGCCAGTCTGCAGCACATGAGCAGGATGGCTCTCCGCCGGGTGATGACCACAGAGCAGGTGGAGACTCTGGCCATTCCCACGCCACTCCGCGACTACCTAACCTATAAAGTCATCTAATCCCCCATCCACCCAGCCCCCACTGCCCCTGCTGCAGCATGCTGCTGGAAAACCAATGAATCCCTCACAAACATTTTTTTAGAGAACTCTGTTGAAAGGACAAACGAAACCAATCTGGACATGAGGACAAGAGGTTAATTTTACTGATGCCCCAGAGCCACGTTCCTATCCCCCCCCCAACCACATCCTCACACAGCAGGATGTTGTGTTGTTTTGTACATATTTATTTTTTGTTAGTGCTTTAGTAAAGGAGTTTGCTGAGGCCAGCACACAATCCATACCTGTAAGGTCAAGTTATTTCTGGGGCCTCCTGCCCCTTCACCACATCAGTGTGGTACCTGAAAGTGTTCTGCTCCAGCTCTTCACCAAGTTCACTAAACTCCTCCTCTTCTTCTTCTTTTCCTCTGACTTGAAATGGCTTTTGCACTTAATATAAGAAGCTTTGCGGTTGTGCTTGCTGTTACTGTCAGATTTTCAGTTTGTAAGTGTGTGAGCTAAAGGGAAGAGACGCATGGGACGTAAGGGTTTAAAGGATGCAGGGTTTTTGAAGGCCAACACTAAGATCTTTGGACTACTGATACTGTGGACTTACTTTTCTTTAATTCTGATCTTAACAATCCAAGCAGCCAGTGTTCTCACACATTGTGAATATTTTTTTCTTAAACAGTATTTACAGCACAATCAAATGTCCTGGACTTTTTTAATGTGGCTTAGCAGCAGATGTTATTTCCAATATAAAAACACTTGCCAGATTTATCAGCAGTTCAAGTACAGTGTGTAACGTAGCTATCATTCAGCTCAATGTCAGCATCATATAGTTTTTATACAATCAGACTCCACAAACTAGCTTGACGTTCAGCCTAGAAATCGCTCCTAATATCCACTGCAGCTTACATTATTCAAGCCCTGACATGATGCAGCAACAGTGCACCCAAAACATGTCTGACTGGCAACATAATGGCAACAGTGTGTGTGTGTGTGTGTGTGTGTGTGTGTGTGTGTGTGTGTGTGTGTGTGTGTGTGTGTGTGTGTGTGTGTGTGTGTGTGTGTGTGTGTGTGTGTGTGTGTGTGTGTGTGTGTGTGTGTGTGTGTGTGTGTGTGTGTGTGTGCGCGCGCATGTGTTCCCTATAAAGCCTTGAGATGAACGTTGTCAATGATCTCACACTAAAGCAAAGCCCATCTGCTGCTTCACTGCTATCTATATTTAAACCTGTAAAAAAAACCTGTATACACAATTCCATGTGATATGTATGTACATACAAAACTGTATCATGTCTGTAAACATATCAAAGTCTAGCTTTTTTTTTTGGTCACGTTCTGATGAACATTTGTATTTTTGTATTTGTATTTCATTTTGTTCTCCTTTTAAATGTGAAAATGTCTACAAATAACTACAGCTGTCTTACTGCTAAAGCTCAGAAAGATATTCCATTTCTCTGTGCAGGTCTGACTAAGACTGTAGCATTGAATGCTCCTGTGCCCTGTCACACTTTGCTCTGTGTTGAAATGACTGCGAGCAAAGCCAGCAACCTCGAAAGTAACATTTTTCCTCTGATAAACAAATGAGACCAAGTGACTGCCAGCCTCTGTCATCTGGTGTCAAAGACCTTCATGTTCACTGTATTTGAGATAGAAATCTGCACATGATAATCCACAGTGACTCTTAAGAAATCTTCAGTTTCTTGATTGTCATTTTCAGTTTGTATGTTGGTGAGAGGAGATAAGAAGAAGGGAAAACAAGCTCTGAGTGTTCTGTTTGTGTCTGTGTAGGCAGGTGAGTGCAGAGCAGCTGCAATAAGTTCTCTGACAGTCAGTGCTAATGCCAAAGGTTTCCCTGTGTGATAGTCTGTGAATGGTCAGGCTCTCATACTCCTCCGCTGATAGATGATGTCTCACAAATAGGCTGCAGTGCTTTGTTCTCCATACAGAACCTTAACCATTGTGATTGGAAAAACACAGTCCTGCCTCAGTTGGATGCAGTATGAATCGCTAAATATATCAAATATATATGAATGTATACATTTCCTTTTTTTGGTCATGTTTTTTTTGTTGTGTTTGTAGTTTCAATAAAGGCTTTTTAACAAAACAATGGGATTATTGTTGTATGAGAGAGAACAGTGGCTCCTCACATAGTAAACTACTTTTTCCAAAAGACTTAAAACCCCTGACATGTTTTGAATTCTTGAGTATTTGGCTGTAGCCTTTAATACTTGGATGTAATATGCAACAATTAAAGGTAATATTTGAAGAATTTATTTCTCAGACAGGTAAGCAGCATACACCTCATAACCCTTACCTGGGTTACAGATAGTCAAATGGTCAGTCACATGATCAACAACTCTACCTCATTCTGCATTAGGGTCTGTACAATACATTTACTAAAGGAATTGGCTTCATAGGATTTTTATATAAAAGTTCAGCTAAGATCTGGTGACTGTAGACTAAGCACATGATTTTCATTCCTTATTAAATAACAAACACTTATTTTGTCACATTTTTGTCCATTACAATGAGTTTCCTCTGAGTGTTGCTAATGATGTCAGCTCCTGGATAGCTAGCAATAATGGAGTTCTAACAAAAAACAACATAACAGAAACATGCTGTGGGGCACTAAACACCGAAACCTGGACTGGATATGGACACCAGCAGATGACCTATTATTGACTCACTATTATGTTTCTTTTGTAAAAAATTTCTTTGTTGAAAATTAGATTAAAAGATAATTTGATGATTGTAAAATACTTCCAAAATGTTCCTAAAAATGCCTCTCTTAATGTAGAAAAGAAGTTCATTACTGCATGAAATGATTAATGATCTTTTTAAGGAACTGTGTTAAAAGAGATAAATACAAATGTATATTTGGTTTTCTTTTTAAAATCAGAATGTTACATCCAATCAAATCAATCAAACTTTTGAACGCCTCCAAAATAGACAATGCCAATAAAATCAAGTGACTGGTGTTGCAACAGTGGTGATATATCTATTCTAACACTGTAAAACTCATGCTATCTGTGGCAGTTGTGATAGCAGGAACTGGAAATGTACTTAACAGCATGGATCCTCCTATCAGCTGAATGGAAAAGTACCAGCAGCACATGCACACACACACATAAACATAGCTCTGTACACATGAGCTGTGACCAGGTTTATTATTGACCTGGACTGTTAATATGTGCAGTTAATATTAGAGAAGCAGAGTCCTCACATCAGACCACAGATCAAAGAGCTGAGCCTCTATCTATGTTGGGAGATTTCCATCAGCTCACCATTAAACCTTTGATACATATAATGCTAAAGTCCGTATTGTGTATTTTAAAAGTCAAAGCTTACAGGCTGTGGTGCCATTTTTAGCGCATTTCCTGAAGATAAAAGATATAAAAGAAGGTATTATGTGAATATTAGCCCCGTAAAACCTGAACCATCAAATAATAGCCAGGAAATTGTAATTCTTTGAAACTGGAGTTTATTGGACCTTCTGACAAGTAATTCAAAGAGATGAATTAAATAAGACTTTGCATCTGTACGTTTTATTTTGTATCATATTTGATACACTGGGAATTTCTTGAAATGTATTTTTCATAGCATGATTTTTTAAACACACAAAAACATATTGAATACATTTTTTAAGGTCTGCGTACAGCTCATATCACCAACTTCAAACTTTTTATGCGTGATAATAATACATAATGCATGAAATGCAATAAAATGAAAATTGACAGATTTATAGATAAATGAGCTTCTATACCCTCTGTATCTAATTTGATACACACATTTTCAACTCAAGGAAGGAATTTTTTTTACCATGAAATAAACTACTAAACATTTAGTCATTCAACATTGCATGATTTATCTGTGTACTACATGTATCTGATTGTATACATCAGGTTTTTCAGGAAAGAAATATGATCACGCTGATGATTTAGAGCTTTCTAGAACTCATGTATCAAATATGATTCACTTAGTGTTACAGGGTTAGGAGATAAACAGCTGGCTCCAGTCAGTGCCATTAATCCACTCCAGAACAAGAGGATACAACGAGATGATGTCATTAAAAGAGCGGCAGTCAAAGCTTGACTCAAACCGTGTGGACAACATGATGGAATATTTCTGTTTCGTGTATTTGTTTGAGGAACATTGTCTCTCTCTGTCTCTTCAGTGGAAACTTGAGTGAGGTTGAAGTCACATGTTTCATGTCTGTCATCATTCATTCTTTAATTCTGTTTGCTTTTTATTGTATTTGTTCAACATATCCTGCAGGAAGTGTTCCACATAGGCTACATCTTTAAAGCATTGTACTATTTCAACACAGTGTCTGAATGTATGTGTCATTTGGCTCTTCAGCATGGACGGATTACTAAACAGGCCCTCAAGGTGGGGGCCCCTGGATCCAGGGTGTGGGTGTGGCTGTCAGACACCTTGTATGAAAAAGTCACACCCTTGTTGAAGTCTTGTTGTTGTTTTGTCTCCTTATCATGATGAAAGTCTTTAAATATTGAAATGTAAATATTATTTTTTATATAACTGCACAGTGCAAATGCTACCTTTCTAATGTCTGCATGATCTCTGTATCATCATCATGTGACTGCATGAGGAAATTAGTCTCAGTGAGAGAGAGATTTCAACAAACAGAGGAAGTGAGTCATCGTTGTGTTACGGGCTCTCAAGGACAGGAGGGTGGAGCAGTATGCAGGCAGAAAAAACACTGTGGGCTTCTTACTGCCATTCATGGATAATTATGGTGATTTTTTTCAAGTCTTGTCTCTTCAGTTCTTTGAAATAACACATTATCAGCTCAAAACCAGAGTGCATCCATGCACACTGCTTTGCAAAATGTTAGTATTTGCACATGGATCAGAGGGAGATAACAGAGGTGAAGAATGGTGCTGTGGTGGAGGAATGTGTTACGTGTCACACTGAACTCAAGAAGAATTGAGAAACTCTGGTTCCTCTCTGGCAGGAACAGCAACAGCTGTTAGACCAACGTGTTTCAGCTCGTGGCATTCATCGGGGTGATCATGATTTACAGAGTAAACAACATTTAAATAGGTTACTATGAGGCAGAAAGATAAAAAGACAACCAATCATATACACCCACAGTGCTACACACAAATTAGCCAATAGGACACCTACAAAGATGGGTTGGGTTTGTGGTCATGTGGCTTTAGGCCAATCGTTGTCACAGAGATTCAATAAGGGACACTGTACTTGGTCCACATACTGGTGAAGAGCAACTATGGGGTGGTACTTCAGTCTGTACAGCAGTACCCATTTGATGTGTCATACTTTAAAAACATTTTAATAAAAAAGACAAAAAAAACATTTTTTATAAAGTGTTATATATAGAAAGAGTAGAAAGAACAAGATACATCATAAAAGAGAATAAGCCACTACAGAACTACATGAATGAGAGATATTTAATAACCACTATAAAAGCTCACTACGAGAAGTCTTCATTCATGCCCTCAAATAAACCTTTGAGTTTCCGTGTTTTTGGAGTTTTGAACTCTTTCGGTTTTTTTCCCCCTGCACCTTGGAAGTAGGTGGAGTAATGCTACCGTGCTTCTGCATCAACAACAACATTGTCACATGTTAACAAGCGCTCGCTGTTGTTCAGAAAGTGTCATAAAACACTCAACTGTCTGCTGCATAGCCAAACTGTTTCAACTGTGCATCTAAACCTGTACTCTCAAACATACACAGACTGGTTTTACTCAGTTCTGACCCTGACGTGCAAAAACAAGTCATTTTGCTTCTTATGTAACATTTTCCCTCCTGAATATGAGGCAAAAAGAGGAAATTGTGTGTGTGTGTGTGTGTGTGGGTGTGTGTGTTTGGGGGCGGGGCGGAGGGTGGGTTGGGCGGGGAACTGTGCAGAGCAGGCTGAACTCTCCTCGCACAAACAACACTATCAAACATGCACTGGTAGAATTATCTAGAACAAATGCAGCACTACTATGTCAGCAGGGGTTATCAGGAATAAACTGATAACTATAACTAATATCAATATGATTCAACAGGAAGACAAAACACTGTTATCACTGAGTAATATGTAAACTGATTTGAATGGACCAAACGATAAAAAATAAAGATGAATCTTTATATCAGATGACAGATGATGATATCATCTACCCTACACTTTCTGACAGGTGACACCATTCTCTATCACTGACCTGCTTGAACACCTTGTGTCTACATCAGATTTGTTCAGGCTATACTGCCGGCTGCTGGCTTCACTGGTATGACAGACATTATCATTGTGAAGGGCAGGTTCATCATTTTTAATAAGTGTCTTAAAACAACAGTCAGGAGCCCAAATGAACATTAAACTGTCTTGCTGTAATCATTCCTCCTGTTCATACTGACCATTAGAAGATCCCTTCATAATACACTTACAATGGAAGTGATGGAGGACTAAACCCACAGTTCTTTGGAAACATGGATTTAAAAGTTGATCTGAAGCTAAAATGAAGCTTCAGTCGTCTGAATGAGTCAAATCTTCATCTTCTATGTTTCAACGTTACAGTGTTTTTAGTAGCAAAGTCTTTTTGTTACTATACTTCTACCACAGCTCAACAGGGAAACACTAAGAGGGAATCTGATGCTAAAAAGACTGTAAATGTGTCAGATATCACTTGAAATGATTAACTCACACTGATGAAGCTCAATAGAAGCTGATCATCTACTTTGAAATGACTGTGTGGACACACTGTGGATTTTGTCCTCCATCAGTTTATATTGAAAGCACATTTGAAGATCTTTTAATAGTCAGTATGAACAGCAGGAATGATTACAGGGGGAAAACATCTTTACTGTTCATATAAACACCTGTCAGTCCCAATGTTTATAATCACATCTGATCCAAAATGCAGTACACCCAATCATATACATGTGATATATTCTTGCACTTCACAGTTTACAGTGATCCACTCTTGTATCAGACTCTGGACAGAGCTCTGTTGGCTACTTACACAACAGGGAAAACCTTTGGGAAGACAACGCTCGCTTCAGCCAAGTACTCGTACAGGATCCGCTGGTCAAAGTCATCAGTGGTATATTTAACCTGGGTGGCCTGGAACATTAGAGCGACATAGCATTAACAAACCACCATGAGTTCCAGTTTCATTCTGAACATCCATGGTTTCATAGTGAGTGGGTTTGTTGTGTAAAGGAAAACCTCTTTCACTGTTCATATGGACACCTATCTTCACCCAATCAAAGAGCAGATTGGCAGCATGACCTGGCCTTATATCTTCATTGTATCTGCTCAGGCTACAGTGGCTGACTCAACTAGCTTGAAAAGCAGCTTTGTCTGAATTTCATTATCTGCTTAGTGGTCCAACAACTATTTCTGTATAACTGGTTCCACTGGTGTTACAAATAGGTTAGCACCCCCTCTGGTATGAGAAACTTTTGTTAAATCATGTCCCCTGACGTATCTTACCAAATAAAGGGACATAGTTTTAATATGAAGTTGCACGTGAGTGTAAGCAGCAGAGCAGCCCAGAGCAGTTATTTGCTTCATCCTGCCACAGAACATACTCCTCCCCCAACACTTCCTCATCCTGACAGCCTATGACTGAAAGCCCTAAACAAAGCATGTACACACAGGCAGCAGGAGACAAGCATGGAAAACCAACAGTAAGAGGACGATGGCTGCAGGAACTGCTAGAAGATTCTGAGCTCTGTTGGAATGATGACAAGATGAGCAGGATTCTTCCACAGTAAATGAGATGGAGGTTTACTCTCATTAGAAACCTGTGCAGACCTTACTTAACCTAATGCCAGGTATACACAAATGATACATGGACTGTACCTATATAACACTTTTCTAGTCTTTTGACCACTCAAAGTGCTTTTACACTACAAGTCACATACACCCACACATCCATTCACTGATGACAGGAGCTACCTGCTCATCAGGGTAATCTAACATTCACTCACACAGTCACACATCGTTGGCGCAGCCATCAGGAGCAATTTGGGATTAAGTATCTTGCCCAAGGACACATCAACATGTGGACTGGAGGAGCCGGGAACCACCAATCTTTAGATTAGTGGTCAACTACTCTCCGTCCTGAGCCCACAGCAATCCGATCAATGCAACACTGGTGTTTAACCCAATAATGGAGGTAAAATGAACCAACAAAATGTTTGGAATTCCAACAAAGAAGAAAATAGGATATTGCTGTGGCAGCAGAAGCCTTGTTCCTATGATGTGTCCTCCAGCTGTTATAATGACTGTGCCAAGAGGACACAGTATGGAAAGAAAAAGTTTCATTGTTGAACACTATAGTGACACAGATGGATGTTTCCCTGTATATTAACTTGTGTCATAGGTTATGAATCAGTAGGTGTGATCATCGTACAGTCTACATACATCAAACTAGATGTCATACCAAGGTTTGTCACATCCGTGTTGCACAATATGACTTGCAATAAACGTATAATATTGCTGAAATCTCATAGAGAGTAGGTGCTATGAGGGCTGATTCTTCTCCCGTTCGGCAAATAAATGATTGACCATCATACGACAGCATGTGTTTGTATTGGCATTCTCCACAAAGCTCATTGGTTCACTGACCTCCAAATCACGTCAGAATAAGCAGCTCACACAGTAACACAACTCCAGACTGCGCACTGTGTGATGCAATGTATCAGAAGCTCTGCTAGAGCCCTCTAACAGATCTCAACTGGTGGTGATTTCTGAGATCTTTAAAGATTTTAATTTAAATATATGTCTACTTTGAATATCTATAGCTAAATGAGGTAACACAATGGTGACTGAGCCTATGGCCCACTGATGAAAGCAATTTCCCGCCATGCTTGCAATAAACGTATAAGATTGCTGAAATCTCAGAGTCTGTAGGAGCCATGAGAGCTTCTCCCAGTTGGCAAATAAATGATTGACCATCATACAACAGCATGTGTTTGTATTGGCACTCTCTAAAAAGCATATTGGTTCACTGATCTCCAAATCAGGTCAGAATAAGCAGCTCACACAGTAACACAACTCCAGACTGCTCACAGTGTGACGCAATACACCAGAAGCTCTGCTGGTGCCCCCTAAAAGATCTAGGGTATCATTTTAGTTATTTAAAGTGGTGATCTCTAAGAACTCTGAAGATTCACTATCTATCACTAAGTGAGGTAACACAATGGTGATTGAGCCTATAGCCCACTGATGAAAGCTCTTGCATTTGCAGTATTATCACAGAGTAGGATTATTATAAACGTTCCTGCTATGCATTTAAATCAGAGGAGCTAACTCAACAGATTTGCTTTTCATTCACTTCTATGTGAAGCACCTTATTTCTGAAAGATTACTCTTCTTGACTTTTTACATGTGAAGCTTTTATTGCAGTGCAGTGGGTGTCTCTCTTATGTTCCACAGTGTGTGCAGTACACATATGGAGATTCTCAGTGAGATTCTCACACTGAGATGAGATGAGATGAAATGAGTGCCCCTAACTAAGGTCAATACTGTAACATAAACAGTCTCTGCTGCATTTTGTTGTCCTTTAAGTTTGTGCTATATCCTCTCCCCTCCACTGCTCTCTGTGTTTCAGTGAGGACTCCTTGTTTGTGTGTCTAATAGAGCTGCACAATTAAATTATTTTATCCACGTCAAGTTAGCAGAGGGAAAACTGGAAGTTAGTTGCTGTAGTCTTACTGTGCATGCTCTGCACATAGAACTGACACCAGCAGAAAAACTGTATACTGTGTACAGAGAGATTTATCTGGCAGTGGTAGGCTTAATCACCGTTGTGTCATTTTGTTTGGGAATTGCTTGAATGCAACAACATTCATTTCTTTAGAAAAGTTTCACACTGCAACAAAGATGTGCAACAAGGTTTAAAGTTGCATGACTGATGTGGTTTTTGAGTTAAATGATAACAAAAGATCAAAAAGAACCTTAATCCATTCTGACTTTATGACTCAGAGGCCTGCTGTCTGTGCTCTTTGTACCACTTTTCTTGGCAACATATAACAGGTGTAATGCAACACAAATGTGACACTTTACCTAACTAATGTAGGGAAATAGTTTTATCTCCCTTCACTGTGAGACAGGAAGTGAGGTTCAGCCACAGAACAGCAATTCTGAACTTGCTTGCGCTTCAGTATGCAGCTCACACACACTTGAGTAACATTGAGGTTTGAAAGCTGGACACACTGCTTAACTGATGCTTGTTTATTTGTGTGGTGATGTAATATTTCATTGACACAGCTCTGGCAGCAGATGGCAGTGGATTCGAATTTATCACAACTACAACTCAACCTCTTCCCTCTGGAAAACATGTGTTTGTTAAATACTTGTTTAATGATACAGTTTAACTAGCCCACAAATATGTATTTTTCTAGTCAGATAAGTCTGGGTCAGTACCACTGCAATACATCTGAAATCAACTCACTCATACACATTGTGCAGTCTCATTACTCCATTGGCTAACTGTCATTATTAAAATATATCAAAGTGTGATAAGCATTTAGAATACATGGGTAAAAGAGGAGACATCACAAGCAGTATTTAAGCAGGTGGTCGTTAACTCAAATAGCCTGAGCCACAAGCACACAGGAAATTGAAATATATGCATGCTTCAAAATAAAGCTATATGTAGCCCTACAAAATAAACAACCCTCTAAACCACTTCTATTAAATACATAAAGTGTAGCTTTATTGTAGTCACTATAAGTTCGATACAGTTGTGGAGGAAGTATTCAGATAATTTACTGCAGTAAAAGTACCAATATATCACTGTAAAAAATACTCCATTACAAGTAAAAGTCCTGGATGAAAAATCATCCTACAGTAAAAGTACTGCAGTATTATGAGTGATGTAGTATGCAGTATTACAGTAAAAGTACTGCAGTATTATGAGTGATGTAGTATGCAGTATTACAGTAAAAGTACTGCAGTATTATAGTGATGTAGTATGCAGTATTACAGTAAAAGTACTGCAGTATTATGAGCGATGTAGTATGCAGTATTACAGTAAAAGTACTGCAGTATTATGAGCGATGTAGTATGCAGTATTACAGTAAAAGTACTGCAGTATTATGAGTGATGTAGTATGCAGTATTACAGTAAAAGTACTGCAGTACTATGAGCGATGTAGTATGCAGTATTACAGTAAAAGTACTGCAGTATTATGAGCGATGTAGTATGCAGTATTACAGTAAAAGTACTGCAGTACTATGAGTGATGTAGTATGCAGTATTACAGTAAAAGTACTGCAGTATTATGAGCGATGTAGTATGCAGTATTACAGTAAAAGTACTGCAGTATTATGAGTGATGTAGTATGCAGTATTACAGTAAAAGTACTGCAGTATTATAGTGATGTAGTATGCAGTATTACAGTAAAAGTACTGCAGTATTATGAGTGATGTAGTATGCAGTATTACAGTAAAAGTACTGCAGTATTATGAGCGATGTAGTATGTAGTATTACAGTAAAAGTACTGCAGTATTATGAGTGATGTAGTATGCAGTATTACAGTAAAAGTACTGCAGTATTATGAGCGATGTAGTATGCAGTATTACAGTAAAAGTACTGCAGTATTATGAGTGATGTAGTATGCAGTATTACAGTAAAAGTACTGCAGTATTATGAGCGATGTAGTATGCAGTATTACAGTAAAGTACTGCAGTATTATGAGTGATGTAGTATGCAGTATTACAGTAAAAGTACTGCAGTATTATGAGCGATGTAGTATGCAGTATTACAGTAAAAGTACTGCAGTATTATGAGTGATGTAGTATGCAGTATTACAGTAAAAGTACTGCAGTATTATGAGCGATGTAGTATGCAGTATTACAGTAAAAGTACTGCAGTATTATGAGCGATGTAGTATGCAGTATTACAGTAAAAGTACTGCAGTATTATGAGCGATGTAGTATGCAGTATTACAGTAAAAGTACTGCAGTATTATAGTGATGTAGTATGCAGTATTACAGTAAAAGTAGTGCAGTATTATAGTGATGTAGTATGCAGTATTACAGTAAAAGTACTGCAGTATTATAGTGATGTAGTATGCAGTATTACAGTAAAAGTAGTGGTTTGGTCCTCTGACTGATATATTATTATTATGACATCATTAGATGATTAATAGTGAAGCATCAGTGTTAGAGCAGCATGTTACTGTTGTAGCTGCTGGAGGTGGAGCTAGTTTACACTACTTTATATACAGTTAGCTAGTTTAGTCCAGTGGTTCCCAACCTAGGGGTGGGGCCCCTCCAAAGGGTCAGCAGATAAATGTGAGGGGTGGTGAGATGATTAATGGGAGAGGAAAGAAGAGAAAACAAAGTTCTTATACACAAATGTGTTTTCAGTTTTTGGTTTCATCTTTAACAATGTGTTGTATTTTAAAAGCTTGTTATATTATCCATTGTGTCAAATCTGCATCTGAAAAGTAACTAAAGCTGTTAAATAAATGGATTGGAGTAGAAAGTACAATATTTCCCTCTGAGATGTAGTGGAGTGGAAGTAAAAAGTAGCATAAACTCAAAATAGCTACTCAAATAAAATACAAGTACCTCAAAATTGTAATGAAGAACAGTACTTGAGTAGGTAACTAGTTACTTTCCACCACTGGTCCAATAGGTAAGCTACCTACCCTGCATGATAAAGAAAAGTAGTCCCAAATATGATTTAAGACTAACTGATTGATCAGATATACTTTAAACACGAATGTTAATGAGATGCCTTATTTAGAAGCTCAGGTTGTCTGGTTTATTTTCATTTTCCAACTTTAATCTATTTCGTGAAAACTGTTTTTTATGAAAACTTCTTTAGTTTTTTTGATCATCTGTTTTTGACAACTCAATCCTTCTTTAATGGTCTGCGCTTCTCTGTACTTTGTATTTATATCTATAATTATGTGGATACACGTTTGTGTAGTCTGCTCTATGATGAAACTGACTGATCTTTGGTCCTCATGTTTGATTAAAAAGGTTCCAGTTAGAAAGTGGTTTGGAGGTTACAACAGGAAGTAGTTTTACATGTCTGCTGTGAGCTTAGTAACGGAGTCTTGGAGGATCTGTGTGGCACTAACACGGAAACATGCGATGTTTGGAGGGAGCGTTAGTGTGTGACAGCAGCCGCGCTCATGTGGAGTGATGGACGGACAGACGGGCAGAGCACAGCCGCTGATGAAGCTTTGCATCACTGCCAACTCATCCAGAAGCTGGTGGACATCTCTGTCTCCAGCCTGCGGGCTCTGCGGACCACATGCGCCGCATCTAACCACCTCACCCAGCAGGAGATCCGCACTTTAGAGGTAAGAAGAGGAGTCTGTGTTGAGTCCTGGTCTGTAATGTTAGTGACTACTAAACCTCCAGTCTGTCAGTGGACACCTGTTACTGCTCACTTCAAACCATCAAACTTTAACATTCCTATTTACAGTTTTGTATTTATACACTGATACAGCACACACACACACACACACACACACACACACACACACACACACACACACACACACACACACACACACACACACACACACACACACACACACACACACACACACCGCTTAAAGTACAGTAGGCCTACACTAGTCCACATAGTAGTGATCATAGTGTCCTGACCTGTAAGGGACATCGAGATCTAAAAGTAGGTCACATAGTCTTAAAACTGAGAGAAACCAACCAACAAGACGGAGAAGGTGAAACCACAGGGGTGAGGACTTCATGTACGTGTGTAATGATGAAAGGCACTTCCTTACCCCATACATTCCACAGTTGTATGTATCGCTCATATTTATCTGTTTTTGGGATGTTGGCTCAGTAGTCTGAGACACCAGCAAGCCAACAACAAGACAAACTGACTGTATGAATCATATGACCCTACACACAGGCTTGAGTTTAGGTTGGCTTGCCTCTAGGTATGGTGATATCTGTCCAGACTGAGATATCTCAATAACTGTGAGATGGATTGTCACAACATTTGATACAGATGTTCAAGGTGCCCAGATGATGTATTATTAATACTTTGGTGAGCCTCTTAACTTTTCTCTAGTGCCACCATGAGGTTGATTTTGTAGTTCTATGTTGAAATATCTTGACACTTGTTGATTGGTCATTTATGTTCCCCAAAGAAAGAAGTGTGATAACTAGTGCCATCATCTGGTTAAGCCTCAGCTGTTCTTTGTGTTCAGTGCAAATGTTAGTGCTGTTCTGACTTCCGAAACCAGCACTGTTACCATGATCAACATTATCTGCTAGCATTATCATTGTGAGCATGTTAACAGCCTCACACAGCTGTTAGCAGGGTGGTAGACTCTCCAGCACAAGCAGCATCCTGACAGTGTATGTCTGTGTGCAGTCTGCAGTGTTGTACAGGTGGGAGGTTCATTCTAATGAACAAGTGAAGTGCAAGTTATTGGTATTTTGGGTGAAGTTAGGACTTGGAAGTAGCTCTCGGAGTAGATGTCTGCTAGTCCAGTACTTGTTGCAAACGTGCTGCAATAATGAAACAATACTTAAAATGTTTAGAATCTACTTTAATCAGACACTCTCCAACCAGGTGGTGTAGTGGTTAGCACACCAGTGGTTGCCTCACTGTTGCAGGAGCCCCTCTGCGTGGGTTCTCTCTAGGTGCTCCGGCTCTCTCCCACTGACCCGACAATCCTGGAGATCAGGCCTATGATTGACTGGTGACCCCAGGGTGTACCCCCGCCTCTCACCCAATGTCAGCTGA
The DNA here is from genome assembly GCF_963691925.1 of Scomber scombrus. Classification (NCBI taxonomy): domain Eukaryota; kingdom Metazoa; phylum Chordata; class Actinopteri; order Scombriformes; family Scombridae; genus Scomber; species Scomber scombrus. The sequence goes on from NC_084974.1 coordinate 1,292,450, forward strand.
GATCCAGCTCCCCCCCCCACGTCCCTTTAGAAGATTAGTGGTTTAGAAAATGGATGGATGGACCAACCCTGTCTCCAACCAGTACATCATTTTGGATTGACATCTAAAATAACATTATCATGATTTTTAATGATGGGGGCCAAAATCCACAATCCACTTTTTTTTCCTTTTTTCATTTGTAAGTTTATCACCAGTTACAATGAGGCTTCAGTCTGATTTATTCACATCAGGTGGAGTTATTGTCTTTGTAGAATAAAACTCCCTCTCTGTGTTTCTCTGTTGAGCTGCAGTGGAAGGACCAGTACAAAGGCTTGAACTTTAGAACATAAAAACTTGAGCTCCATCTCATCTGTTATTGTACATGGATCAAGTGATATACAAGCCTAACCTCTGTCATTGCTCATATGGGCAACTGTTTTAAGACAGACGTAATACATTGTGAACCTTTCCTTTAAATGTGGTTGAAGCACAAACGTGTGTAAAGCAGCCTGCTGTATTTAACTTTATTAAATATCATTCAAATGACAGCAGACAGTTACAAAATAACCACACAAACCTTCACACACATCAGAGTGGTCACTTATATCTCAGTAATACCTCAGTTCACTTCAGAGAATCAGCTCAAACCTGTCAACAGACATCCTACAAGGTAGTAGGATGTCTGTGTGTGTGCTGTAGCCAGTAGCTGGCCTCTCTTGGTGACCTCTGTGAGTGATTTAATGCCTTTCTGTTGGTCTGCCCTCTGATTGCCAGCTCCCTCAGAAGCCACGTAATTATACTCTGTTGTATTTTATTAGAAAAATGATCCACATACTGCTGATTATCTCATTAAAATGACTCATTAGTTGCTTATCAAAATAGCAACTAATGGATTGACTGACTAATTGTTGCAGCTCTATAAATGCTAACTAGAGTTAATGAGAGTTAAGGTGTTACCAGTACAAAAAAACATTGATTCTCACACTTCTTTACAGATTCACTTTCGGTCACATTATATGAGGTCACACTGCTCTTGGTTTTCATGCTGTTAGCTGAATAGGAAAAGGCAGATCTAACGCTAATCTGAACTTGCTTTGTGATACAGGCCCCTGGTTACCTAAATAGTCTGATGTATGGAATGTAAATCTGACTCATCAATGCTTTAGGACCGTGACAAAGTACACTTGTCATCTATTATTGCGTGGTATTGTTCGTCAGTGGGTTGCTAGGCAGCGAGGTGAATCACTGTGCTCTTTTGAATAGTCCACACATTGCTCAAACTCTCTTTTAGTCTGCTGTCCAGTTTCTTTTGTTCAGATACATCTTTCCCACAGTCAGAACCTGTGTGGTGACTGTGTTTTTGATCACATTCAACATTTGTCAAAATGTTTTTTTTTTTATTGCCTGAAAGTTGTTGCAGCACTGACATCACGCATGTGTCAAAAGCATCCTCCTGTGTGATCTGATCTTGAGGCATGCAGAGCATCACAGCAGTGGGTGACGTTGCGTAGGAGAGGCTGTTGCCACCCACTCTCCCGGGAGCTGGGAAGAGCACAGAACCCTTGTTGTGTTGATGTCAAGAAGTTTATATTTAGCTGCGGTTGTCTCCCACGCATTGTAACTATGTCCTGTTTAGCAAGAAAATCAAATGACATGAAAGACAGTGGGAGGAGGAGACAAGCATGTTGCTGTGTTGGTGCCCCTGTTACAGATGGAAGAGCACGTAAGGTGTGCACAAATTGATGATGCACTCACTGATATCTCTGACACTTCTTTTTTTCCTTTTTCCTGTTTAGTTTTTTTTACCTCTTGAACCGCTGCTCTTACAGACAGATCTATCTTTATGAACTTATGTTGTTGTAAACCCACACAAGATCCATTTGTAAATATGTCGTTGTTGCATAATGAATATTGGACATATTTGTATAATATGATGCAATTATGCGAGTATTTCCATTTGATATATGTGATGGTGCAGGAATAATTAACATGGCATCTATAGACAAAATATATATGTGAGACTTCTAATTGACTTCTAACAGAAAGATGGGGAAGACAAGACTTAAAGATGTTAGAAATCAGTCATGTCATTCACTGCTGATAACAAAAGAGGTTCTTATATGATCATAGCTTCATAAAGTCACGTTTCTAAAACACTCTGTTTCACACGCTGTGAGAAAATGGAGCAACAGATCAATGAAACCGAAAACACTAAATCACTAACAGCAAATATATGAACAAGAAAACAATAAAGGTATTGAATAAGCACAAACAAATTAGCATCCAATTGTGTAGCTACACATTGTGTGCATGAATTATGCAAATATTGTGGTCTGTGACCACCAACGACTTCACTCTGAGCTCAAACAAAGTCACTGACTCTAAATTTAACTCACCAAAAATTGAGATGAAACGGGAAGCTGCATTAGTTGACCTTATTGCGACAGTGGAACAAGCCACAACACAACATCTGTCTTTTTGCTATTAAAAACACTGTAACGTTGAAACATAGAAGATGAACATTTGACTCATTCAGACGACTGAAGCTTCATATTAGCTTCAGATCAACTTTTAAATACATGTTTACACAGAACTGTGGGTTTAGTCCTCCATCACTTCCATTGTAAGTGTATTATGAAGAGATCTTCTAATGGTCACTATGAACAGGAGGAATCATTACAGCAAGAAAAACTGCTTTAATGTTCATTTTGGCTCCTGACAGACTTGAAAATTGATGAACCTGCCCTTTAAACTGAGAACAGAACCTGTTTTTTTACCTGCATTTTTAAGACCCAAATCAGACCTGAAGATAGTTTGCTTTATTTGATTGATAGCTGATTGTTACCTTGTCAGGCTAATGATACGTAACACTTCTCTATCTATTTGTAACACAAGGCACGCTTGGACCCAGATGACTGACAAGGAGAAATTGTCTTTGAAAATGTTCAGTTTGCTGCTTAAATACAATAATATTTGCAGGAGTGGCCTAACTGTGAGCATGGACATGGCATGTCTGTAACTGTTAATGACATGAAAATGAAGTAACAGATAACAATAAAAATGATAATAATAATAATGAAAGTTATCGTTGCTTTGTATTGTCAGTAGTTGCATGGTTTGCACAGATAGGGCTTTCGTTACAGGAAGTGAAGTGTTTCCTGAAACATAAATTTAACTAAAAAGATTTATATCATGTGCCACTGACATCATATTAAGAGGGATCTAAACTAACAGCGTTGTGTTTGGTACTTGAGACAGCAGGGAACCCTGTGCTCATGTATGTTGCAGCTCCATGACTCTCTGCTTGGTGGCTTCACAGCTGTAGATTCAGCAGTTTATTTCTCTGCCTAAATGAATCCACACCATCACATTTGGTGCACTGCTGCTTCACTGACACTCTGTCAGTGTGGTGAAGGTGTAGAGGAATTGTCACACTAGAATAAACTCTGTGAAAATCCAAATTCTGCTAAAGTAATTACAATGTTTGTGTGGAACTTCCAGCCAACAGTTGAGGCCCGCATTAGTTTGGAACTTTGTCAGCCTTATCAGCTCCAGTATGTGAAAGTCTGAGCAACGTGTTGATGATAGCGTCAGGAAAGCCCCATGTGGTTTCCTAACTGCCTCTTATTTAGTATCTTGTCAGTTTTCTCTCCTCTCTCCCTCCTGTGTATACTTTTTGCCCTCCTCTCTTTGACCTTTTTTATGTGGCTTTTGTTTTTACTTGTCTGCACACATTATTTTGCACACCCCCTCTTTGTCATGTCATTTTCTATGTCACAGTGCACAAAGGGGGACCTGCACAAATCATACTGATGATTAGCCAGGGCAACTGCTGGTGAGTTTGTTCTATTCTAATAAAGTAACTGATCACAAAGAAAATCAATTATTGTTCAAGTCCTTAATCAATTGGAAATACCAGTAATCACTGCTGCTTCAATGAGAGGATTTTGGGAGCTTCTCTGAGAGACCTCAGGGCTCTTACAGTAGTGGAAGAACAATCCCAGCAGTGAAACTAATTGCATTTATATTGACAGTGAAAACACAGACTAGGTTCCTTCACCTCTGGATGAAGTTGGCTTATGTGAACATCAAAATATTAGTTTGACATTTATGATGACATTGGACTTATGGGGAAAACTAACATTAAAGGGGAACTCCACAGATTTTTGTTTTTCCGAGGGTAGATGCAAAATGTCATGTCCTGCACATAAACCAGTATTTATAATATCACACATGCATCAGAATTTCCTCACAATTAGAATTTAAAAAAAAAAAGCTGCCTTTCCCTCCTTTGTTAACAGTTTTGAGGGGCTGTTTTTTTCCAAAATGTATTGGAATTGTCATTGACTATGATTAAAACTTGTAGTGTGAGTTAACACATTCTACAACATGAATAAAATTGTACCATGTCTGTGCAACGTTACATCCACCTACAGACTGGATTAGTTTGAGGTGGAGGACTTCTTCAGGTGCCTGATATAACCACGGTTTAAAATGCTGTTGTTCTTGAGAGCCTTTAGAACTTAGGACAGTGTGTTCTTTGATGAACTTTTAAATGATTGTAAGTGGCTGTTGTGTATCCTCAGAGTTCTTTGAGGAGTTTTTAAAGTGAATAATTCTAACCATAAACTTTTTTCGGTGCACTGTTAAAAGCTTGGAACTGTTGGTTAAACTACTAAAGTTTACAACATTTAGACTTTCCTTGTGCTGTAAGTGAGTTTGCACATTTTAGCAACATTTTCCTTCCAAAGCTAAAAGCCAGAAGAATTTGACCTACCCTAACTGCCAGAGCTGTAAATGTAGCTCACTGAGGCACAATATGTGGGACAATAAGACGGTGGCAACATTTACTGCTGTTTAAAAAAAAACCACAGCATGGCAAGCACCAGTGAAAAATGAACTGTCTATAGCGTGGCCCCAGAGCCATGATGTCACTGCTGGGTTTCCATGGCGTCAGTTGCTATAACAGTGGCAGTGAGGCTGAGGTAAATCTGAGAAGAACTGGTGTGATCCCTGGATGTAATGAGGAGTATTTATAGACCAGACCGCTGGCTGGACACAGCTGACTGACCAGAGCTGACGTTGATTGTGACGTGGAGGCAAAGCAGAGTGGGATGCTTTTTTCAGCCACTGGACTCTCATCATATTTAGTTTAACATTTTCATATGACTGAACTTTTTATGTAAAAGCAGATTCACACAGGAACTTGAAGTGAATCGTGTGATGAGGCGAGAAGCAAACCAGAATGTTGTCAGTTACAAGTTGTAATGTGTGTTTAGTCAGTATAACATCTTTATAGAATTACTAGGTTTGTTAGGGTTAGGAGTATGTTTTGTTGTGAAATCAACCTCTTCTGGTTCTTCTTCTACTCTTGTTGGCTGCTTCATTGGCACCACCTTCTGGATTGTGGATCAGAACGGTTGCTTTAATACTTCTACATTACATTCTAACTTTAAATGATGTCCTTTCTTCAACTTTGAAAATAGTCCTATACCCCCACATAACCTGATCTCCTCTTCAGCATTTCTCTCAGTCCATGTGTCATGTGATTCCTTTGAAGTGTAACTTTATGTGTGTCTCTCTTGTTGATATCTAGGACAGTGCAAACATACATGCTCTACCATTTCCTGTCGCCCACAATGGTTACAACTACCAATAGTGGTAGTGGTATGGTTGTTCTTCTGGTTAAGTTCAGTTATTGTTTATTCATTTAGCTTACTTTGTTACTAACTGTGCTCACTATACTTTCCAGGAGGTTTCCTTCTTCTTCTTCTTCTTCTTCTTCTTCTTCTTCTTCTTCTTCTTCTTGTTTTATAGCATTGGCCGGCAACCAGCGTATTAAGTGCATTACTGCCACCTTCTGCTTCAGAGTGTGGACCAGTGAATAATGGTGCGCTCCAGTTGTACTCGGTAGTCGGGAATTTCCGAGTTCCTAGTCGGAAATTTCAACTGGAACGCCTGCAGTGGCTAGCCAGAACTGGTTTTCTGACTTGTATACTGGAACGATTCAAACTCGGGTGTGACGTCCGAGGTAAATGGAACGCACATAAATCCTAAACATTAATCCTGTCTGTCTGATAAACTCAAAGAATACTCTACTCCTCGATCCACTTGGCAGGTTCATCAAAGGTTTTATGCTGAGCTCCTGAACTCCAGCCTTCCTTAGTTCTTCTTTCATACCATGTATTTCTTGATCATACTTACAGTACAATTAGTACAATCTGTGATTTAATGCGTAATAGACTCCTCAACCTGACAGTGCTCACATAAACTGGTTGGATGCTTTCCTATTATGTTGAGTGTTTTGTTTAAGTCAGAATGACTTTGTCTTATTTTGTTGCAAGTGACCTCTTTCCTTTACCAGCCTATATTTCTCACTGCTGTGCTGAATTGACTTGAATTGTTGTTTAATCTGTACAGAAACCTGAAGGATCTCCTCTTATTCTCCTCTACCCAATGCAGAGCCAAGAGTAATGCTAGCATCTCCACTGAGAACACTACCAGATCATTTGCTTTTTTTTTTTTTTTTTTTTAGTTAACTTTGCTGTGTGTGTCTGAAAAAGCAACAGTTGTCTGATGTTCGATGTACTGGAGTAGTGCTAGTATTTGGAGTAGTGCTTTCTGACATGGCCTGGAGATGCCATCAACAGATTCACTTTCCCTCTCCCTCTCTTCTTGAACTCCAGCAGGTACTAGTCTGTCTGCGGTGTTGGGTGTGTCCATGGCTCAATTTGTGGAATTACGACTGTTGGGTTCATCTTGATTAACCCTAACTGCATATATTTTGCCAACATACCCCAAAGCTTGTTCTTTGTCCTCTGCTTTGTTTCTAAGACTCGTGTTGTACCGCTTTTGTGGGGCGTTGCTCTTCATGCCCTTTGAGGTTAGTTGGTCAAAATTGAGTTGCATTTCTTCTTCTAGGACTTGCAGGGCTGGGATGGGGGTTAACTTTACTGCTCTCAGAGCTTGAGCTTATACCTTACTAAGCTTTTCCAAGAGTTTTTGAGGCTGTACCACAGACCACATAATTAAGCACAGGCCAGATCGTAGCCACACAATAGTTTTTAATGAAGAGAGGTCTTCACCCCTTCCACCTCACTTGGACGCCTTATGTTATTTAGAACTTTCTGACCTTTTCCAAATATTTTATTTATATGATCAGCGTATGTTAACTTAGACTCAAAAATCATTCCTAAGAATCTATTCATGTACCTGCTCTTTTGAGGGCCAGCTCTTTATGCAGACTATGTATTTGTTTTCTCTACTAAAAATTGAAATCCCTAATCATATGTAGGGCATTCAAAAATGTGTAATACTGACACTGGTACCATGACTTTATTACATACATTTTTTACACACTTAAAGCAGTTTCATAACATAAAAAATATAAACCTATTTACTACAATTCACTTTCATACTGTCAATGCCATCAAGCTAATCTTAGCACAACAAACAATTCAACCCATAATGTCAGCTAATGAAGTCTGGATGTGGCACCCAACATGTGCTGTGATTGTAATGATGTTCAAACTCCCCGACCAGCAAAACTCTCTGCTTTAAACATTGGTTAGTTTTAAAGAAGAAGTGGGTAGAGTGTGTCTGTATGGCAACATTAACATAAATGGTTTTATCACTTTGCTATATGATGGTTATCTTGTATAGTATATTTCCGTTTCATGCTACCCAGGTTAACAGCTCAAAACATGGCTGGTGGAGGCAACAGCATCTACAGACACACATTTGCCAGCCACCATGCCGCAGCTGTGTTGATGTCAAAACAGCTGCGGTTTGGTGGCTGGCAAATGGCGAGTTATGTCGCTAATCAGTCTCTATGTCACCATAACACTGAACATTGGCTAAGGCAAGGCACTGTTGTCAGCTGCTGAACCACTGGGCAATATCATCATCTGATATCATCATTTGATATCTTATAGCTTCATCCTGTTACTGGTGAAATCGCTGTAGATGTTGCTGCTACCTCCATTCAGCTATGGACATTTGGTACCGAATGTCAAGAATCTATTTGATACTCAAGAGTATCAAAGCAATTCAGTTGATGCCATAAAAGTATCGAAGTTCGGTATTCAGTCCTAATTACATGTCCACAGTACCACATCATCTGCAAAAAGAGACCTGCCAATATCTAGTTGAACTTGAGAAATGACTGAAAATTCATTACTGGAAATGAATGGGATTATGACAAATCAACTTGATATTTCATTTCCTATTCTAACCTGAATAATTCTACCTACCATTAAGTTCTTTATCTGATAAATGACCCTCCCTTTTATAACCATACATATTAACTTTACAAGATGTCCCTCTTTCCAAGTCATATAGGCTTTGTCAACATCCAAAAATACCACTATAACCACTATAGCTTTATTAATCTAACCTCATTTTCTAAAGAAATAATATGATCCAGAGTTCCTAACCTGACTTTGATGTGTTAACAGTCCTGTCTCTTTTATAAAATGTGACCATTCTCTCCATGATCTTACAAACATTTGATGTAAGGGCTATGGGCTTCTTTAAAGGAATTATCATAGCCCCACTATATTATAATGGTCAAACGTTTCCTTAAAACCCCTTTTCTAAGACGTCTCAACATTATGTGAAATATTTGGTCCTTCCCTGGAGATATTCTGCCTGATTTACATAAAGCTCTTTTTATTTCAATTAAAGTGAATTGACAGTTAATTGAATGGGCAGTTACTCCAATGCCTCTAATTGTTGTCTCTCGCTGTTATTTCTCTTCTTCTTCTTCCTTCTTCAGTCAAATTTCTTGAACCATGTATCTGAACAAATGCTTTCACCATCATTTCTGTCCCTGTCTGTAACTGCTACTTCTTCTAAAACTGGATACTCCCATTCCTTTCTATTATCCCTGATTCTCTTAATCATGCTCCACACTTCTCCTATTGAAGTTGAATCTCATTACAGAGTCCTTGCCAACCTTCTCTCCTTGCGTGTCTTATTGTTCTCTTCACTACAGCCTGGACTCTCCTGAATGCAACTAAACAGTCATAACTATGCGCCCTCTTTAAAAGCCTAAAGGCCTTGTTGCTGTCTCTTACAGACCTACAACACTTGTCTGCCACTTCATACAGGGTCACCTTCCCCTCTTTGTGCTGATACCTTTTCTACCTCAATGTCCACTGTTGTAACAATTGGCTCACTCCCATTGCACGACTCTTCCCATATCTACCAGTTACATTTCCTAACCAAATGATTAGAAACCAGTGTCAAGTCCCATCCCTGATTACCATTGTGTATGTGCATCTACCCTGGTACCCTTCCCTTCACTCAGACATACCAAGTCTTTCTCCTCCAAGAGAGCCTCTACTACTAGACCTTTAACATCTAAGTGCCTTACACCCCTAAAGTGAATTGTGGGCATTAAGGTCACCACAACATATTACTCTACATCTGTCTTGACCTTGTAATTCCAGCAATCTGTCTAACTCTAACCATCTACATGGATTATAATAATTCATGATCACCATCTCCTTTTCCCTGCACCACACCTCCACACCAACATATTCCTGACCTCCACCTCTCCCCACTAATCAGGAAGGTATATGCTGTTTGACAAATGCTGCACATCCAACACCATCCTTTTCCTCCTAGTCTTATTGTATGATGACTTAGCCAGACTTTCAACTAAATGTCTTGAATGCATTTCACATCTGGCTTTATCAGTACACCTTTAATAAAATGCTTGAGTTTCTGACCATTTGTTATGATAGATTGTGCATTCCAGTGAAGGCTCACTGCCATAAAAAGTATAAACTACATGCTTCCTGACTGGATTTTGCCTGGAGCTCATTTCTAACCTCTTCACAAGTCAGTCTTACCAGTCCAAGGGGCTGTACTGCCTCTTCTAACTGCCACTATTAAGTGAATCTTTTCAACCACTAAATTCTCCTTGAAGACTTCACTGGATCCCCCCTTTGGACCACATGCATGTACTGTTTGACCTAAGACCTGTCCCTTTATTTGTTTCATAGCCTCAACATGAGACAGTCCTCTTCACTATCACTTTCTATATCTCCACTTTCCATTTAAATACTTTACACCCCCTGAAGGTAGCGCTGTGATCCTTTCCACAGTTATAACACCTTGGCTGCACTCCCTCCCAACATTTGCAATGATTCCCTCTGCAATATGCCCCTCTACATTGTTGACTGCACCCTGAGGCTACATCTCCCAACGTATGACCATTGAAACATCTCAGTATGTCATCTCTCACAATGTAACTCATCAACCCAACATTACTCGCTTTGGAACAACCTCCCCTTGGAATTCTATCATTACCATTTCAGTGTCTTTCCTGGTCCCATTCTTACTTCTAATCTCCTCTATGCTTGCATTAAGGGGTACACCACAAGTTACACCTCTTCTACCCTTAAACCTACCTGCTCCTCCCACTCTGCTCATACAACAACTTTAATCCCACCAATCTCTGTGAGTTTGAGAACTTTACTTGCCAGCTCTCCCTTGTTGCAGCCAAACCAACAAGTTTCCATCATGTAGCACCATAACAAAATCAAGAATTCCATTTGCGTTTTTTGTTACCCCGAACTGATCACCAAACCTTACAATTCTGATTCCAACTACTCCTTTCCTTTCTGTCTTCGCCTCGATTGCTCCTTGTGTCTTTCCAACCTTCCCCTGAAGGTCTTCTATATACCTCTTTACTTCCAAACTTCCATCACTATACTCCCATTCATAAACTTTCTATGATCCATTCATGAAGCTGTGCCTCAATTCTGTCCCCTTGCTATAACCCAGGACACCACCATCCTTCTGATATTGGTGTGTGTATTTTAATGAACTTATTGATTTTTGTTGAAGGTCTGTGTAACATTATCTACACAAACTGTTTTTGTAGATAATGTGCGCTGATACAGGTAATGTTGTTTACTTGTTATTGGTGTGGAAGACTGTGACGCACTGAGAGAAATATGGTTCTGCCAAGACTAATTGGAGGGCCTATTTAAGGAGAGAATGTTTGGTTGTTAGAGAGGAGAAGAAAGAGGTTGTGTGTGTGTGTGTAGCTGTGTACAATAGCTGTAGCTGTGTCTTAAGTTTGACTTGATTTCTGAGTTAACGCAATTAAGCCAGATTTGATTTGTTTGTTGTCTTCTTTTAATTTAGTTTTTAGAGTTGCATGTTTTTTAGTTATATATATATATAGATATATCACCCTCTTCTAGTCATCGAACAAGTCTCTGAGCCTCTTATCTTATCACCTTGCTTGACACTTTGGCTTAGCTTCCTCACAAGCACTGACAGTATAAGAATAATGTGCATTAGCTTTCATAAACCTGCAGGCAGTTTGGATTAATGACATCTGAAACAACCATGAAGGGGCTTCATTCTTTTCAGCAGTGTGCAGCAGATGGTTTCACCGCAGATGTTCTGGTGTGGACCACCAGTAAGGGGGATTTCCTCAAACTGAAATTTGTCACTGTCTAACTGCTGCTTTGCATTACTACCTGGCATTTACGCTTGATATAACAAGAAGCCAAAGATCTTTGATCAGCTCATTTAAGACCTCAGTGTACTCAAAAAGCGGTAAATGATGACTGTACTCACAGATGAATGAATAAAATGTCTATACAGGTTTAGTTAGTAACAACCACACTGAGCTGATATGAATCCATGCACATTATTAGCAGTATTAGGTCTACCTACAGTACTGAGAACAGAAAAAAAAGATAAGGCCAACATTAAGGTGCATCAAAAGGAGGAGTTGTGTCTAATTTTAGCCAAGTAACTGAACCTCTAGCTAGGAAGATATTGTATTGGTGTTTCTACTGGTTGGTTCATCTCTCCTTGACTCCCCAAATTAAAGCAGTCTGTGGTACAATGTTTCCCCCTACAGGTGAAGCTGAGCAAATACATGTGGACACAGCTGCAGTGGAAGAAGAGGGTGGCTGAGAGGGAGAGACCTGAAGCTCTAGCTGGATACCCGAGACTGGAGGACTGGCTCCTAACAGCTAACCTCACACCACAATTCATACAGGTGTGTGTGTAGTGTGTAGATCTGTATTCTTGTGGAACAGTTTGTTTTGTATAAAGAAAACATACGGTCGACAGTAGCACAGATCAGAATGTGAGGTGGAATATGATGCGTCAGCTGTCTCACTTAGTTGAATTGTGTGGATATATTCCAGGTTACAGTTACAGTTATGGAATTCCCTGTTATTTTTTGCATGGACTGAAGTCCTTGCTAAGCTGTGGTGGAGTGATACCTTGTGGCAGTGATGTGGCCTGCTTTTACTAATCTAAAAAATGTTGAATACACCTATCAGCTGGTTGCTTAACTGCCAATAAACCAGAAGAAGTTTATTGTTTTTTTTTCTTTTACAGATTTAATAGCTGGAGTATTTTTGCAGTGTTTTTAGACACTAATATTTTGGTAACAGCTAGAAAATACTGAACAAAAAAGAGAGGGAATTTCATAATAAAATGACTGTAACATTAGAATAATGGGCTCGATTTATCTAAGTGAGGCTGCTTGAGGGCATATTAGCTTCAGCTGAACTTGCTGTGAATTTTGGCCCTCATTTCTTGCAGTGTAGTGATGTTCCTGCAAAATATCTTCAGGGTCAGAATGGAGAGTAGCGTTGTTAGACCCATTTCCACATTACATGATGGTAGGCCTACATCAGTATTATTTTAAGACAGACAAAAAAAAAGTACACTGTCAAATATTAAGTCAGCATGAATCTCATGCTTACATCATTATGAAAACATGATGTGTGTTTTGACTGAGCCAGGAACAGTTCATGTTTTCGGTGGACTCATTTATAAAAATGTGTGAACTGTTATTTCAGGCACATGTTGCAGTTTAATAACAAAAACACATTTTCTGACTTTCATCCATTGTATTGTAAAGGAGGCAGAAATCTGAGCAGCAAATATCTCATAACCTGGACTAATGAAACTAAAACTGAACTGACCCTTTGAGGGAGCTTTTGAAGTTTGCTTCTCTCACATTCTTTGAACAATGGGTGCAGCTGAACTACATTTGAGTCTCAGGAACAACCTGACCGAGAAATCTGAGATCTGACAGACAGTGCTGGGAATCATTGCAATTCAGATTCCTGACAGTATTTAAATCAGTGTCGTGCTATTGGGTTTTTTCTTTTTTTTATTATCCAGCTGACATCACTATTTTTCATGGGGGAGTTACATGCTCCAACTATTTTCTTGATGATCAACAGTTTATCCATACGCCCAAAACAAGACTCCACAACTCTTATGATGCTATTGTCCGTCAAAAAAAAGAAAAAAAAAGATCTAGCACTCCCCTTAAAACCATGATTCATAGTTTTTACATTTCTGTGTATGTGCAGATTAAACAGATGGGATGTGTGTGACTATAGAAGTGTTGGTAGGTGTGTTTTTGAACTTTGAACAGAGCAAGGCTAGATGACATGAGTTCATGTGCAGTATGTTTGAGACTGTGTGGTGATGGAAGGCTTTTTATCTTCATAGATAGTTGAATTGTCAGCGAGGAGTATTAATGGTAGTTAACTGAACATTACATTGGTGTATTTATAGATAACAGGTTTACACAATAAGTATCCACCCTTCAGCTTACAGTCACTCACATTTTCTGTGCTGGTTGAATTTCAGCTTTTGTTTTTTAGTTACCATGGAGACAGCTTGTTCTGCTGTGACCAGTCCAAATATGGGGGTTGTGGTGGTCTCAGGTCAGCTGCTGCTCTTTCTCTCTTCTGAGGACTAAATGTGGATCTGTGCTCAGACAAGCTCGATGCGTTGACTGGACATTTTACATAATGTCATAATGTAAGCAGGCTCAGTAAGGGTTCTTCTAAATCCTTCACAGCTCTCCTGAGTACAAAATCATACTAATCAGATGTTTGAATCACCTCTGCCTACTCCTTTTGGGAGAATAAGAAGTGGTTCTACTCTCTCCTCCCTCTGAATGTCTGAGTTCTTCACCCTGTCCAACAAGTCGTCCAAATTCAATGTTAAAACACGTTGTTGGTCAATGTGCTCCAGATCAACCCATAGAGGTTTATTCTGAACTGATGCCCCAGGATGACATTTGTAGGTGACTTCCAAAATAGTTACGCATGACTGTTAAAAATGAACATCCTATGATGTGACAGCACTGTGGTCAATGCTTGTTTACACCGAGGCACAAAAACACTGGATTAAACAAGGGATTACTGCTGCCGGCTCTGTAACTGCATTCTTTTAATCATTAATCAAAGATCATGACCGCAGTGAAACTGGGAGGTAATTGACTGATAAATTGAGAGCTCAGTCCCTGCTTTGTCACCAGTGGCCTATACAGTGTCTGCATTACTGCTGACAACAAACCAATCAGCATGTGGATCACACTTGAGAACAAGAGCCCATCATTCCAGGTCTTGCGTTCCTCATTCTGTTCCTGATCTGAAACAGACCCGTGGAAAACCTACCTGAACCTGACGTGCATAAATGAATTTTCAAATGAAAGACATGATCAGAAAAGCAGTAGTGGACAGTAAACCTGAGTAGATACTAGGATAGTCAGAGCTCCTCACAGTTCATGCTCTCCATCTCATCTCATAAAGCAGATAGTCAACTTAAATCCATTCAGATCTGACTCATATTTACACACAGACCCAATAATTACAGCACCGAGGACCCTACCGCCCTAATTAGACTCAAAATGATGAAGGACACAAGAAGTCAAGTGGCATGGTGAGCACTTGCACTCCTTCACACAGATCAGCAACTCACTCCCAACTTAGAGGGAGCAGGAGTACCATGCTTTCACACTGGGATGTATGCACAGGGGACAATTCAAATAAAATATGAAATAAAATTATATATGTAAATGTAATTTATAGATTGGGTGTTACATCACTAGAAATATGTCGATTTTATTGGCTGTCTGAGACCAAACTTTTAGTCTTAAGATGGCAGAAAGTGTAGTAAAGCACAGCCAGTCAGAGTCAGCAGTCAGTCCATATTGGTGTTACAGAAGCTATCAGTGAGTCAGTGGTTGATTGATCAAGCAATCAAATGTTTTAATGGATTGCATGACAAACCTGCATGATCATATAAATGTGCACTAGTGTGACATCCTGAGCATCATGTGTCTATTCACAGGCAGAGGACTTATGTCAATATCGCTTCCTCACCCTTGTTTTGCATTAAAAGTACCCTGTTTAACCAGTAGTTATGCTATGAATGTTTTTATGTTGTATTACACAGAAGAGGACACACACAGGTGACATGATAGACTTTCCTGCCGCTGGATTCACAGGATTCCACTGATTGACAGTTGGCAGCAGTAACTGACTGCTTTGCATAAATCTGCTTTGCAAATGTTTTATGAGAAAGGGAATTTTTATTAGACCTCAGTGAAACACGTCATTCATTTTGGTCTCACTCTGAATCTCTCTAAGTAAACACGGAAAGTAAGTTCAGTAAGTATGTTAAACCCTGTCACAAAAAAACTAAAGTGCTTCATAGTACTATTAGGAGTCAGAAATACCACAGGAAACATTTAACTGGATACAGTTTTTTTGAATAATAATTTTAGAATTGCCCATCATGAATGAATGCGGTTATCAGCAGCCCTGCATTCTTACCACCCTCTTCACCTTCCCCCATAACCTTAAACTTGATGATTAACATCATTTATCAGTAACTACATTGGTAAATGATTCCACCTTACTGTTTACATGATTGTGTGTGTGTGTGTGTGTGTGTGTGTGTGTGTGTGTGTGTGTGTGTGTGTGTGTGTGTGTGTATGTGTGTGTATGTGTGTGTATGTGTGTGTACGTGTGTGTATGTGTGTGTATGTGTGTGTGTGTGTGCTACAAACCGGTCAAACTGGTTTGAGCCCAGCACTTTTACAAATATAAGGGATTAAAACAATTAATAAAGAGCACAGAAGTGCAGAGGTGAGAAAGACAGTGCTGAACACAAGGGATAAAGTGATTTAAAGAGAATATTGAGGATAGTATACTATTAGTGGTACTGTGAAGTAAAGTGCAGAGCAGAACAAGAAACTGTGCAAAGACTGGAAAGGTTAAAATGTCTTTAAATGTTAGCTGTTTGCTTGTGTGGTGTTGTGTGGGAGTTTAGGTTGAAGTAATAAAAGCAGTGAACTTAAACCACTGAGAGCAGTTGAAGTTGTTTCAAGTGTCAAAACTAGAAGCAGGAATTTTACTGTCAAGTATTTTTTTTTTTTTTAATTTAGTTTAAGTTTGAGCTGCTGAAGACTCTGGGAACCTCTTGCAGATAAAGAGGCAGATATTCTTCTCAGGAATTGGTGGAGACCAAAACAGACACAATCTAATGTGTGTGCCTCCACTGACAACATGAGGTCTGACTTAGTGGTTCAATTCAAATCATTTTTAGCAGTTTCCTATCACATTAGTCATAACAGCTTAATAAGGTGATAATATGTCAGCCCATAAGTGGCCCAAAAATAGCACAGCTTTTCTCTTAAATTCTTGCAGTGACATTAGACCTGAATTGGCTGAACTTTAGGTTTAGAGTGCTGCTGAGGGCTGCTGGTTGACATTGTTTTGAATAGCTGCAGCCATACTGCGCTGTGTGATGAGCACTCACCCTAACTAAAATGTGTTGAGTCAGCTGCTCTGCAAGCCTCTGTCCCTGCCCAGTGTGCTATTTATACACACCCAAAACCAGACTCTGCACATACCAACACACACATACATGCACACACGCATTCACAAGTGCATGTACATGTCGTCAGGTCTACACACACACAAACACACACACACACACACACACACACACAAACACACACACACAGCTCGACAGACTTGACAGCGTCTTGTAAACAATAGTGCACACAAACACAGGAGGCAGGGCTGGAACTGTGCTTCGGGGTGACTCCGTTTTTTTCCGGATACTGTGTTGAGGAGGAAGCGACAGGTGGGGTGAAAAGAAGCTGAGAGCAGCAGACACTCAGACTGACAGTCAGCCTACATGGAAGCAGCTGGACTCATATCCAACCTCACTGGATCACATGTAGGACACTGAGGTAGGAACGAGTCAATGTTAAATTCTTCTATAAAGTGATTACAAATCTTTCTAGTTGACGGTGAAGATACTTATATGTGTCAGCGAAAGAGAGGAGTGTGTTGTTTCTATCAAAGCGTTAGTAAAAATCTGTCCTCACACACTCCAACGTGCACTTGTAATTTAGCTCCCATTGAAAGAAATGAGTCAGTAAAAGTCTGTCATGTTGCAGATGTCAGTGTGTCTGTGGACTTCTTCTACTGCTGAAATTCACTGTTGTGGTTCACTGCTGTGGTCTTGTTGGACTGCATTTAGTTCAGTGTGATTTATGTGTTGTGTTGCACTGGTGTGTCACTTGCTTCAGTGTCTCAACCTGTGTAAGATCTGGTCAGAGACAACAACCAAATGATTTAATGCTCTGTGGAGAAATCCATATTCACTCAAGAAACAGTCAGAGCTTTAACCTTAGTAAAGTTATTATTACCAAAATGAACAAATACTCCATTATAAGAACATGTTTACAGTATTGTTAGCAAAATACATCAAGTATCAAAAGTAACACAACTAATGCAGAATTTTAGGGTATTACACTCCTTATAATGTTGGATTGTCATTAATGCTTTAATGCCTAAGCAATGTTCTAACGTTGTAGCAGGACTAATGTGTCATATTTGTGTGTGTGTGTGTGTGTGTGTGTGTGTGTTTGTATAATTTGAATTTGCAAAGTCACTATTAAGTACTGTGTAGTTGTCATATACTAAATGCAGTGGAGCAATTCAAGCAATTCAAAATATTAGTTCTGGTAAAAGTACACAGGTATTAACATGAAAATATACCCAAAATAAAAGTACTGGGGGGCGGGGCTAATTCTTACTACTTTATATACTGCTGGCTAGCTGAATCTAAAAAATGATCTCATCATGTATTAGTTAATTATATGTTGTATTCATGATTTGAATTAGCAATAAACCAGTAAGTACATCTGTCAGATAAAGTGACTGTTAAACTATTTCCCTCCAAAATGTAGAGGATAAAATAGCAACAAAAACCCTACTTTAGCTTTGATATAAAGTATAAAGTACCTCAAATGTGTACTTGAGTGCTTGTGTAAATGTACTTGGTTACTTTCCATCACTGCTCTGAAATATAAAATGGTAATACTTTATTAAAGTACAAGTACCTCAGAGGAGTTTACTGGTCCATCTGAGGGACATTCAGTTTTGAAAAGTTCATGAACTGATGACTGTAGTATGTTAATATGTTGATATCATGCAGTAACATATTGAATATACTGGTGTCTGGGTGTCTTGTTATGTATTAGTAGCTTTATAGTCATTATATTGAGGGTCAGACAACAATATAATGATATTTAGATAGCACTCCCTGAGCCATAAGAACATTTAAGACAATTAAAAACAATTAAAGACATAAATAAAACATTGATAAGTACAATAAAGTGCAATATGCAATATAAAAAGGTGCAAATACAGCAATCAGCAGCAATGTTTGTTGTAACAGTAGGTCATATGTAAACAACTGAAACAATTGAAGGTTCTTTTATTACACAAAAAGAGTTTAAATGTGTGAGTTGGAGGAGTGGATCAGGACGTGTTCATTAGTTTAACAGTTTGTTTTTCAGTCTTGTAGTGTGTGACTGAATTGTCCTTAGTTGCTAGTATAATTATAGTATAATAGGTGCTAGACCAAAACTGCATTTTGATTGGGCGAAACCAATAAAAATGTGATGTCCATTACAATGGACGCTGGATCTGAAGGGTGAAGCACAACACTTGAATACACAGTATGTATTTGTATGATGTTGAACATGCAGTCCCCTTACTAGTAGAGCTGGTGTGACATAACCAAGACTATAGTCCAATCACACTGTTGTTCTCAGAGGAATTGTTACAATGACCTTCCCTCAGGTTGGAACAGATAATATGTGTCCTGACCAGTGACAGTGGTCACTCTGTGAACAGTGGCTCAGTTCACACTGTGAGTCACTCTGCAGGAATGTTTGGCTACTGAGCAGAATAAGATTATAATAGGTGACATGTGTTTGCTGTTGGTTTGTGTTGACCACATTTGTGAAGGCTTTATTTGTCAGCCACTATAAATGAGTGTATGACTGGGTATCGTCACATGAATTCAATATGCGCATGTTGTGTTTGCACTGCTTGTGGTGCAGCCTGATGACTGCAGTGAGTCCTTATGATATCAGTCAGCACCATCAGACCAAAATTCTCACTTCTACACAACACATAGCAAATTCTAATGATCTGATCCCATTGAACTCATTGTATTCATGCAGGGTTTGAATGCTTTTTGTTATGTTTGCTTATCCGTGGATGATCCACAGAGACGCCCTGTTCCTTCTCACTCAGTTCCACATATTCACACCTGGAAGCTGCTCAGTACAAACACAGTGTGATCACCGAGCAGCTCCTCTGAACAGCCTTGTGTCAATGGTGTTAATGAGTGGGAGGCAAGCCTTACTCTTTCACTTTCCCCACCAAGACTTGTTCAGTCACAAGCCCACATCTTTAACCTTTAGCCCAACACCTCCTATCAACTGTCCTCTACCAGACTTAGTGATACACTCACTGCAGTATAAACTCAAACTGTCTGATATGTTTCAGATTCTCTGGGTGTAATGAACATTGCTGCGTGTTCAGGCTGCAGATAGACTTTAGCTGTTGTTTACTAGTTTTGACCATTTGACAGCAGCAGTATTTGTAGCAGTAAAACTATCTTTCCCATCCATTTTGAATACATGACTATTAAAATCATTTCTTTGTTGTTTATATTCTCTTATATCATTCATTAGCATGCATGTTCCTGATTTCACATTCTGCATGTGTGTTCTGTCTTGTATTACTGTGGTAGAGGTGAGCAATGCCCGTAGGGGCAGAGCTGGGATCAGACCTGTTCCCTTAACATTTCCATGACTTTGACAGTTAAGTAAAAGGCATGAATAGGCAGAGATAAAGAGACACAGGGGTGTGAGCTCTTCTGCCTAATGGCATCTAATAAGACTCTTGTTCTTTCAGATGAACTGTAAGAATGAAGTGGTGTGTCTCTGTTTCTGCACAAAGTGTTCGATTGGCATACACGTCCCTCTGTTTATAGATGGACGGCTGTTTTCACATTCTTATGGTGATACAGATGAATGAGTGGTTAAAGTTGTGATTAAAAGACAAAAACAGCAAACATTACCCAATCCTTGTATGTATGTATGTATGTACACCCAAATTCAAAGGATTCAACCAAACCGGACTTTATTATAATCAAACAAGCAAGTTTGTCAAGTTGTTTAGTCTTACTGCTTCGTGACACAGCTTTCCTTTTGTTTATTTTATCTTTTTATATTTAAAAAAATAAAGCCAAACCAAACAAAACAAAACAGCAAAACCACTAAAGAAACAATCTAATAGATACAAACATTCTTACAAAATACGGCACTTTGATTCTTTTCCCTGAATGGGTGTGAGGAAATGAGTTCTGTCTGCAGCAAGAAACTTCCTGAGGAGACAGAAACCTGAAAGTGTTTACTCATCTGTTTTTCTAAGTGTGCTGCATCAGACCAGAAACAGTCACCAACAGAATGACAATACTGTGCAAACAACTGTAACTGTGTAGTACCTCTCTCCAGACCTGTCCAACCTGACAGTGTCTTCTCTTTAGAATTCACTAATTGTCTGTAAAGTCTGATCTGCCCACTATGCAACTTCAACTCAGCCCTTGATACATTTTCTTTGAGTGGAAAAATAGCACTCATTAGTAAAACTGGCTATCATCATCTGGAGATGTCAGATGACATGACTGCTTGACGGTCAAAAACCATGAGTCTTTTCCATCCAACGTAATGTCAATGTGAGAAAATTCACGTAATGCATTTTCAATGACAACCAATGTCCAAGCCTTGATCACTGAACCCTCACACACTTTGCCTGACATCACCAGTGTGGATAGTGTGTGTTTGTGGGCAGAAATGTGAGTAAAAGAGAGTAAAGGATCCCATTCTTTAATGTTGTTTAATTAAATGTACATGATCAAGCCATCATAGAACAAATAACTAGATAGGCTACAGTGCTTGGTGGTACTGTATGTACACCTTGTTCTTCTTCCTCTAGTTACAACCTTTCCAATGGTTTTCTTTTTTGTGACATATTTCTCCTGTCATCTAGTTTCTTAACCTTAACTGCAGTTAAAGTTGCAAATCAATCTCACTGCAAATTCCACTCAATAGCTGTTCAAGAGATTTCAGTCATATCAAAATAATGGAAAAGAAAACCTCTGCAATTACATGACAGCTACATCTGCTTATGAGGATCATGTGTGGCTATTAAAACCTACAGAACAGCTACTGAGTGGATCTGGTGGGTGACTCAGTGAGTGTTTAGGGACAGACATGTCCTCATGTCTCTGCACTTAACTTCCACCATCACGTCCTGCTCTGTCATAACAAGATAAACACAGCTGCAGCTATTATGATATATTATCTCATATGCAGGTGATGAATTAAATCAAATGTAACAGTTTAATTTAGGTGTGCCTGTTATCCAGAATTATTACTAAATAGTATCAGCAGCTGATTATTAGTCTGTTAATGGTATTAACTGCAGCTGTGTTTACATGACTGTGACACATCTGGGAAAGAAGCAGAGGTGCACACATGTAGATGACTGTCAACTCTTATCATACCTAACCTCACAAAGATATATTGACCATCATCACAATTATTATGTAGCAAACTAGGAACTGAATCTGGTACACTGTCTCTGTCTAACTTTAAATAGGATTATCTAGAATCTTCTTCATTTCACTGAGAACTCTCATATGGATTTATAGTCTTTTTTGTGGTCTATTCAGTGTCTTGTGTGTGACTTCTTATGCCTAAGTGTGGTGAGGTGGTGAGGGTCTGCTAAGGTCCATGTGGCATAGATTTAATGAGTTGCCCGCAGTCATGTGATAGTTTTGAGGTAAACAACGGAAATATAGAATTCATGTTAAAATAATCCACTTTAATGCACACATTTGACCATTTGTATTTATTCACACCAAAATAGCACCTTTCCACTGTCTGTAAAACAGCTAGAACTCTGAAACTCTCTCTGCAGAAGTCCAGCTACTTTTTTGCTTGAGTTGGATCATTTTCAACATTGCATGGATGAGTCTATGTGTCAAAAAGCCTCGCCCTGGGAGAATGTGTCTCTAATCATGTCTTTCCTTTGACTCTATATGTAACTGTGCTGTCCCTAACATTCAGTTGGTGTTCTGTTCTTAACACACCTTGAGGGGAGTGGCGGTGTACTGTTTTTACTTTGTTAGCCATGGCAGTAACAACAACTTCTTTTACCAGCATAAGTGTAATTACTGTCATTCACATAGGACACAGTGCACCTGCCTTAATTGGCAGTTTTATGTTGCTTAACCTTCTTGTACTGGTCAAACAGAGGCAGGCTGTAGCTTGGTATGCTTGCAGTTTAAGTTGATGCAAAGTTATAATGTAAAGGGTATTTTTATATTACAGGCAGGTTAGCTTCAACTCTGGCTGTGGTAAAGCTTTTATTTAGCATCACATGACCAGCAAAGAATGAGACCAATAATTATTTTATTGAATTTGTGTAGTGCAAAAAGCAGCGTGCAGATGGTAGGGAGGAAAATCAGTAACATTTTAGTCGAGTACTGAATCCACACATTCCACTAACAGCTGTAGCATACTGTACTGCACCAGCTACTTACTCCGAATACTGTTTCACAACTATGAAGATGATCAGGATAACATTTTCAAAGTGTAACTCTTAGATTCACGTGAGCTGATAAGATAGCTTAGACTATTTCTTGAGAAAAGAGTCACCTCTCTGTTGGTTCCTGTCAACTACAAAAACACACAGTCTGCTCCATGTCTTCAGGAGATGTTACAGACTCACTACCAAACAGAACACACACACACCTGCTGCAGAGTACACGTTAAGAAGAGAATGGTTTTTGTAAATTGCAGAATTAACATTAATTATCAACATCTGCAGCTGCTAAAGTCTGACAGTGAGAGTCATCTAAAAAAAAGAGAAGCTGTTACCTATATGTTTTATAGAGGTATTTGCTTATTATGAAAAAAGCAAGGAGATATAAAAGCTTTGCTGTGAGATTAGTTATTGTCAGATCTTCTCAATATAGAAGTGGATCCAAAATCTGTAGCAGGAAGGACTGGTGGTGCTAGTGGCTTCAAAGATCCCAGTATACCATGTCACGGTCCATCATTATTATGTTCTGTGCATGATTACATTTTAGCCCTAAATATATTATTTAATCATTAAGGAATCAAAACATGAAAACGTGTGCCTACTTTCACATTACAATTAATCTTACCATTTTTTAATGTTTGCTTCGCATTCATGTTTGGTAGTGAAATGTATTCTGTGTGAACACCGTTGAGATCCTCGACTGCAACGCATGCACAGATTTAACAATGATGTCATTTGTGTGACAGTCAGGTAATGAACATGGATGACATGGCTGTGTAGCATTGGTTAGGATAAGTTCCTTCCAGTTCTCTATAAATGTCCAACAAATGTGAAATGTCATCATTTCTCCATTGACCCCCGTCACTGTTGTTGCTCTCCTCCATGTGTACTGTTACAGAGCTGTGAAGGGGGTGACTCTGAATCATGACAACAGGCCATATGTGCAGAGAAACGAGACATCAAGAAAACACACAAATCAGATCTAGGACCACAGATGGAAGTGGTCCTAGATCTGATATGAATAAAAAATCAGATTTGGTTTGTTTACACTCCCATTTAAAATAATCAGATGTGAGTCAGTTGGACATTTGGGCCATGACTGCCCAAGAGACACAGACACTATCATGCATTCTGGGAATTACACTCACACTGTTGTGTTTCAGTTTCTTAGTCCCCCACCCCGTCTCTCCTCTCCCTCCTTGCCCTCTCATTACCATCTTAGTCATATATGGCCTGCTCTGGACAGTGCAGGGGAATGATACAGTGGAAAAAAAGGCAGGCAGGATTGCAGAGGAAGTGGAGGATGTCTTGTGAGGTAGGGTGGGGTGAAGCACTGATTAGACATGTGCACTGAAAAACATTAGCTTCCGGTAACAGAAAGAGGGTAACTACAGCAGCTGTTTTTAAACTTAATTACAGCAATAAGTCTTTGAAAGGAGCGCTACAAGGAAAAGGTCCTGTGCTGCTGGTTGCTGTCTAAACCTGCTTAGATAAGAACAAATAGTGAAAGGTAGAAGCACTTACTATGAGTTACCACAGCTCATAAAAAGAAACCTCACACCCAGTTGTGAGTAACGAATGAAAATGAAACTTTTATGACCCTGATTCTTCCTCAGTGGGACTCTGTGAGACTTGGGCGTCCCTCTGTCGGTCGTCACCAGTCTCTAATGCACGCTGTTGGCATGTCAGGAAGACAGAGCAGCTGACTGGCTATCTGGAAAGCCTTGCTGTGAGAGAGAGAGAGAGAGAGAGAGAGAGGGAGGGGGGAGAGAAGAGGGAGGGAGGGAAATGTAAGAAGGAGGGAGGAGAAAAACAGGGAGTGTGATAACAGCGCTGGGAAGATTTGCTGGCTCTGTGTCAGTGTGTTTCCCAGCAGCCTGCTGCGCTCACGGATTATTCTGTAACAGCAGCTGGATTATGAAAGCAGGAGCTCCGATGCCCAGTAGATCCTGTCGACATGGTAACGTACAGTACCGGCCTTCTACTGTATCTGTGTTTGACCTGTGATATCAGGATAAGGAAAAGTGTTTCCTTATTTCCTTATCTGCCAGAAGCACTGCCAGAGAGCTGGATGTGTTTGAGGCAGCTAGAGTGTGTGTGTGTGTGTGTGTGTGTGTGTGTGTGTGTGTGTGTGTGTGTGTATTTGTGTTTGTTCAGCTGTTTGGGACTTGTGAATAAGTGCCGGCACGGGTGAGTTTGAGGACAGGTTCCTTATTTGCTTGTTAGGTGGAGCATACATCCAGACCCACGTGCCTGTTAGTGTGGACATTACCCTTCCCATTCAGTCTGTCAGCTCCACTCTTTACCCACAAGTCTGTGTGTGTGTGTGTGTGTGTGTGTGTTAGTGAGGGAAAGAGGGAGTGAAACCAGTAATTAGTTTCAGAGGAAGATATTTTGGTGTTGAAGGTTTGGCAGGTTTCTGTGCGATTTATCTTTTGGGGTGAAAGGAAAGTCTTTCCTTCTCACTGACAGTCTGTCAGTGTTTCTCTTTCTTTTCCTTCCTCTCTCTCTCTTCAGACTTCCGTCACCTGTAAACACAGCCAGCTGAGGCATGCCCAGGCACTGCCCAGGTATCGGTATGCGTCATCATTTGCAAGGTGTGAAGTCTGCTTCTCCCATATTTGATTTCCTTTATTTTTCATGATGTTTTTTTTTAGTGGTTATGGAGATAATAGGAAAACCTCCTTCCTAGAAATTCAAATCACATGCAGTCCATATGAACAGCAAGATATCACATGAGTAAGCATGTTACTGCAGAGGATAACTTGCAGGGTTTATTCTAACTAGACAGGAAGAGCCCATGAGGCATTCAAATATCATTCTTATTGAAATATCAGTTCAGCACTCACATACTGGCATGACTTACAGCTGTTTTAAAATGAATTGTAGTTAGTACTTAACCTCTACATCATTACTTTTTTTCTTATTAGATATAAATACACTGCCATCTCTACCTGCAACAGGTTAATGTGAAACATCTTGGAACATTTTAATACTGTGAGCACACTTCATTCACCCTCATGTAGTGTTGCAGATATCTCAAAACCTCAGCATATATAAAACTCACCCTAACCTCAACCTAAACTATCTGCATGGTTATATATCACAAGTGAGATTTCATTTTCCTAACTGGGTGAACTGACCCTTCATTAAGACCAATGTGACTGATGAAGGCTGGATCTTGAATTCATTGTGTCCAACCCTCAATATAACTGCTTATTAGATTCAGCTCTTACCACTGCTGGTATAGAAAGCACTGTGATCTTTAGATATTTAAACTGGGCAGTCAGGTGGAATTCTAGTTCTTCTGGTAAAGGTGCAGTCAGTATAAAATATAGTTCTTTGTCAGGATGTAGTGGCAGCTGTAGGAACAATGGGCTACTTCCAGTTTTTTAGCGAATTCTGTTTGGAGGAGTTCACTGATGCAGACTGTCAGATATAAGACCTGTGATTTCATATCATAACTGTGTTATGTAACAGTATCTACCCAATGTTTCTCAATTTACATTAACGTAAGTATCCGAATCAAGTCCAAACTGAACCAGTGAGGTAGTGCAACACCATCCCAGCTGGCCGTAAAAGATAAAGTCAACATGCCTCACATGCACTTTTTCATCTTCACTGAGCATAATAACATTACTTAGATCAGCATTATCGCCTGTCCCTCAATCTCCACACCAGCACTTACATATATATATACTGATAGATTTCATTACTGAAATCTGAGAATAGTCTTCACCTTTCACTGATGTCCACTGTTCTGAGAAAACAAAACCAAGTGCAGACTGCTCAGTGGGTAGATCAGAGGCTCCAGGAATGTGGAGCATTCCCAGTAAATACAGCCGGCAGCGCTGCCTCCTTAAGCCACGCTGATCAGCAGCTCTTGGGAACCTCTCCGATATGTCATGGTCAGTTAGACCATTAATGCTGTCTTGGGAATTGAGTTTGATTATGACGGAACCTCTGATTTGCCTGGAAACACCAATATAAACTTATATTTAGTAACGCAGAGGTAACGCAAAAGCAAGCAAGTATTAACGCGTCACATCAGCCAAAGTCCATCGTTCAAAGTCATTAAAGTCAAATGTAATGGATATATTGCTATATTGCCAGTGCTCAGTATTTTTAACCCTCACACAACCAACCCTGAAATTACAACCCTCTTCCATATTTGTTCCAATCCAATACAACTTTGTTTGTTAAGCACTTTAAAACAACCAAAGTTGACCAAAGTGCTGTACAGAAGAATAAATAAGAGACATAACATTTTACCAATTGGTTGTGGGGATTGGGTGTTTAGGGAATGAGGGGACTTTATATTCTACAGCAAAAATGTACACTGGGGTGCTATTTTATAAGCTGATTAAGATATCTTTAGACATCAGATATTCATATTTCAAACAGTTAAACTTATATAATAGTAGACCTTTTTGGTGTCTGGTCACAATGTTATGATGGGGGTGTGTTTGGGGGGTTCAGGGCATTTTAAATTCCTCTCTGCTCTGATACAACTGTTCTGAATTGTTCAGTGACATGAATGTTCACATGGATGTCTTTGCCATCTGTCCTTCCTTTACTGTCCATATGGGAAATACCACCAGGTGGACTCTCACTGTATTGAGGATGTATTTCCTACATCATCACAGCTCTTTTTTTCTGTGAATATCCTCTGGGCACACTATTGCCATGAGTCCATGTGAATGTGTAAAGATGATTCAAGAGTTAGTTTTAACCACACTGGTTGTTGTGCAGTGTTAGGCTCCTAACATCCTCATAAGAGCTGATATACAGTACTATACAAACAGACACTCAAAGTAAAGTACGAATGCTTTCAAAAATATTGCTATGAATAGTTTTTATTCATTAGTTTGTCAGGTACTCTGCAGGTCAGTTGTTCCTCAATCTTGTAGAAGATAACACAATTCTTCTTCTACTGTGGAATTCGGTGTCTTTGTTGCTTCGGTCTCTTCATGTAATCCCAGACTGACTCCATGATGTTGAGATCAGGACTCTGTAGGGGACAAACCAGCTGCTGCAGGACTCCTTCTTCTTCTTGTTCTTCTTTATGACTCTGGGTGGATATTTGGGCTCATTGTCATGCTGCTGAATACATGTGGAACCAATCAAATGTCCCTGATGATAATACATTATGG
Organism: Scomber scombrus; assembly: GCF_963691925.1. Classification (NCBI taxonomy): domain Eukaryota; kingdom Metazoa; phylum Chordata; class Actinopteri; order Scombriformes; family Scombridae; genus Scomber; species Scomber scombrus. The sequence goes on from NC_084974.1 coordinate 1,320,360, forward strand.
AGAAGAATCTTAATATCTTAAGTGCCTAAAACGCACCGTATAAGTCATCATTTTACAGTCCCTCTCACGTGTTACACCATTTGCACATATTATTGTGTCTTACACATACAAACACACACTGCTCACTCCACACACACACACATTACCACCTGCTGAATGTACTCAGCTGGTGTTTGTTTGGTGTGTGTCTCGTGTGTTTATGTACAGCTGGGAAATATGCAGTCCACTCCCGTTCTCCCGAATCTTGAGAAATATCTGTTTTTTCAGTTGAAGCTCATTTAGACTTTGTCGCAGTTGGATACACAATGCTACCCAATACTCCTGTTTGAGGGCAGGAAGTCAGTGCAGTTCCCCCTAATAATATCCACCATACTGTTTTTTAAGTTTCAGTGGTGATAACGAGATAACCCATTATTGTGCTACTGTCTAAAAGTCTTTCCATGTGAGGTGCACTATATTCAGATGACAAACATATCCCTCCCCCTTCATTTGGTTGCATTAGTCGGACAGGGTCTGTTGACAAAATAAACAGCAATGAAAGTGGGAGGACAAGATACTGAACAAGTCCAACAGTTCCTGGAATGTTTTCCTGATACCATATGAGGAACATGCCATAAACTCACTGTTGAATGTTGTATAATTGAACACGTACTAGAAGATATTATAACTGTGTCAGGCTATGAAGCAAATTTGACATAGCAGCCAAACTGTGCATCAACTGATGTACACTGGCCCATAAAACCCTTGTTCCATAGACATAGCAGATGCATTTTTTTGATTATCACAACCCCCCACAAAATGAATTGAAATCATCAGAATTTGATCCATTTGGTTCGATCACATTTCTAAAGTCTAGAAGAGCTGCACGATAAAATTGTTTTATCCCCATTCAAGTTAGCTGGAGGGCTAAACTGGAAGTTAGCCTTCTCAGCCAATGGAAGTCTCTAGTGAGCACACTCCATGTGGCCCATAGAGCTTGCGCAGTATGTTTTCATCTGTGTATTTCTTTACAGTAGGAAGTGGCTTCATGCCATTGAGCAATTGTCTTAGGAATGAACACTTTCATAGGAATCAGCGCTCTTCAGTCCTGTTTATAAGATGTGTGGACAGTAGAAGGATTAGATATCATAGAACTGGCATTGTTTAACACGTTTTATGTTCAAACCTACTATTGCAGGATGAGGTCAGCTTTGTGATATGAGCCAGGCCTGTGCAGAATGGAGCCAAACTAAACTTGCTGGTTAAGATTTCTATTCCATTTGCTCCTGACATGCTGTGGCATTGGTACGGATTAGACAATGCTTGTTCTGGAGTGCACATGCTCAAGTGACGTCTTTGGTCATTTCATTTGGAGAACTGGAAATGATGAAAGCCTGAAGGCGATGTTTATCTTGAGGTCATGTCATGTTTAGATGTGTCATATGTCCAAATAATCAGCGAGGGTTACATTGTGCTTACAGGATACACATTAGTCAACTGTTTGACTGATCAAACTATCATAAACATTACATATTCATTTGACAAACCAGGGCCATTCCATCATACCGGTTGTTATCTGTGTATGTGTATTAAGGGATGAGTTCACAGTTTTTCAAGTGTTACAGAGTGATGGTTCTCTTCTTCACTAGAAGTGTTTGACTGAAATCAGACACCAGAAAACACACAGACTTGAACTTTCATGTAATTAGTATTAATCAGTGACAGCCAGAAGATGTTACTTGTAGTCTATGTGTTCCATTGTTCTGTGCTAATAAATAATAGTGAAGAGAGATGATGTGTTTAATGAATTCAGGTATTTGACCAACTGGAAACCAGATCCAAAATGGAACCAGCTATCAAAATCCAGAACTAGGAGCTGCAGTGGCTCTCTGCTGACAGTGAAAGCTCAGTGTATGATGGGAAACCCATGGCTTTCCAACCTTAATTAGATTCAAACACAGGGTTGGACAGCACCAGTTTTTCATGAAGCACAAGACAGCTGAAAACAAGCTAAAATAAGCAACTGTCTCTGCCTAACCTGGTTTTGTGTCAACAAGATGTTTTGCTTCTTTTTGAGTATTGCTGCTCATGTAACTGCAGTCACTGGTTCAGATACACAACTGCATTTTAAACTCTTTATTTTCTGTCAAAGGGGGACATATTCCACACATTTCAAAGTTAGTTAGTTAGTTAGTTTATATTCTGGGACTTCACTGGAATATATTTACATGATTTACAGATAAAACTCTTTATTTATCCTAAACTGGTCCTTCATGCAGCCCCTTAGTTTCAAGAGAATCAGTCTGCATCCGTTACAGTTACAACCACTTATTTCTTAAAGGTGGATGACACTCTGAGGACATTCTGCATTTCATCTGCTTCTCATTGTGCCATTCTTGTCTTTCATCTGTTCAAATCTATTTTAATTAGCCTTGATTAGCCATGAAGAAAAAAAACCCTTAAACGTAGAATAGTATATGATGTTCAATGAGCATTTAAAATGCAGACTTTTAGTAAGTAAGTAAGTTGATCACCAAATTAAATTGATACTTTTATGATCTTTTTTTAAAAACTTTATTATGTTCAGTGGTAGTAATTATTCATCATTAAGTAAAGGCAAACAGGCTTAAAACATTCATTTTTGTCCTCTTGTGTCCCGATACACAGCTGCTTAAAAGAGTGATTGATTGATGATTGATCAGTGTACATCTAGATGCTAGATGATCTACAATTCTTCTCAGCAGGCCTCCACACTAAATCATTGAAAGTGTTATTTGGCTGATAATGTCAATATCAATGAATGATACATGCAAAGAAATGAAGAATATTTCAGTAAATTCTCCTCACATGTTAACCAGCCTAACTCTTACCTAGTGCAGCCCTCTGATGACATCCTTACCTGTAGAAGAGAAACATGCACATACCCTCTCACCTCCGTATTCCTCTCTCACTGCCTCTCCATTGAAGGTATAATTGCTTCAGTAATAACAGGCAATTAGATAATACTGATATTGTATGGCTAAGAGACTATTACTATGTTTAATATAATTCACATATCATAATACTGAGGCTTTGAAGACATCATGCATTTAAGACACAATTCTAGAAAGTAATCTTTTCGATGATGTTTATGGTTATACGTGCTGGGTTTATGACGACCATTAAGAAAAATGACATTTAAGTGTTCATTATTATAATAGTTTACTGAAGAACACTTATGTTAACACTTAAATATCCTACAATTAGAAATGTAATGTCAATGCTAAAATAATTGAATTAAAATGAGTTAAGAATAAAGAGTTATTAGAATATATAATAGGTCTAATATATGACTCACATGTATCACAGAACACCAGTTAGTTAATAGTATTATTGACTGTATCACAGTTTGAGAGTTTTTTTTACTTTTAAAATCAGAATTGGCTAAATTAGTCTGACATGTTTAGACATAGAAAGACTTAGACTCTGCTTTCCCGTTTTCACTTCATCAGCAGTCAGTTGTGATCAGATAAATATTTCCTGAATCATTCTGGTAATCCTGGAAACTGTCCAAGCTGAATGTAGATATTTTTTGCGCTTGGATGCAGCCACCAGCTTTCATCCAGACAAGTCTGAATTCAACTCAAACAGGTCTTAAGATTGGCTGCTTTCCAGGAAGTTTACCCCTTTCATCTGGTTCATGTGTGAGACTCAATGGAAAATGTAACCTTTGTTCCCATTGTTCATTCCTGGAATTTACCGATATGTTACATCAACACTGTTACACATCCACTTTTCACAAGTCATTGAACTTGTGGTAAATGTAGGGATTTTTGAAGAAATGGTCTTATCTTTGGATAAAGTTATATGATGACTGAGGATGCAAATCACAATTCATCAATACAACTCTTTTTTTTCTTGGAATTCCCTCTGGCCGTAGCCATGACTCCACATGAATTTGGAAACACAGTTCTTGTGCAACCACTTTGGTTGTTGTGCAGTAACATATTCCCAGTATCAGCCTCTTCACATCCCTCAAATAAACCACAAATCATCTCTTCCTCTTCTGAGGGTTCTGGGGTCCAGTGAGGACATGCATCTCTTGAATTTTATACATCTTAAGTGAGACGGATTTGGGAGCTTCTCTGCCATGATGAAAAGAAAACAGAGTATGATACATTAGGTCTGGCTAAAAGTCCCCCTCTCTCCTCCCTAACCACCATGTCTTCAATTTGACGTTATCTTCTAGCTGCCTTAGTGGGCAATATATGTCATACACAACCATTCAATCATATTTATTACTTGAACCTCACTGAGATATCTGGCTTTTTGTCAGTCAACACTTCATGTTCTCTCTTACATGTTGTAATGAATGCTTGTATCTTATCTCAAAGCAGATTCATCTTGCTTCTCCCCAAAGCTTGTGTTTCACTCCTCTCTCTGTACAAACTACAAACTACGGCTGTGCAATATATTTATGTTTTCTTATACATCGTTTTTATTTATTTATTTCTTGTTTTATTAATTTTTAATATTCAGCACTTTTCTTTTTTCAGTTTGGTGTATAATCTGAATGATAAATACAATCAATCTATCAATCTATCAATCTATTCATCCATCCATCTATCCATCTATCCATCTATCCATCCATCCATCTATCCATCCATCCATCCATCCATCTATCTATCCATCTATCCATCCATCCATCCATCCATCCATCCATCCATCTATCCATCCATCTATCCATCTATCTATTTATGTATGATAGCCAATTCATATTAATATAAGTATTATTGGATAGCTTCATATGTTTACAAATCATTCTAACCATCCATCTAAGTACAATGCTCACATTAAAGGAGTCATTGGTTGTTGTAATCATGTGTTCTATATGTGGTTGAACATTATACACTGTTCATCATTAAACCAGCAACCAACAGTATGCCCTTGGTGTCCTCAATAGTTCCATGGTCCTGATCTGAGTTAGTCAGATGTTGTCCTGGCAACACATCTACATTAACATCACTGTAGCATGTGAGTATTGTATTAGGATAGACTTGATTAAATCAAACCTATCCAAAAATAGTTGGAAGAAGCCCAGAGTCCACAATTCAGTCCCAGCGCTGTCTGTCAGATACATCACTAACAAATAATGAGCCTATTGTTATCCCAGTCTGTCAAATTCACTTAACATGGACGCAATGCAGGAAACAGACAGTTGCCAGGAGATTAAGCCAATCCCTCCCTCTCCTCCATTCACCTCATTAAACACATAGACGCACGCACGCACGCACGCACGGACGCACACAAGCACACACACACACACACGCACACACACATACACAAACACACACAAACACACACACACATGCACGCCAAAGGCTGAGAAAACACATTCCAGTAAAATAGAAGCAGCACACAGTAAACCCTGTTTTCACAGTTTGCCAACAGATTCCAGGAATCAGTCTGGCATTTCACCACAGTTCAGAAAAGACTACGACAGTGGACGTGAACTGGTTTTTAATTTGATTGTACAGACCCACAAGTGAGTTTATTTCATCATCCTATAAACAACAAATTCTTCACTTGAATGTGACGCTTTAGTGCTGTTTGTGCTTTCGCTTCCATATGAGGCAGTCGTTCCTCTGTGGCGGCCTGGATTTTCTTTTTATTCCCGCTGAATCTAAAGTAAATCAGTCTGTTGACAGTTCCATGTTCTAGAAATCCAGCTGTCAGATGACCCAACTTTTAACAGAATACCTTCCCTCCTCCACTTGCAAGAACTTTGTTCAAACTTGTCCTGCTGCCTACAAAGAAATAGTCAGACATCTCAATAGATCTGAATCTTCAGCTGTGGCATTTGAGGCTCTGTGAAGTGTGGATGCTACTGTATGTCATGTAAGTGGAACAGGGATAGAAAGCTTGGCATTCACAAAGCTCAAAACTGCAACTTAAATGTCCTGACCAAGACTCCACAACCCACTGTCACAGAGGACTACAGAAACCAGACAGATATTCAGATAATTATTACAGTTTTTATTTTTTGTAATTGATTATCAAAAGTTGATTCATTTTCTGTTGATCCGCTAATTGTTGCAGGCAACATTGCTTCAACTGCCAGTGCTCCTTTCTATCGACGCTACATCTAACATCATCCTGAAAGTGTTCAGTAACACTGATGTGATGTCAATGTCAAGTGTGTGAATGAATGAATGAATGAATGAATGAATGAATGAAGGGCAAAGTTAACCAAATGTCTCACACTGGATGTCTGTCAGACAAGTGTCCAGATCGACAGAATCACATGTACTAATGGAAACTGTGTTGCATCATTGTCAGCACACCATTCATATAAAAATCAAGTTAAAAATGTAGTTGTTGTTGTGTGGAATACATATGTTATATACATGTATGTAAATATATATCACTAATGTATATCTGCAGACATGTTTTGAATATAGATTCTCTTGTTTCAGTGATCATTTACGTCTAATGTTTTTTTGTTACTATTTTTGTTCAAGTTTCAAGTTCAACATGTCTCCTGCTTCACTGTGAAGTCCATCCTCAGTGTTTGGTCAGTAGAGGCTTCATGTTTCCAAATGACACTCGTGTCAGTTGAACAGTGGACCATGATTGGATGCAAACTGGTTGTGATGTCACACCTTGAACTCAGATTTTCATCAAGCACAGAGAAACTTTCCTCCTTCAGCAGATAAATGTGAAACACACTGTGCATACATCATGAGAATAAAATCCAACTGATTAGACTGACTTTAAGCTGAGAGAGATTCCTTTCCTTTTCCTTTGTGATGCTTTTGATGCTTTATTTTAGTTGAAAGTGTCAGAGATAATTGTCGACTCTGTAGTTGTAAAGCAGACATAAGTGTCTTTATGTCTTGGAAGTCTTGGTGAAAGTCTACCTGTACTCTATGAGTGGAATATGTCTTTTATGATGATTCTTGAGACTCTTGGAGTGCAGTGTAGAAGACAATAATCATAGACAAAGAAGAAAACTACTTTAAAGATAGACAGACTCAGTTTGCTCCAGTTTAGTCCTGTCCTCAAAGTGATGTCCTCCTTGTCCCCTGCAGGCTGCAGCAGGGAAGCTCTCAGTGGACAAGTTGCTGCAGATGTCCAGCTCTGAGCTGCAGGACACGATGAGACGCTTGGGCTCCAACTCAGAGGATCGATCTCGCCTCCCGGCCGCCCTCTCCTGTCTGAAGAGTGCTACTGAAACAGGTGAGCCAGAGAGCAGGAAGTTATTAGTGTCATTCATAAAAACACAAAATACAATAAATAGATAAAAATGCAATAAATGATATTGAATTATTTATTATTAAGACAGAGCCACAATGCATCTGTTTTATTCCATTCTAGTGAAAATCTACATCTAATCAATGTATTTAACAGCAGTGCAGGGTTTACAGGCCTGGGATCAGTATCACATGTAAATATAGCAGAGAGATTCACAACATGATATTGACCAGTATGTCTTCTTTATTAAACATGTTTAGTATAAACCCTCTTCAGACATGCACCTCATGGTATAACGGTGACGGTCTAATGTCTGAAGTCACAACAGCAATCTGAGGAGGTCGGACTTGTAACATTTCTGCAATACTTACAAACACGATACAAATGTGAGTTAAATGCTGTGACATGTAGATAAAACACTGGCATTAAAGTAGTAGGTTGACAAAACAACCCCAATTCCATAAATCATATTACAATAAACTGATGAAGACCATGTGGTACTGTGGAAAACCCTGGAAAATAAGTGGTGCTTTGGTTAGGATAGCTTTGTAAAAACTGTATTTCTAGTGTGGAGAATGAACTTCAACACTAAACGTTAAAGATATGTATTATTTCATGCCTGCATGGTGTATATTCCTATTCTGTTGTGTGTGAGTTACACAATTAATTTCAGGTTATACTGGTACACTGATATCTACTATATTATATAACAGTGTGCATCACACAGGTTTACCCACAGATAAAGTTGTTGCATTCTACAGACAATAATCAGTTAACTGCATAATACAGATTGGATTATAATAGATTATTTTGATTGATATTACACAAGTAATGTAATCAAATAGATCATATTTCAGACTTGACGCTCATGTTTTGGTTATGTGTGACAGTGTGTGCTCTCCTTGCTTTCCTCTTTAACTGTAGGAGGTGACCTGAGGCCAAACACAGACTCCTGCAGCTCTGAATCCCAAAGGGACAATAATACCTTCTCCACCATCGGTCCCCTCACCCCCTTTCACCCCACCAGCCACGGCCGCTCCATCTCCATATCAGTGGTCCCCTGTTCAGATGGCCGCAGACCTTCCATACCAGTTGAGGAAATGACCGACGCCTTCTTACCGGAGCTGAGCACTCCGCCAGTCACCCGAGCCTCAAAGACATGCACTGCCAAGCCCTCCCACACTCCTCCTCTGGCTTCCCGCAAGCTGCTGCAGCTCATTCCCAACATGTCAATGACGAGAAGCAAGAGTCAAGAATCACAACTGGCCAACCGCATCGAGGAGCCTGCTACTAACAAGTGGGTGTTAGGGTTATTACTGCAGTCAGCTCTTTATGGTGAAGACGGTAGATCAAAGTCTACTTTCAGTTTACAATAAGCTTTGTGTCATCTTTCAGCTGGTAAATGTCACACTTCACCTCTGCTCAAATGTGTCTGTTAGAACAACTAAACAGGAGTGAAACTGTTTTCTACTTGTATGAATAAAACTAGTTTTAGCTATTCCTTTAAAGACTCAAAAGCTGGGCAGACACTGTACACACTCAGCACAATTTTACCACCAAATTGGTCGATCCTGACTCATTTTAGAACCAATGTTCTGTCAGATTGGATGTGGTGTGGTGCAGTTGGTATCTGGCAGGTCAGACATTGAGTCAACTGTCTGCAGTTTAAACCTCACATACTGTTAAGGGTCAAATCTGACCAATTTTTACATTTGAGCGTTGTAAAAACACCCTATCCACATGTAGTACACTGAATATACAAACATTGAAATAAATTGTATCATATATTTATTTTTGTGCAGCTGATACACATTTTTGTAAAGGTCATCAGCATTCAAACATGTTGCTGTATGCTTCATATTCTATCAAAGGTTCTCCTGAACCATAAAATAGTGATTGTAAATGTATTTTTTCCATAAATAAATATGATACACTCTTCATTAAGGACTAATCAACCATTTAGAGTTTTGTGAATATGAATTGGTGCAGAGACTAATTATGAGTCAGAATATGAACAGTATATGAGGGTTAAGCAATTCCACTTCCCAATGTCCCTCATGGCTGCTGCAGTCTTGACTGAGACTGCTGTGAGATACAACACAACAGAACTTCTTCCAGATATCTATGGCTCCACATTTCTCTTTTTTTTTCTTCTTAAATTCCATTCATAGTAGAAATGCATAAAGTAATGTTGTCTTTCTCTCTATTTATCAACACTGTTAAGAATGCAGTCCTATTTTTTTGTGAGTGAACTTTCTTAGAATTGTCACTTGACAAAACCAACCTAGGGATCCGTGCTTGTGATCAGTATGAGCACTGTGAATTGATCCGTTCAGTGTGAGCACGAGAGCCACATGTTGTGATCAGCAGAAAGGGTTAAAATGTGTAGTGTGAATTAACACGCTAGTTTAAGGAGAGACTCTATATAAGACTATACACATAGCACAATATGTAGTTATTTACACTGTCCAGTACAGTTTAGAAGCACCATCAACAGGACTATGACTTTTTGTCTTGTGTAAGTAGATGTTCACACAAGGACACATGGTAGAAAAAGACCACTTAACTTTAGATACACTGTTTACATCAAATGACTGTTGCTCTGCTGCTCAGCTGAATCAAAACTATTGCATCATGGTTTATTTGTAGTTGTGTGTTATAGTATCTGTGTCAGGATAGAGTGGACTTCTGTATCTGAGGAAGTAGTTTGATTAGTTACTTTCTGTCTTTGCAGGGTGTGTAAGAAGAACAAAGCACTGGCTAGTATTCAGATCAATGGCTGTGGGAACAGTTCTGAGGACTCAACCCTGCGGTCACCCCTACTGTCTGCCCGGACCCCCGGCCCTGTCCCTACCTCTGCCACATACATGATGCCTGGCACCCCCACCCTGCTGGACAGTGAGTTCCTACAAGATATGAGCCCTCTGTTTCTGTGATCCCACACTCTCTTCTTGTGTGTTTGATCATTTTTCTCATGTTCTTCACAGACCAGGCTGTACACAGGAGTTCACCTCAGACAATGAGGAGAGACATCGGTCTGGCTATTACACACAGGTCAGTTACTGTCAGCGCTATAGACGTCCTTTAGCAACACTGCACTGGATGGATTAAAAGGCCACATAGGAAAAAGTGACTGTTAGCATGCGTCAGGATGTGGACACTGTGGTTAATGTGTTGCTTTGCTTAGTAAGTGTGGGCTGTGTGTGAAACGTAGCTCATTAACAAGGTATAAGAATAAGAATAATAAAATATTTGTCATAATTTACGATGAACCTCAAAGCTGGAAAGCTGGAATCATGAGAGTGCACCTGTGTAGTTTAGTTTCAAAATCAATCCCACGCACACTCACTCAGAAATACTCACTAGAGCAAATGTGTATTCATCCTCCACTGAAAATAGTCCCCAACAAATATAATATACTTGTGCTTGAGTGATGTTTGCTAAAAACTACAGCTGTTTTAGGAAGTTGGAAAGAAACTAAAGTATGTATGTTTGATGATTTTAAAGGACAGTTTCAACCTCATCACTATCTATCAGAACTAGGGTTAAAGTGTGAAAAACGCCTGCAGTTGCTGTTGATGTACAGTTGACTTGTACAGTGATGTAGTTGGGGTCATTGAAGAACTACAGGCTATTTCTAGCTAATTTCTAGTTTCTGTCTTTGGGTAGTCAGGGGGTGGGCTCTAGATGTCAGAAAATATTGAAAGATGTACAAACACCTTGTGAGTTTTGGTCTCTTACTGGGATTTGATGTCAGATAAACACAGAATAACACCACATTTGTCCTATAAGAAAGATGGTGAAAGTTGAAGTAGCAGAGGCAGACACCCTGACATGAAGCTCCAGCATCCTACCTTCTCTTCATGCAACCAGTAGCATATTTTCTTTTTCAACTCTCCCATTGTGGAAAGCACCAACATTTTATCTAAACTCCACTGCTTCATTTTTGTTACTCAGGCTTTATGTCATAAATGTGTTATAATCTAAAAACCAACACCTGATGACTCCATCAACCCCTGTGTAATCACCAGGGTTATTTGCTCAGACTTGACAAAGCTCTCCCAGAGTCACAGAAGACATTACACAACTGTTTCCACAGCACATGTAGCATGAAGCATGACAGTACACTGACCTTTTTTAGTGGAAAATCACTGGAGTGACCCTTTAATGCATTTTACAGATGTACAGGAGTTAACTCACTGTTTGTTTGCTGGTCCTATAAGTAGCATATCTACAGACATCCCCACATACTTGAAGTGTTTTGCAGCTGATTCAGAGTTCACTATCATTGCTGTGGTTTCCTGTCGGCTTCCTGTGAGAGTCCGACTGGGACAGACTCTGTGAATGTGAGAGAAGACTGTCCAAACTTCACACTGTGATAAACATCACTGTGGAGTGGCTGCGTGGGTCTAGGGGGAATGCTATGTTTTGAGAATCCAGGAATTTGAACAATGCAGAGCTCAGTCTGACTTACTGTTTTTCTTACTAGACAGTGAATGTTTTAGTCTTAGGCTCAGCATCTAGATGACTGAAATAGCTGCCATATGAAAATAATTTGGATAGCTTCTGTGGCTCTCTATCTTGTATGGCTCAGTGTAGATCAAGCAGAGTTTTAGGTTAGTGTAACATCCTTTCAGACAGTGTCTGTTGTAGGGTTGTAGGCTCTCTGGAGGGCCACCATCAGGTCAAAATGTCACACAATCTAATATTCAACTTTTTCCATGATGGGCACCACAAGAACTTTTCTCTCACCCTTTAATAAGGCTGTCACAAACTGTATGTCCTGATCATGTTTTTTGAGTATTCATTATGATATGAGTATCTGCTGATATGTAGTCTTGATCCAGTATTTCCCTCTTTAAAGGTACATTGTGGAGTTTGGTCCCTGCTTTGTTCGTGTTTTAAGCAAGACGCACTACACATTACTGTTAATGATTTTACACTTTTCCACTTAGAGACAGTTGGTGGCAGTAACATGCCAAAAAACAGAAAAAGAGAAACAGAGATAAACTCCCAGGTGATGTAAAAAAAAAAAATGAAAATAAAGGTTTCAAAATATTCAAACACTTTTTATTTGGCTAAATGTTAATAATAAAATAACTGCCTTCAAGGATACATACACACTGTGATTAAGGGACAGACTCTCACTACCTTTAAACTTGTAAATGATACATATCCTGGCAGAAATGATTGCTGATTTGACGTGGTGTTGGTCATGTGCCAAACAAGATGAAGACTAATTCGTACTTGCACACAAAATATATGGAATTAGATATTAATGACTCCCAGCACACCCACAGGACAGACTTTACACAAATGGTAATCCTCTACAGCAAGAATAACATATGATGAGTATACTGCAGGTTCTATCATGAACTGTATTGAACATTTCTTATTTAACCTACATTACTTTAATACTTCCCATTGTGTGTATGTGCAATCACTACATTTTACATTTGAAAATAACACATCAGTCTTCCTCAGCTGTATGCGTCAGACGATAACGAAACATTATGAAGAAATGTTGCCTTTCTTTCTCCGTCCTTTAAGGTTTTCAACCAAGTCCTGGCTCTCACAGACGTGCCAAGTGTGTCGCAAGAGCATGATGTTTGGTGTCAAGTGTAAACACTGCAAGTAAGTCACTGTAAATATACCCCCCCCCCCCCCCCCCCCCCCCCTTATGTTTGATTATAGTATAACTTGTTATGATCTCATCATGTTGTGTCATACCCTTCTCTTCACAGGTTAAAGTGCCACAATAAATGTACCAAAGATGCTCCCTCGTGTCGGATATCATTTCTCACATGTAAGACTCTAACACTCATCGCCACGTAAACATTCAATGTGAACATGTGCTAAAAGTTAGAGTTTACATAAAAGGCTGGGCTAATACCTGTATGGGCTTGTCAGCTCAGGATACCTCTTGAAGATTTTGGGTGCGTCAAGTAAGTCAGTAATACCTACAGAGTGATGCGTTGTGTTTTCTAGCAACGCCACTATTACTGCAGTCAGAGTGGAGATGAACACATTCACACTGATAGTGACAGTTTAGATGTTTGGGGTGATCACAGTTGACAGTTGCTGTAGTTATTTAGTCCTTAAACACACGTGTGAAACTGGTTCCTACTGTGGAATAGAATGATTCTTAAAGCTGACATTACAGGATAGTTTAGGATTATAAATCTTATAAAATCTTATAAACTTGTAATTCATGATTTGATGATACTTCATTTATAACTTTCTTTTATTTTAAATTTTATTTTTAGACAGCAAAACAGAACTCATCAGGAGAGCAACATTCACATATTACAAGATTGAACATGAACACATATATTACAACACCATACACAATATTAAAAAAAACACAAAACAGCCAAACAACAGCCAAAATAACTAACTAACTAACTAACTAATAACTAACTAAATAAATAAATATTGGGAGGGGGGTGGGGGTTACCTTTCATAAGGAAGAAGTGACAGTAGTTCATCATAACACATTGATAATGTAGGTGGATGTACATGATGATGTTGATGATAATGATGATGATGATGATGATGTTGTGTTCCTTGTTTTCTAATGTTACTGTTTATTATGTATTGAGCTGCTAATTACAGTACAGAGTAATACTCTGGCTGTTGATTTGCATGTGTAAAGACACCTGACTATATTATTACTGACAGATACACCAAGATGATGTCATTACCGGTTATTTCTACATCCTTCTTAACATTTAATGTGATGTCAAATGAACTCGTGTTTTAATCTGACCTGCAGTGCCAAGGATGCGCAGGGCAGAATCAGTGCCATCAGATATCAATAATCGTATTGATCACTCAGCAGAGATCCCAGTGCAGTTTGGCACTTTACCAAAGGCAATAACCAAAAGGGTACGTACATGTTTCTGATCTGCTCTATTTTCTATTCATAAGGTGACAGTTCAGGACAGAGTGTCAAGATTACACTATAATAACAATAGAATTATGTGTGTGTGCGTGTGTGTGTGTGTGTGTGTGTGTGTGTGTGCATGTGCGTGCATGTGTGTGTGTGCATGTGCGTGCATGTGTGTGTGTGTGTGCGTGCGTGCGTGCTTGCGTCCGGCGTGCGTGCGTGTGTGTGTGTGTGTGTGCGTGTGTGCGTGTGTGTGTGTGTGTGTGCGTGTGTTAGCAGGAACCTCCCCCCACTTTAAACCAGCTGGACTCCAGCAGTAACCCCTCATCAGCCACCTCCTCCACACCTTCCTCCCCAGCACATTTCCAGCAGAGCAACCCCCCGAGTGTCAGCGCCACCCCCCCACCCAACCAGTCACCACAGTCCCGGGACCACCGCTTCCACTTCCCAGGTCAGCACCCTGTCACTGGCCCACTGATACAGGTTCTTCACAGCCGTGTGTTTGGCTTGAAGCTCACTTTGAAACATATTACACTGTAAATGTTGAGTTTACTGTAGGTCTGAACATTTGCATATGAGCTGCTACAGGACTACTTTGTGCCTACTCTCACAGAAACTAATGAGACATTTGAAAGCAGAATGTCAAACAGGACCAGTGTTCTCCACAATAAGAAACTTATCAAATAGAGCTGAAATGAAACGTTACATCATCTTTAAGGTATTTTAACTTAATATGTGACATTTAAAGTATTACTTTAACAGAAATTAATTTGTAATTGGTTACTCATTATTTTAGTGTTGGTATTTAATGCAGTATTAATGCTGATATTTAGTATGTTATAGAAAATGTCACATTTGAGGACAAAATAGTTTCTTCACAAAGTTGTAATGTAAGAAGTAGTGATAATGTCATGATCATAATCATGAGAATTATATCATAATTTTTATCAGGAAAAAAAGTTGTACCATGTTAAGAATAAAAACTCAAGCTTTAACATTTTGATGAGAAAATTGTTATATTTGAATATTTATTTTAAGCAGATGAGAACAGTCTGTTTATGTGTCAGAAGACCTGAACTTACAGATTTCCAGACCTTTGCTGCAGGTCATCCCTCTCTCTCTCTCTCTTTCTTTCTCTCTCTCTCTCTCTCTCTCTCTCTCTCTCTCTCTCTCTCTCTCTCTCTCTCTCTCTCTCTCTCTGCCCCCCCCCCTCCCCTCTCTCTCTCTCTCTCTCCTGGTTTCCTGTCAGCCTATGTTCCACCCACTGTTAAATAAAAGCAAAAAAAAAACGGAATTATTATTATTACGGCTTATCATTCGTCTCATTATATCAAGACTTTTTAAAAGATAACTAATCTTTAAAAATTGCCAAAATAAAGCTGTTCATATATTCTATGAATACAATACAAGTGTTTTATTTTAAGTAAGGGCTTAAAGAAGTTCTAGCATTTTCAAGCATTTTTGAATGATTTTCCCTCTTGAAGTAGCTCAGGGTTCTTAAAGTTACACTCTCCCACAGATGTTCCTGCTTCCACATACATTGCTGGTCAACCTTCTAGCAGCTACTATGAGTCTGGGTAAGAGACCGTAACATTGATATAGAAGGCATGTTACACACTTCCATGTGATACAGTCAGTTTTTTGAGTTTAATCCTGTTTCTTGTTTTCTCTCAGAGTGTCACAGGCGGCTGTCACTGAGACGCAGCTAACAGCAGCAGAACAAAGACGTGTGAGTACTGGCAGTTTAACATTAACGCAAAACTGACACAAAGTTACTCAAGCAAAAAGAAGAAGTGACATAAATCACTATTTCATCATCTTTTTCTCATGAGCCCAAACACAGACTTTAACGGTGCTCAGTGTAGTGCTTTACAGACAAAGATCATTTAAGTGCTTATCATCTGAATACACAGCAAGAAAACGTTAACTATGCTGTCTGTTTTCTCTTATTGTCTTTTGGTCTTTTGGAGATAAGAGTTGTATTTGACAGTTAATGTTATTTTCCTCTGAGTAAAACTATGCATGTAATCTTGTGTGATAAAAGTAATGTGACAGTAAAAGACATAGTTTTTCATTTCACTAGTTTGGTCTGATCTATTAGAACACATGACACACATGTACCGATATCACATTCAGACCATTTACACATACAAAGCATTATCATGAACATACATAACATAGAACAAAGCATCCAATGCATCATTTCTTCTAATAATGAACTCAACAGTCTCTCTAAATACTAGAATGCTTATGACATCCAACCTATTTTAACTATATATAGACTTTTCTATAAAGAAGAACAGAATACAGTGATCAGGATCCTAACAGGATTTACATTTATTTATTATTTATTTATTTCTTTTTCACAAAATATCTTTGTACTCATCAACTGTGACCGTTTTACACCTTTTTTTTAAACTTTATGATTGTATTACACAGTTTTAATGCAGTTTCCAGGATGCTCCATGTTTTTACTGAAATGTATCAACCTGTTGCATCTGTTGTAATGATTTGCTCTGGTAGCAAACATGCTTTGTATATTTTCTGGTGGTGAATTGAATTCAGTTGAATATTGTCATTGGCAATATGTAGGAAATTCAATATCTGTCATTTGACAAATAGGGTCAAATTAAAAAGGTGTGATGGTTAAAATATTTATATAATATATGGAACAATAAGTAAATGATACTAAATGTGCAGTGTTTTAATCATTCAACACTTCCTGTGCATTATGTTTTTTGCATTACTTGACACAGTTTGTTATAAAAGACTTAGCTAACTCAGACTTCTGAACTCCACCTGTTTGAATGTGTTTTTTACTAAAATCCAACATGAACCAGGACGAGGAGGCGGAGGAAGACTACCCAGCTGAGGAAGCAGCTGACCGGCGTAGCACAGAAAAGACTTTCTCCAATGAGGAATGTGACGAGGACGGGCTGGAGGACCTGCCCTCTTCTCCTATATGCCGTCGTTCAGATGCTGTCCGCTGGAGGGGTCCCATCACTCGCATGGTCAGCCAGACCAGTGTCTACCTGCAGGAGTGGGACATCCCATATGAGCAGCTGCAGCTGGGAGAGCTTATCGGCAAGGTGAGGACAGAGATGTCATACTACAAGGGTATTGAAATGATTTTTAAACCACCCTTAGTATGAGACCCATCAGCAACGTGAGATGTGCACAAATGTTTGAGATCCCGCTCACTGTGGTAGAGGAAAACCAAATGCTGAGAGTTATAGAATTGATAGGAGTTGAGAAATAAGGGAAATTTACAGCCAGTTTCGTAATAGAAAAAAATGTCGGACATTACTGGAAAATTGACCTTTCAGGAGCAAAGTTATAATGCTTTATAGTAAAAGCTACAGAAGCCCAGAATGGTGCAATTGTGCTTGCAATTATTTTTAATGCTGTCATTTGGAAATCAAGAGTAATCTCAAGATAACAAAACCTTCTCAGCTTTCTCATGATCACAAGTTGATTTATCATATCGTTATCTCATGAAAACAAAAGGCTGATTTCTCAAAGATCACCTTCAGCCTTCACAACTAACACAGCCGCTTGACTCTCCAGGGTCGCTGGGGGAAAGTGCACAAGGGTCGCTGGCACGGTGAGGTGGCCATTCGCCTTCTGGAGATAGACGGCAACAACCAGGATCACCTGAAGCTCTTCAAGAAGGAGGTGATGAACTACAGGCAGACCAGGCATGAGAACGTTGTCCTATTCATGGGCGCCTGCATGGCCCCGCCTCACCTCGCCATCATCACAAGGTAGAGATGATTCATGTTTACATCAGGAACCGTTATTGTTCCTCCATTTCCACTTCAGGAACAATTGTAGCATCAAATGTTTAAATCTGAAGCTGTTGCCTACATGCTTTTTCTCTGCACGTGATTCATTTATTTGTAGTAACAGCACTGTATGTGTTTCCTCTGCAGTTTCTGTAAAGGTGTGACTTTATACTCTGTTGTAAGAGAAAGAAGTCACCTGTTAGACATCAATAAAACCCGACAGATTGCACAGGAGATTGTAAAGGTAAGCAGCTAAACTGTGTGAGATGGACATAACTAACAGCATTCAGCCTACATGATGATTTCTGCCACTATATGAAACACTACATGCCTGATACGCCTTTACACTACATAGTATAATTGGGTCATTTGTGTTATCCATACGTAAGAAATGTATCACAGTAACTTCATATCATTATTTTTATGATGATTTGAAAAGACTGAATATTTGCTTTTTTTTTTGCTTTTCCAAAAGTAAATGTAGCAGATTGATATTATCTCATGTCTGGATGCTAAATGTGTGGATTTTAGAGGGAATTATCTGCAGGGAGTATTTCTTGGTAAACAATACCTGGGCACAGTAGGTGTGTGCAGCTTCCTGTGGTCTTGTCATCACATTAAAGGCTGCCAGCTTTGGTACCACTGCATCAGTGTTGGTACCAAACCTAGAGCTTTTTGCTCTCCAAATGTATCTGAACAATTATCTTTACATTTGTGTTTGTGTATGGAGTAAACAGATGAGATATGAGTTCATCAGTAAGATTTAGAGGTGTGGATTAGGTTATTTGGTCATGAGATGAACAATCTTCTCTCCTTTTTCGACATTGGCACCTCAAGTGGTGCCATTTAAAAAAAAAAAAAAAAAGACTCTTTGGCACACAGCAGTGCATGATGCTAACCATAAACAGGTTATGTCTCATTTTTCTATAAACAAACTTTGATGCAATAATAATTTGAAAGATGCTGTAATTACAGACAAGCTCTACACAAATGGACTTTATGGTATAAATACAATTGCTTAATATCAGCTCATCATACACTCTCTGAAGTTTTCTTGTGTTCAGTAAATCTATGTCTTTGACAGGGAATGGGTTATCTTCATGCGAAGGGCATCATTCACAAAGATCTGAAGTCTAAGAATGTGTTCTGTGATACAAACAAAGTGGTCATCACAGACTTTGGCCTGTTCGGGATGTCTGGGGTGGTACAAGAAGGCAGGTAAGAGTGAAATTAAAGATTTTCTAAAAGATGGATCAATGTCTCTGCTAAGCTGTGGGTGTTGTCAGCATTTATACTATATATGTGTGTGTGTGTGTGTGTGTGTGTGTGTGTGTGTGTGTGTGTGTGTGTGTGTGTGTGTGTGTGTGTGTGTGTGTGTGTGTGTGTGTGTGTGTGTGTGTGTGTGTGTGTGTTTAGAAGAAAGAACGTGTTGCGGATACCTCAAGGCTGGATCTACTACCTGTCTCCAGAGATTGTTCGGAAGATGAGCCCAGAGGTTGATGAGGACCAGCTGCCTTTCTCTGAAGCTGCTGACGTTTACGCTTTTGGGTATTGAGTTATTATTTATATGGTATTGATTGATATTGATTTCATCTAAACAGCCTGTGTAGGTAATTCAACAGACACTTGTTTTTGTGGTATTTTAATTGCTACATTGGCAACAAACATACAAAGTTTATAACTTCACTTTGTTTTTCATATAGCAGTTACTGCCCCGTCAGTGTTTCTGTTGATGAAGTTTGAATCCTTCAAATCAAGGGTTGCTGGTGAAAGTTAGCACACCAGTTATTTTTATTTTGACCTTACAAGCTCAGCTCAAAAATGCAGCCAGACATGTTCTATGACTTTTAGCCTTGTCGTCTTTTAAACTGTCTGCCCAGTTTTTGAAAACTTTATTTCCTTAAAACATATTTTCTTAGACTCACATGACATATGAATGTAGATGTTTCCCTAATCTGATCTTTGTTGTCTAATTTCAGCACGATCTGGTATGAGCTGCAGGTCAGACACTGGCCAATTATCAACCAGCCTGTGGAAGCTGAGATCTGGCTAATAGGCAGCAATGAGGGCATCAAGCAGGTGCTGGCAGACGCCAACCTGGGCAAAGAAGTCACGGTGAGTCTGTAACACAAACCTGTGGGAGAACATAAAGATCAGGTTCCTAAAGGGAGAAGTTGAAGCCTAACTATAAGTTTACCACTCACTGACATCTCAGAATAACATTGAATATCGTCAGACGGGAGGGATTAATAAATAAAATGAATTGAAAAAAAGACTCTCAAAAGTGACTACCAACACACACAATGGAAAAGCAACTTTCTTGCATACAGTCATTCATTACCTTGAATTACTTTAGTATGTGCATATCAATTAGTAGTTTGTGCTCTTGAGTTCTAGGTTCTAGAGTTATGTGGCTACTTTAGCTACTGTAAAAACAACTGATGTATAAGAGTCACCTTAAACGCCATTTCTTTTCATTTAAAAGTGGGGTGCGTCTGATACACCAGTGTGTACTATACAGGAGTAAAATACAGAGAGAGGTTGGGTCTGGATGTGATTATAGATATGTAAAAGGCTGTCTGTGCTAAGAATGATAACTATAACAGTAACTATAAAGATAACCAAAGGATCATCCGCACAGATGAGCAGCTTTTATTGAGCTGTGGCAGAGACACACAGTATGAGCACAGATCTGAAGAATAAAAGATTCACTAACTGTGTTGTTTTTCCACTGGATGGAACAGAGGATGATGCTTTGTTTGAATCTGGGACTGACACAGAGTCTGAGGACAGTGTGCTTGGTGAGACGTACAGTGACTCAGGTGCAATATCTCTGATGAAGAGTTTTTGGGACACATTGTATTAAATATGTAAAGTTACTGTGTTCTTTTAAAATATTTAATTGAAACTCAGCCTAACCTGAACAAGGTCTGAGTTAATAAGATAAGATAAGATAAGATAAGAAGCACTTTATTAATCCCTTAGAGGGGAAATTGAATGTCACCTTCTCACAAAAACAGCCAACATACAGACTCAGGCAGTACAAGATAAGTGCAAAGCAAACAATCCACAACACTCAGCAGTCAACCACAATGTTCATTAAAAAACCTCAATTGTGTTTCAAATAAAAGTAAATTGAAAAGTATGTGATTATAAATGAATAACTACCGGTGCATTCAAATGAACCAGTCTTTAATAGAAAAGTGTTTTTCCCAGCATGAGACCTCCTAAAATATACTGCGTCTTATACACCGGTGCTACTTATACAACAGTTTTTACGGTAAGTAGATAGCAGTGCAATGAATTCAGATGTCGTCTTTGATTGTTTGGTTTAGTATCTATCAAGACTCCACCTGAACTAGGAGTTAGTGCACACAAATCTTTGTCAGGCTCTGTAGACTTCAGTACAGTCTGGTGTGTATTGAAGCAAACATCCTCAGAAGAACTTCTGCATTCAACATATTTGCATCAGTGTCATGGTGGTTGCCTGCTGGTGATTCAAGCCGTCACAGTTGGGTTATAAGCTTGTAAATAAAGTGAACATCCAGCCCGTCTATCAATACAAACCCAAAAGTTTAAACATGTATCATGTATTAATTCTCCTGCTTATGTCCCAACAGGAGATCCTTTCTGCTTGCTGGTCATCCGAAGCAGACGGCAGGCCGACCTTCACCCAGCTGGCAGACATGCTGGAGAAGCTCCCGAAACTGAACCGCAGACTGTCTCACCCCGGACACTTCTGGAAGACACCAGAGTATGTATCATAGAACGAGAGTCCTGGGTGAACCGACCGACGACACCAATAACACAATACTTAAAAAGGGAGTGCACATCGTTTTATTTAGTCAATAAACAACTGCATTTTTATGTCAAGAAAGGACGAATGAGATGGAGGTAAAAGGAAACAATAAATAAAATGGAAAATGGAAAATGTTGTAAATACAATTTTGTAAAAAAAAAAAAAAGTGAAATATGATGAAGCTGTCCTGCTGAGTATCGATTAATATAAATTACTTTTTTTTTTAATGTAACTGCTGATTTTGTATTTTAAGGAAAGATCTAGTTAGACTTCTCTTCTTTAATCAGTTTTGTTCCAGACTCTTTATCATTTTTTCTCACAGTCTGCTGAAGCCCTTTGTCTTGTATTTCTGATTTTCACTTCTTCTTTCTCCTTTCTCTGTGGCTTCCTTCCCCTGGATGCTGATTGATCCACCTTCACCTGTTCCTGTCGTGCCTGATCTCCATGGTTTCCCTTGGATTCTTAATTTATCCCTTTTTTATGCCTCTGTTTCCCCTTCCCCTCTCTTTCCTGTGCACTATCTTGTCTTCCAACATTCTTGATTTTCTGTCTGCTCGCTCTGTTCTTCTCCTGGTGAAGGCCCTGGGATCATCATCACTGCCTGAGAGATCACTGTCATCAGGGCCTGCATGCTCACTGTCCATACATGTACAAATACAGCAGCTGATGGGAAATGTGCTCTTAGAAACTGCTTTGTATTTTGGAATTTGAATGTGATGCTTTACCTTAGATAAAATCTACAATTTACAATAGCTGAATTGTCATTGCTCCATTTATGAGTTTTATTCATATTTAGAGCAGAATATACAGCCTGTTTTCACCTTGGTCTATATGTGGATATGCTCTCATGATATTGCCATCTGATCACAGGGTTATGCACCAGGTATTAATAAGTGTCCTTATCTTATCTATAAGTTCTTTCTTTTTCTTTGTATTGTGAACAAATTGCAATATGCAAGTAAGATAGAGTTTGTTCAGATCATGGAAAGTGATGTGGATACTCTGTAGAGACCACTAAGACATGCAAGGGGAGGGTTATTTGACAGAGGGACACAGTCATGGGCTGTTGCCCCTGATTGGTCAAGCAGACAACATAGTAAGTTTCACTTCTGTGTGTTCTGTGTGCACATTAGCAAATATTTTATACTCAAATTGAAACTGAAGTCTTTTAATATTATAATGATGTACGTCCAAACATGGCGATTTTTCAATCACATACTTAAATTCAGCAACGAAGCAAGGTAGAACAGTACGAGCCTGTGCCGTAACATTTCTCAAAGACTCAGGGTTGTGAAGTCCCACTCTTGGAAAAACACTAATAGAAAAAACATAAAGGGTGCTGAACACATCGGTAATGTAATTTCATTCAAAAGGTTTAATTACCTTCAGTGGAGAAGTTTGCTAACACTGTGCTACCTTACTTAGTCCTGATGGTCATGTGACCCTAATCTTGCATGTTGTAGAAGTCCCCTGAGTGTAATGCTGTAGCCATGCAGTGATGAGTTCTGCTTATTTTTCCTTTGCAGCTTTTTGATAGGCAGCTTGAGATGTATTCTGTGTGCATTCAGATCCTGAGTGTTTCTTACTCAGACCACATGTTAATATCTGGGCTGGTCCTCTTTGCAACAGAGTGCTGGTACTGTTGACATCTGTCTGCCGTCAGAGTGTAAGTCAGCCAATTTATCTTGAAGATAATATAAAGTTTTTTGTTGTTTTTATAAAGTCCAAATTCTAGTTTATTTAATGGGGCCGTGACCATAGTTAAACCCAGTTCTGCCAAAGCAGGTTGGAAGCATAATGATGCAGAATGTAAGGGAAGGAGGAATCAAAGGGTCGGAACTGTTAATGTGCATAAATGAGAACTGTATAATACATCAGTCCATCAATCAGAACACAGTCAAGCACTGACTCTAACAAAATGATAATAATACCTCACATTCTGGTGAGGTGTCAGTCAAAGTCCAGTCAGCAGGTGAGACAATGACATTACATCACAATGGATTTATCTTTGAATCCAGTCTCAGTTTGTCAATCAGGCTGGTTAGCAGGTTTCTCTTATGAACTACTTCCCTCTACTCTCTAACCACTGGCTTTTCAAAGCTTCTCAATGAATGTAAAGCTTTGACTGCATATCAGTGGACAGAATGCTTTATCACTGTGGAGTTCATCGTCATAGCTGGAAGGCTGCTGGTCTCAGCTGTTACAAGGCTACGGCTCCTCCTAATTATTAGAGAAGTGAAACATTTATTCCACAGTTGACAAAGATAGCACCAACATAGAGTTTACATTTAAAGGGTCGGTTCGCTCAAATTGTAAAAATGCATTATATATTTATTTAGCTTTAGTGATCTATCCACACAGATTTCTTTTAGATGTTTGTCTATGAGGTTTCTTTAAAAAAAAAATCTAAAAATACCTCTTTTCAGAAACAGTGGCAGTCCTGGTTACTCTGGATAATCTACAGAACACACTATGTGGACAGATTTTTATCATAACTACTTTCTCACAGAGAGATAGTTTCAATAAAACCTGTTGGCAGGAGAGTGTGTGTGTGATCCAGAGTAAACACTGACACTGTTTCTGGAAGTTTCTGTTCAATTTGTATCCACACTAACAGCGTGGCTCTACAGCTGGCAATGTGTGGTCATTTGTCCCACCACTTTGGTCCATACTAAAGTATCTCACCAACTATTGTATGGACTTCCATGAAAACTGCTTCACACAGGGTGGAGGCAGAAATCTAAGAGTAATATCTCAAAGCCGTGTTTGCATGTAGATACCACCAGAGGTTATACACAAATATGTATTATTGTAATTTGAATGAACTGATCCTTTAGTCAAAAAGTGTATCTCCCCAAAATATGACAAACAATACTTAAGTGTATTTTAAACGTCCTGGTATAAATAAGATACTCCACATCAATCCATGCAATTCTTAAAGTTAATCTGCATGTCATGTGACCTCCTTTGGACTCCTAACCACCATGTTGACATACTTTGCCTCGTACTGCAATAGTACCTGACACAATGCAGCAAACAGCGCTGTCACGTGCCTGTTTCAGCTGAAATAATCAATCACATGTAAAAAACCACTGAGTGGATACCTCCACACACTGATGACATATTGAAAAAAAATATCTTTTTGAACAATAATGGTTTCATTAAAGTATAAAGAAACATGTGCTATAGCCACAGATGTGTGTCTTTTCTCTGTGCCTTCTTGCACAATGTCTTTGAACAGGATGTGGCTACTGTATGTGTGTGTGTTGTGTTTCCTCAGGCAGGAGTACAATGTATGTTCACTGAATGTGTCTGAATGTAATGGGCTTCACCAGCACAGTGGAACCCAATGAAACATTATAGTGACCTAATGCATGTATGTATATACAGTGCTGTTGGTTGTATTTAATATACAGTTAATTTTTAGAGCATTTTAATAGGTACTTCTTTAATAAGAGTTATATAGAGATTTTAGACACTGTAGACTGTCATTGGTGGATTGGTGTTTTTTTTTTCTTGTTTCTTTTTTTTGGGGGAGGGGAGGGGTGTTCATTTGTAGAATATTTTTGTACATGATGTGGTGACTCTGTAAGTTTCTGGTCTGAACAACTGAAGACATTAAAGCTGATCTCCAGTGTCTTGGAGTGCTCCTTTCACATTTTGTATCAGAGTGAATTTAAAGTCGTACAGATCACAATTAACTGTTACAATATAATCCGTGTGGATACAAGAGTCTACTGCATCTATTCACAGTGATGCATTAGCTAAATGAGCCACAGTGAGCCTAAGATACATAAACTGACATTTTAGAACTGAATTAACATGCGCAGACTAACAATAGGATTGATAAAGGAAGACAAAACAAAACAGTAGAGGAAACTCGTCAAATGTTCCTATTTATAATGAGCTACCAGTAAAGGAACAGTAAGTGTTCCCTAATGTGCAATGATGGTAAATTCCAGTCTGTTGATGCTGTTGCAGAAACGGCTGACTTACTGAAAGAACTTATTGGAACAGTGATGATACAGTCTCCTCTTACCACGTCTTTATCTTACCATGCCTGTGTCCAGCTCAGTGCGGATGATCATTCTGTATGTCAGAGCTGTATGTGCTTACTTACGTTAAATTACATCTAACTCTTACAAATATTAGTTTTACATGACATGTAAAGGAAAGATTAGAATCAATACAGATACTTAAACTCAACTAGTTTTTGTCCTGATGTTGTTGTTATTATATCTGACTCAGGATGCATGGCTATTTTCAGATGAACTGACTCACAGTTTTTGTTGAGACTGAAGACATTTAGATTGAACTGATTTTGTTCTGGGTTTTAGATATTTCATTAGGCATGGAATTGTGAGATAACACAATAACCACAACTGAATATTGACAGCATTTGGTATCAGGTCTATACTTTGCTACTGAATCCTTGTCTTTTACCTTTGACAATGATTAAGCCTGTGATTGGACTACACACAAACACACGCTGAAATGTGCCATGATAGGCTGCGGCCATGTTACTGTGTTATAACCTCCAGTAAACACAACTTTAAGGCACATGACTGGTCATTCATCAACTTCTCTGATAAAACTGTTGTTAAGTTTCATTTCCTGGTGGTGTGAGGAGGGACTTTCTTATCACTAACCTCATGTCAAGCAATGTACAAGTAAAAGTCCTGCAATTTTAATTTGACACAGGTTGAAAATACAAAAGTGAAAGTAAAATATGTGCAAAAATATATACTCATCATGCAAGATGTCCTGTCATGCTCCAAAGTGCTGTTATGAATGAGAGTAAGTTCTTAATGCGTATTATAGCTTATGGTTTCTCACTGTTTTCTAATAAGCTATCAGGTCTGTTGTAAATGTCAATAAGTTGTCAACTGTTTGATACTCGTCCAGATTCCCTGCTGATAGAAGGTAAGTTGTTCAAAATCCAATAAAGCTCTTCCTCCAATAAAGTAATTATAAAGACAAAGAAAGTTGTGCAGAAGTAGGATAAACACTTGCAAAAAAAAAAGATTTTTCACATCCAGCAACCCAAAACTCTTATGACTACTAAATAATTTACTAACTTTTCAATTACTTATAATGTCTCATCTGTGTTAGAAGATAAGGCATGCTATTGCATAAAGGGTCATGTGCCTGCAGGTTTTTGTTCCAACCAATCAAGAGCACACACGATTCAACCAATCAACAGTCTAAAGACTGAGATCAGTTGATTAAATGAGTAAAGCCTGGTGTGCTCCTGCTTGGTTGGAATGAAAACCTGCAGCCACATAAACCTTTGTGAAATAATTAAGCCACCTCTGCAGTAGATGGACCTTTTTTTAAATGACTTTATTTACTGTTTGGTAGTTAAGTCTGTAACATTGCATCATATTTTGTTAATCATATATGTTTGTGTGTAAAATTGTCAATTGCCAAATAACTATGGAGAAGAAGAATAAAGTAAAATAATATGGAGACTCAAGAAATGAGTGATTACCTTACATTTAAATAATTGTGGATGTTGTTAAGGTTGAGTCAAATGTAATTATTCACTGCAAAATCACAAATGTGTCTTACAGTATTTAATAACATAATAAGATGAATAATATAGAAATACTTTTGCAGAAAGAAGGTGAAAGATCTCTGCAAGAACCACAAATGAGGGACAGACACCTACTGATAGAGGCTGTGCACAGAAGCAGCATCTGTACAATACAGAGAAGAAGACATTTAATGAAATAGCAGTATTGATAAAGTACACAATAAGTGAATGTGTCTGAGAATGGTGAAGTCAGTTGATACACATGTGAGCAACAACTGGCCAGACGTCTAGAGATGTGGTATGAATATCCCTCTTCCCCAGTTGATTAAGAGTTAAATTAGTAATGTATTTCTAGATAAACTGATGAAGCTGTATCTCCTATCATCCACTACATTTGAATACTTTACATCCTTTTGATTGATTTACCACAGAGTACAAACAGACAACAGACATGGAGTTGCTTGTATCCTTGACCCACACTGAAGCGGGTATAGTCAGTCACACTTAGGTCAGATGATTGACTTCCTGTTCTGATATCCCTTTGGGGGCTGCCCACAGGAACTGCACAAACTGACACATCAGTCATGTGGCTGCATAAAATATATATCTTCAAAATGTACATACATAACTTCAAATGGTCAGTTATATGTCACAAATGAGAGTAGTGCTCTTATTTTTCTTTAGCCTATTTGTTCACATTTGGGTGTCTAAAATTTTTTTCTTAATTCCCACATTTTTATTGCCAGTTTGGCGTCATGAATGTAACTCCATTCTCTGGAATGATGAGTCATTCCAGGATTTTTTGGGAAAACAAAACAGGAAGCACTGCATGAAACCTGATTCAACACATCTAAAAAGAGTCACCAAACATGTGAAACCACTTAACAGGAAGAGAAAAGACAGTACATTTAAAAATAATCCAATATTGATTTTTGACACATATGATGACAAGAGATACATAAACAATTAACACCACCAGTGCTCAGGGGGAGAAGTTGATTGTGAACATCATTTTTCAGGATCTTTAAAGAGATTGTAGTCACCTTTAACACCATGCACTTTAAAACAGTGTGACCCAGTTACTGCAAGCATTCTAAAAATCTGCATTTCCACTGACATTGTAAAAGCAGCATTAATGGTTCGGGCTGCCTGTGTGAAACGCCGCCTACCAAAGAAATCGAAACCTAACTGAGGAATAAAACCCTTTGTATTCCTTGTCCCTCATTTTACACTTGGAGCCCAGCAAACTTCCTGCACTTCAGCAAACCTGCCCAAAGTTTTGGACAATGGCTTTTCCTCAGACTCCTTTTTACAATCCAGTAAGTCAAATGTTTGTTGTATGCGTGTAGACTGGATGACAGCTGCCTCTGCGCTTACCGCTACGTGGAGGCTGGCTGAAGCTGCGCAGCACTTATTTACAGCTATTTGAACTTATCTCATCAGTGCATTCGTTACTAATCTACATTCTTTATAATATGTTTTCCGTAATGCGCAAATTAGAGAGTATTATGAAACAAGTCTAAATGTCAATGAGCCATGCACACGCTTTAACTCAGTATCACTGTGGGTGGAAAAAATGAAACCAGACCCCTACACCAAGCTGAATGTCACTTGCATATTGTACCTATTAATTGTAATGTTACCGTTGCTTATATTGATGGGACTGATTGTATTATTTATATAGAGGGATATTAATTTACAGACATCCCAACCTGTAAAAAGTCATTTCAGGGAGGTCCATTCGGCTTATTTTTT
The DNA here is from genome assembly GCF_963691925.1 of Scomber scombrus. Lineage (NCBI taxonomy): Eukaryota > Metazoa > Chordata > Actinopteri > Scombriformes > Scombridae > Scomber > Scomber scombrus. The sequence goes on from NC_084974.1 coordinate 1,349,336, forward strand.
ATCCTCAAAATTGTAAATGTAGTCTACTTACTTTTAGTTACTTCCCACCACTGATATTGAGATACAATACAGTCCTTAAATGGAGTCAGTTATGTTAGACAAGTAGGACAAGCTGTAAACAGTTCAATGTAAAAACCACAGAAACACATCTGTGGTTCAGTGACGTGCTTCTGAAGCATGGAGGAAATGTACTAATGTCTACTAAACAGGAGTAGAACATGTTTTACCAAGTGCTCATAAAAACACATATTAAACAGTCTAAAGGCATGAGCACAGGGACCCAAAAAGACAATACATTTATGAGGAGTGAAAAAATCATTTTGAAACAAATCATAATTAAAATATTAAAATTTTACAAAGGTAATAATGTTATATGTTTTTATTTTATTTAATCAGGTAATCTTATTGAGAGGCAACACAAAAGCTGGATTTTTCTTCAGTTTCCCAGAAATAAAATGTGTTAGGTGGAGTAGAGCATGTGGTTGTGAATGCAGGAAACATCAGGCACAGACACAGAACAATAGCTTTATTCAGGCTTAAACAGATCAGAGCAGAGCAAACAATGCAGAATAAATAAAACTGACCAAATGTTCCAACAACACAGAACTGGAAACCATGTCTACAATACTAAATGAGGACATAAGGTACAGGTGGGGAGATTGCTGAGAAACTGTAATGAGGGGAATGATGAGATGAAATAGGAGAATAAGGAAGAAGCTGAAAGGCCTGAGGAAACACTGGGAAGAGGACAGGGTTAACCAGGTTGATGCAGGGCAGGTGTAGAGGAAAAGCAAGAACTGACCCAGGAAGAAACAACCAGAGAAACCAGAAAACACAATCCTACATACATAACCCATCTAAGAATATATACAAATACAACTTCAATACACAGGTACACTATAACCTGCAATGTCTCTGACTACAATTTCATAATGATGCAATTCAAACGTTGCACACAGAGGCTGTAAATGCAAATTACAGATACTACATATCACATATCTACAGAAACAATTATTAAACTCTCACTCACATTTCACCAGTAGTGTGAAAGTAAACTCAGTGCCTTCTCCCACTCAGTCCAGTATAACAAACAGGCAACAAGTTTGAGGGCATCCAGTGGAGAGCCAGGCTGGGACAGTCATAACATAAATGTGTATCAGCAGTTAGAAATAAAAGCAGCTGTTTACATAGAAACTCATGTTGTTTGTAGGTTATCCCCTTCACTGGATGCATCCATGGTGGTCTACAGGAGGGGAAGTCCATCAGCATCAGTGGACGAGTCCTGCCTGGAGCCGACAGGTCAACTGCTCTTCATATCATCATTTCAGCTTCAGTTTCTTCATTTCTCAGCCAACGTGATTGAGTGATTTTCAATTAGTAGTTTGATTTGAATTTGTTTCTTTTCCTCTTCAGGTTCCATGTGAATTTACAGTGTGGTACCAGGACCAATACGGACATTGCTTTCCATTTTAACCCACGGTATAGTTTCCCTGATCATGTGGTTACCAACAGCTTCCAGTATGGCAAATGGGGCACTGAAGAGAGGAAGCAAAATTCCCCATTTCCTGCTGGCTCTACCTTCAGCATGGTCATCACAGTCACCCGCGAGTCCTATCAGGTCTGATATACAAATCCTAAAAATAAATAATAAATATTTTTTTGCATGATAATATCTCTAAAATATTTGATTTACATGTTTCTGGATCTGTGGACAGCAACATTAATGTTCATCTATTATTTATTCTACACTGCCAAGATTGACACTACCGCTCAATCTTAAAATATTAGTATTAAGATTATGATGGCAAAAGTATTTAGGGTAATAATTGCCACATTTTTTATTTATTAGGTTTTGTTTTATAATTCTTTATCATTGTAGTTTCTTTAGATATAATACACTATATTTCATCCACTTTTTTAAAATTTCTTCTTGAAAATGAAAAATCTTATATTTTCTATTTCTATTACATATATAATGCTCTCCAGGTGATGGTCAATGGCTGCCACTTCATGGAGTACAGACATCGTGTACCGTTTCAACAGGTGGACACCATCGTAGTCGGTGGAAAAGTAGAAGTTTCCTCCATTGCTTTCCAGAGCCCAGTGGTGAGGATGCATACTGACATTCATATTGTTTCATGTGCTGTGTATGAATGCACAATCATCACAAAACTCATGAATAAATGATCATGTTACAGCGATAAATGAAGTGGTTTCTTTTTTTGTTTTGTTCCCTGGACAAAGGCATTTCCTGCTCAGCCCGCCTTTCCCTCACATGTGGCATATCCCAACCAGTCCGCCTACCCTCCATGCCCATTTCCATCTCAGCCAGGGTTCCCCTCACACCCAGGGTTCCCCTCACAGCCAGGGTTCCCCTCACAGCCAGGGTTCCCATCACAGCCTGGATTTCCTCCTGCAATGCCTGTGAGTATAAACCGGACTTGGGTCATTGTACATTTCACAGAGCTGCTCAGAGGCAGCGACAGGGAGTTAAAGTGTGTATATTATATGATGAGCTTGAGCTTGAAATCCAATTTCGCTAATTATTTTCACCTAAGCTACAAGTATACCATTCTGTTTTATCATGTGTTAGTCAAGTAACCCATTTACCATCAGCCTAACCAGTGACATTATTAGCACTAAAAAGTTCTTCAACCGCATCCTCCTCTTTTAATTTCCTTTGACAAACCAGAGATCACATTAAAACTGCTACAGCACTGCTCTCTACACAGTTAAACATTGACTGGTCTCACCCCACTCAGGGATTTTACAGCAGGTGTATATCATCAGCTCTCACCTGCTGTATCACTCATTGGGCAAAATAGTGTCACTTTTATGGTGTCTAAGATTAAAACAAGAATGAGTAATGAATGTATTTATGTTTGATTTTCCCATGCCACCTCTGTGCAGGCAATGCCATATAACAACATGATCCATGGAGGACTGAAACCCGGCAGAACCATCACTATCCAGGGGAATGTCCTCCCCAACGCCGAAAGGTCTGAACTTCATTATTAATGAATGTTGCTGCACTTCACTTTGATACCAACATTCTAGAGATGAAGCAGACTCAGGACTGTGTTTGTAGAGTAGGACTATACAAGAAAATGAGAAATAAGCACAGTACCCAGTAACAGAGACAAAACAGAACAGACTAAATATTATTACAGATTACAATTTATTTTAATTTAAAACATTTGGCATAAAGACGTGAATAGCTTCTCTATTCTGTAACCACTGACTCTGCATTTTATTGGTCTTCTCATGTATGTATTGCTTTTAGTTTATCAAACACATTTGTGTTAGCATTGTGGGTGTGTGTGATGTGCTGTGTGTAACTTGGCACTGGTGTTCACTGTACTATTCTGCTACTGTGGGTATATTTTATGCTGTGCACCATTTACCTCGGAAATTGGAAATCTGAGCTGGGAATTCCAGTTTAAAGTCAGAAAACCAGTTTTAACCAGGTTAGCTGCTGATAGCAATACCAGTTGATGACAACACATTTTGCTGTATTTTGCTCATACAAATGTTCGACTGAGAACTCGGAAATTCCGACTTCTGAGTACAACTGGAACGCACCATTAATTATGACCTGCAGCGTAAAAATGAGCTCTAAGCTAACTCTGGTGCAGCACATCAAATGGTAACTTTTATGTTTAATACTGTATATAGTCTCATGTGCACCATACTGACTCATTTAGCCTCTTTTTAAAATGTTCCTGATGATATAAGTTATTTCTATAACCATTTTCAGTTTGGGTAAATGTATCTGCTTGTGTGTATGCAGGTGCATATCTGGATTTCTTGATCTGATAAGTGCTGTATAAATCAACTTTATTCTTATTATCTGTTTCTGGATAGTACACCGATACATCTAGACACTTGAACACATCTGCATTAATGTCGGAATGTGACGTGGCAGGATTTGGTCTGTGGTTGTGTTGCTGCAGGCTGACAGTATATGTAACTGGGTCATCTTAAACACTGTATTACAGCCTCAAGCTGAACCAAGTAAACTGAAGCATGAGTTTTCCCTGAATTTTAGCAGACTTGATGGTATGTGTGCAGACATCTGTTGATTTCTGTGGAGGAAAGCTAGTCACACAAAGTCTACAGTAGGAATCTTTCTAAAGCTCTGCAGTTGTCACATGGCACATACAGTCTTGTGGCCAAAGTTTCAGTTCAAGCTTTTCCCTGAGAACTGAAAAGTTAATAAAAACTTTCACAACATTTGGTAAAATATTATTCCGTGCAGCAAAGCTAGAGCATTACATTTCAATTTCAATTTCAATTTCAACTTTATATATATAGCACCTTAAACACAACATGGTTGATCCAAGGTGCTTTAAACGAAGGAAGACAATAGAAAACACAATAAAAAAGAAATCAGAAATAAAAATACATGGTCATAAAATACATGACAGTTAGACACATTTAATAAGTAATAAGTTTTAAGGTTTTTCTTAAAACTTTCAATGGTGGGAGAGAAACGAATGGGGGGAGGAACATTTTGGGGGCCGCAATATAGAAGGCCCTGTTCCCATAGCACTTAGTCCTGGATCTGTGGACAGACAGGAGTCCCTGGTCAGATGACCTAAGTTCTCTGCCAGTGTGGTATTGGGACCATTGAAGGCCTTATAACTGTTACAACTGTTAGTAATTTAAAATCAACTGTGTACTTAACAGGAAGCCAGTGTAGGGAAGCGAGAATGGAAGTAATGTGATCCATTACATGAACTGTGAACCTTTGACTGCAAAATCAGTATATTGAGTTATGGAACAAATCAAATGTATTACACAAGCTTTGTCTACCCAGTCAACTGTTTATCTTCTATCCAAAATCTCACTGCCTGAACTTTGCTATTGTTCAGTTTTTTGGCAGTAATGACTCAAGCTTCCCCTCCAAACAGGAAGTGACCCTCTTTCCTCATTCCGAGGACAAGCTTTACCAGTTTCTAAACTATTACAAGGAATTCGATCCACCAAAGTTCAAAACTCCCGAACCACCCAAAAACATCAAATATGGGCCCAACACTGAAAGTTGACATCAGAAAATCACGTATTTAGAGATAATATAGTGATGCTTTATACTTGTTCAATTAAAGCCTCTATGTTTAGGATGGGAAAATGATTTCATCATTATCTGGTGGTCATACTGAGAGTTACACCCAGCATAGCAGAGGAAGTACTAAACTGTGTGTGTGTAGATACTACTACTGGACAATGATGGTTTTGCCTTTTCAAATGAATAGACACATTTTACTATGCTTTGATATGTTTCAGTGTCAGTCAACAGAAGGATTAAAAGAATGGTGTAAAAAAAATGTAGACATTCTGGGTTTTAGTACCTAATGCAGTGGTCTCCAACCCTGCTCCTGGAGAGCTACTGCCCTGCATGTTTCAGGTATCTCCCCACTCTAACACACCTGATTTTAATTATTAACTCATTAACAAGCAGCTGAAGCTTATCAACAGGCTTGATGACAAGGTAATAATTAGAATCAGGTGTGTTAGAGTGGGGAGATACCTAAAACATGCAGGGCAGTAGCTCTCCGGGAGCAGGGTTGGAGACCACTGCCCTAGTGTGTGTCAAGCTCCAAAAACTGGGCATCCTAGACATCCTGTAGTGCACACACATTTCAGATGTTGTCCAGTTTGTGAAACAGGTCTAATCTGAGGTAACTGATAATGTCAGAAAACATCATACAACTGTCTTCACAGGTTGATGGTTTAATTCCCCTTTAAAGACATCGGAGGAAGCCCTGCAGGAAGCTCAGTCTCATCGCTCATATTCTCTCCCCTGTGTTTCCTCTCAGGTTCAGTGTGAATCTTAACTATCAATCTGGCATTGCTCTACATTACAATCCACGTCTCAATGAGAACGTTGTGGTTCGAAACACCAAGCAGATGCAGCAGTGGGGCTCTGAGGAGCGTGATGGAGGGATGCCCTTCCGCAGAGGACAAGCTTTCACGGTACAACTGCACACACAACAACACACACTTAAGCAGGTGGAGGGTCACATTTAGTACAAACAGTGGACTCAAAGAACCATAACTACCAGTAAAGAAAATGAGCCTGTTGATCCACACAGTAGAGGGGATCACATACTCTGACTGTGATATATCAGGTTGAGCTGGTGAAATCATACAAGCATCATCTGACTGATTTACACATCATATCCAATTCAGAACATCCAACTCCCAATTCCTTGCAGGCTGCTAAATTTTAACTGGGATTGTGGTTTCTGATGTAGGATTCTATAGTAAAGTTGAAGCTGGTGATAATATTGGCAGCTCAGTAGTTCTCATCATACATACTTATAATCACTTTGAACTCACTTTGGATAGACTACACATGCTTTCATGACTGCTGGCTATCGGTGGGCCGCTAGGTCACGCAGTTTAAGCTTGTAGGTCTTTGTAAGTATGACAGTGTTGTTGGATCAGTCTGCCCAACACTACAGACCCAGTGAGATATTATGACAGCAGCTGCTTTGATTGGATATGGATGATGTAGAGCAGGTGAGTCAAACTCATTTTAGTTCAAGAGCCATATACAGACCAATTTGATCTCAAGTGGCCCAGACTAGTAAAACCACTGCATAATATATAATATATATATTATATCTTTACTATAATAAACCATCTATTTACTGTAAAAAAAAAAAAAAGCAGTTTCAACAATGTTATGTTTTTATTCTTTTGCACAGAAGCTGCTGATTGACAAAAATTCAGAGAGCAGAGAGAGTGTATTTTTTAGGTTTCACCCCACTACTATCACACAATATCATGATATGAAAATATAACAGCAATAATGATTTAAATGTATTTTATTGAAACTGAAGATAACAAGAACCTTATGAAATCATATAAAGAAGTCCTCATAACTACTTATAAAACTATTTATAACATAACAATCGTATTAACACTATTATATTTGTAGCACCTATACACAATTATAACATAATATTTTAATTTTGTGCATTTTGGGCCACTTTAGGAAAAGTTGTACAATTTCAGGGTAAAAGACATTTGGGGTGTTATGTTTTGCTTTTACAGCTGTAAATTGTATTTCGTTGAATTGTATTCTGGTCAGGGTGGAGAAAAAGCAGCAGAAAATCTGGAATAGTTTTTCTGTAATATATATATATATTTTTTTAAGATTCTCTCTGGCATAGACGCCTTTATTTGAAAGTAGAGAGACAGGAAATTACGGGAGAGAGAGGGGGGTGTGACATGCAGAAAGGTCCGCCGGCCGGGAATCGAACCGGGGTCCGCTGCGTACATGGCATGCGCTCTAAACCACTCGACCACCTGCGCGCCCGTTTTTCTGTAATATTGATACTTTCCAGAGTTATTCAGTGGGCTGGATTGTACCTCTTGGTGGGCCTGTTCTGGCCCAGGGGCCGTACGTTTGAAACACCTGATGTAGAGGATGAACCCCTCTGCACACATCTGCACACCTCAGGAGCTTTCCTCTGCCATAGGTCAAACTTGACAGTTTACAGTTATAAACTGTGCCCAACTCCAGCAATCCCTATTGAACCTTTATCTTTATTGACTTTTATTGAACTTCTTTATTCTTTATCATTGTAGTTACTCCTCTAACCAATAAACTGGTTTGCATAACAGTTGAAGCATACTGAACTACATTATGAGGTTATTTCCTTTAACCATGTATTGTACATTCAATTAAGTGCACTTAAATAAGGAAACTGTAGCTTCATCATTTAAAGAATAAATACATGAATTTCGGGTGTAATCTAATGTAAAACCTTCATGCCGTGCAGCAACTGGTTCAGAGAACTGGCCCTTTTTTAAATCTAGGGGAAGGAGAGACACATAATGAGATAATAGACCCGTTGCCTTCATACCAAAAGTCAGTAATAGTATGACAGTGAAAATTAGTGAAAAGTGGTGTCATGATATTAGAAGGAGCAGAAGTGAGGGAGCTCCTAGCCCACACAGGTCCAGTCCAGATTGAAGTAGCCAATCATGTACTCAAGGAGGTTATTTATTTATTTAGCCCTTACATACTGTTCATAATTACTCTCTATACCAATTCACATTCATAAATTCCCTACCAGTCATTAATACATTTTTGATTAATCTCATAAAAAAAACACTGACAATCACTATTTTATGGTCCACGAGAAGATTTGATAGAATATGATGAATACAACATGTTTGAATGCTGATTTTTGATTTTTTTTTTTTTAATAAACACAGTTCAAACTTGTACATTTGTATACATAAAAATGTGTATAAACTGCACAAAGATTAAGAAAATTATATATGGGGTTTATACAGCTCTCATATGTAAAAATGGGCCAAATTTGACCCTGAACAGTATGTAAGGGTTAAATAAGTGTCAACAGGAAAAAACATCTCTTAGGATTTTAAAAGATATACCAAAAATGTCCCACATAAATGTTTAATTGTTACAATTAAAATGTTTAACAGTATTATTTAGCTATAATTTATTTTGTACATGCCTTCCATCTTGCATTATTGCTTCAAATTACAGTTATGCACTGATAATCCTGATGTCAGCACAGACATCACTTTCTTTTGTAATCCGCTGCCCTCAGGATATGACCAAGGCTGCATGTCATGTCTGTCTTAAAGCCTATATGTGGGACCATGGAGACACCTAGTGGTAGTACTGAAAAAAATACACTGAGGCAGCTTTGTTGGTTTTACAGTAAGCCGTCTTTAAATATATGTATGTTTTTTTTTCCTTTTCAGTTGACCATCTCTTGTGAAAACCACTCCTTCAGAATTGTTGTGAATGGGATGCAGACTCACAATTACAGGCACCGTATCACTCCCCTCAAACACATTACAGGCCTGGAGATCAACGGTGACATCACTCTGACCTCTGTGCAAGTGTAGAGATCCAGGAAATCACACACACACAGACACCAGGGTTAGCCTGAACACCACTGCCACAAAAAAATGAAGCCATGCTAGCTGATTACATTGGATATTCATTGGTTATTGTACTTTTAATTCCTGTGTATTCATAATACAGTAACCTTAATTTCTATATCAATATATGCTATACATGTCCCGAAAACAGGGGATAAGATCAAGTAAATTCATACATTAAGTTCAGTCCGGATGAACTCAGTAGTCTGGGGGTTTGTATATCGTTTTGTGCAATGTGGATAAACATCACTTTTGCCTCTTAATTGTATAATTCTTAATGCTTTTGACAAATTGAAATAAAAATATACATAATGTTTTATGATGGGAATAATGTTTTATTGCTGAAACATATTGAAATAAAAGGTAAGACAAGTAAAGATATATGTACTGTAAGTAACAATGCACAGTGCACCACTACTACTACTACTACTACAGTACTTTTATTAGCAATATGATGGTTGTAATTTGTGATAATTGGATTCTTTATTTAATTTATATTTATATATTAGAATTGTTTCCACTCTTTACAATTTACTTTTTAGTATTTGTATGTATTTGTATCTAACTTTTGTATTTATGGTTGTTATTTCCATAAATACCATAGGTGCCTCTATTTTGTGTTACTCATTTTTATCCTGTGAGAGAATGAATATGTTGTGTTGACTTATGCAGTGCTAAGTGTGAGGATATCCGGGGTCTCCTCTTACATCTGAAAAGTCATATTACTGAAGGCTGTTACATGCCATTTCAAACAATGTGACAAAAAATGTACAGTTAAGTCTATATTCACATCGCATGTGTCAAGAAAGCATAAAGATTACTCCAGAGAAAGTCTATTTGACTCAACTGTAAAAACAAGCAGCACTGGTTATTGTAATGATGAGTGTTGTGATGTACAACTTGAGAATACCAGCAGTCCAGCTATGACGAAATAGAGATCTATCCTGAAAAAGCAGACGAAGGACAATTTCTCAGAAAATTTGCCTTTTTTATTGAGGTTTTTCATCCGAAACATAAAACAAAACCGAAAATGAAACAAAATACATACACAAAAAACAACAAAAACAAACAAACAAACAAACAACCCACCCCCCCAGGCGGCCAAGGATGTAATAGACATAGTTAGACATAGACAGGTTTAAGACATTTTGAGGTTGTAATCAGCTACATAATAGTTGCCAGGTCTAAAGATCCATCAATCAACGGGTGCAGCCACACACTTACACAACACACATATATTAAAAAAATTAAAAAAAGAAGAAGAAAGGGAGCTCTAGTACGGAGCCCGTAAAGGGACATGGTGAAAATAAAATAAAACTTTGGTTTCCTGTGAGTGCGAGAAACATTTCTGGTGAGCACGAGAAACATTCTGGTGAGCACGAGATACTTTCTGGTGAGCATGAGATACTTTTCTCGTGAGAACGAGAAAGTATCTTGTGAGCACGAGAAAGTATTGCATGCGCGTATGATGTCTGAAAGAGGAGACATTATGCATATGGGTTCCCAATTCGACCATTTTTTTGTGTATTATTTTATCATTATTAAGGCAAAAGAACTCAATTTATGTCCATCGACATTATAACGAAAAGGCTATAGACTTAATATTAGTTTGCATCCAGCGTGCTGCGTGGACTTCATTACATCTGCTGCACCGCTGCTACCACAATTATGAAATGCTAAGTTTATTGTCTGTGACTGTGACCCTCATAAAAGTAATATTTTACAAATCTGCATTATATAAACTAACGAAATTCGTTAAAGTATTGGCATTTGGCGACTTCTAAATCATTCAGTTAAACCAAGTCTATTCCTGTGAGCGTGAATGATCACTCGAAGTGATCGAACTTTCTTACTTTTACTGGCGTAAAGAGTTGAATCAGGACGTCTGCTTTTACTAGAGTCTTTTTTACACAAGTATGTAGTACTGCATACTACACAGGCATGACTCAGAAGAACAAGCTTGCATTTTTTAATCATAATGCCTTGTGTTAATTGATCAGCTGTGTTGTGTTTTACCGGCGCACAGCACGCGAACACACACCTGTGCATGTTTTATGAGACTATGTCTGCCTATGTTTTAGTGAATATATTTCATCAATGTTCTGTGTTTTTTAATTTTTAAATAACAATATTTTTCCCGGTTCCCGTCATTAAATTGGGATTAAACCCTAATGCCCACACGGTTACGTACACAACACGCAACGCATGTGTCGGAGGAGGCAACCGTATTTGAGTACACTTGGGTTTGAGTGCGGGCCAGCGGGAGACAGGGGAGGGGGGACATTCGTGCTTCAGCACGGTAGGGAACAACTGGCCCTAGTGTGAGTGCGCCCTGAAAGACATTTAAAACAAATTTTGAAGTCTTGTAGTCTGTTTCGGCGCAAGGGATACACCACCTTGGATCGTGTAGTTAATTTCATTCATGAACAGTTACAAACATCTGGCGAGCTCTGTGGATATAGGTGGATGTACACAACATGCAAGGAGAATTAGAAAATTAGGCTATACATGTATTGCTTATGTTGAGTCTTATCTCTAATTATTTCGTCGTTCGGAGAATGTCTGAAGTTCCGAAAATAATCAATCAAAAAGTCACCAGGAGTCGTCCAGCTGAATGCAGTTACAGTTTTATTGTCGACAGCAAAACCCGGAGCCAACATACACAGACATAATCTATGCATAAATGACACAAAGAGCTAAAACCTGGGGTCTCTTTTATACTGTCTATATTGCTGACCCTTGCAGAAAAGTTTCGACCCCCTCCCTCGGTGGAGTGAGTTTCAACCAATCCGCTTCTTCCGCCCCCAACATGTACTCACGTTCTTCGCACCCTCTTTCACCTCAACTTGAACTCACGTTATTGGCGCCTATCCTAAAGACGCCCTGAAACACCTTTTATGGCTACTCCTTCCGTTTCTATGTTAGCAGGTGTTTCGCTCTAGGGGGATTCTGGAATACATCATTCACAGCCTCAAGTTCTGTACTTTTCCACTTACTGGGTGCTGCCCCCTATCCTCCACAGCTGGTATTAACTGTGTTGGCAATGTTTATCACAGATCTCTTTAAGTTCAATATTACCCAATTACTCTTATTACTGCATTCTTTTCTATAGTACTACTACTAATAATAATATAAAAGTGTGGTATATATAATCACATATATTGTGGTTTCTCATACTTATTCAATCATAAAGTACTTATTCACTCAGTAGTTGCAGAATCACATACACCTTCGTTTAACATAATGCCTTCGAATTTGAACATCTTCAGCAAATAATAGTCAACAATCAAGTACCCTTTTAGCAGATACAACATTGTTCATTGTTAGTTATTATCATCAAAATTTGACACTACACTTACTTTATGTGACTAAAGTTAACATTTATCTTCACCTTATCATCTTTTAGTTTGTTGATGACACTTTCAGGTATATTTAGCGTTTGGAGGAAAGAGAATAAATCCACTTCTGCTGCCATTCTTTGAGCAGCCTGGAGGCTTAAGCACAGGGGGCACAACTATCCTTAATTAGGCTACCTTCGGTTTCTCGTGAGCATGAGAAAAGTATCTTGTGCTCACCAGAAATGTTTCTTGTGCTCACGGGAAACCAAAGTTTTATTTTATTTTCACCATGTCCCTTTGCAGGCTCCGTACTCTAGAAACCAGTTTGTGAACACAAAAAGTTCTTGATTTTCTCTATAGAAGAAGTCCAGGAGATGATAGTGGCTTGCTTGGCATTGTGCATTCTTTTTACTTGCAGTTCCATGTATACGATATCTAATAAAGAATTTAACCATTGAGTCCGAGAGAGAGAGTGAGGCGGTTGCCAGCGAAGTGCTAGCATCTTTTTAGCAGCTGTCAGACCAGCAAATAAAACAGAATAATGACATTTAGATAAAGTAAAAACTGTTTAGGACAGTAAGGAATTTCAACATTTAGAAATTTAGACAATGTAGACGATACCATTTTCCAAAAAATGTAAACTCTTGAGCAATACCAATTCATATGCATAAAAGCTCCACTATCACAATTAGGCAGTTCGGGGAGGATATACATTTCATTAAATGAAGCTTTCTAGGAGTAAGATACATCCTATCTATAAATTTAAAATGTATCCATTTATAATTTGGGTTTTTAGAAGTATGATCCAAGTTTTTCCAGACAGTTGTCCAACACATATCCTCAACAAAAATGTCAAGATCTCTGCTCCAAGTCTGATCGATATTTAGAGGTTTACAGACAGAGTTTAAAAAAGCATACATTTTAGATGTTAACCCTTTAGTCTGACCTCTGGCATCTAGTAAAGAATGGAGCGCATGGGTTGCCAAATGTTCACCCCATGGAACACCATAGGTACGCATAGCTAGTCTGAGTCTAAGGTAAAAGAAAAAAAGAGGTCTTAGGAACATTATACAGGAAACATAAATTGTCAAAAGATCTCATCCCACTTTCTTCCCAAACATCCGCTAGAATATTAAAGGCTGTGTAAAGTGAATTCAGACATTTTCTTCTAAACACATTAAATATGTCATAAATGTATTTCTAAAAAAGGTGTAAAAAGCATTTCAACCATTTAGATTTGAATTGTGGATCTAGGCTTCACAAACTGTGTTTCAACATTTCTGTGTCTGGATTTAATGGGCGGGTCTGAAAATCACTGCTGCGTTACGTAACGCGACGGTGAACCCGCCCCTGCTGCTGTAGAGGTATAAATACATTCAGCGCACACTACTACTACTACGGTCTACAGGTAGCCAGTTAGCTGAGTTAGCCGCCGAGTTAGCCACCGAGCTAGCAGCCGCGTTAGCCTCCGAGCTAGTAGCTGAGTAAGCAGCAGAAAGCTCTCAGACCTAGCGTCCATGTTTCTGGTAGAGGTGGTGACTTTGATTGACAGGTGACACTTGGTAGGGGGCGGGGTTTCAGTGAACTCGGTGGGCACTCCCACAGCGTTTGGGAGAAGAGAAATAGGCAGACTTTTACACAACTTTGAAGCCTAATTTCATATATTTGGCGATTGTTTTAATCATTCAAATTTGGCAGGGTGGTTAACAACACACTTTTCTGTGGTATGTCAAACTCAGAACACATATTTATTCTTACTTTACACAGACTTTAATGTTCTTACTAGCCCATTGAGGAAACTGAAAGGGAGCTCCCCCCGTGGTAAGGTCAAAATTATTAAAAAGGGGGCTGTGGGTGTACCATTTTTGAAAAATCTGACAATGTTTCTCTACAGCTCACATGTTGACAGTAAAAAAGACATAACTGGCCCAAGTTGGCATTTAGCATTTTTGGTGGGAAGAGCAGAAAAAATTAGGTCTTGTAACCTATGTGGATGGGCTAGATTTTCTTCAATTGGTCTACAAGAGACCTGTACAGATGGATCAAGCTAAACAGATACAGGCGATTTATAGAAGACCAGAAATACAGTTTGAAATTAGGAACATTTAAACCACCATCCTTTTTGCTCCTTTGTAATGTAGACAATTTAAGACGTGGTCGTTTTCCACCCCAAACTAATTTTGAAATGATCTTGCTCAAGTTGTCCCAATAGTTTTTAGGAGGTGGAAGAGGAATCATATTTGAACAAAAATGTATTATTGGGAGAATATCCATTTTGATTATGGATATTCTGGCTGACATTGAAATTTGATTTTAATCCTGTGACGGCCTCAAGTTGATTGGTTGTCTGGGATTTGGGGAGTGGCTCATCAGGAGAGATGGTTAGCACCTGGATTGGTGTGGATGCCCCTTTTATAAATAGAGCTCTGGGCATTTACTCTCTCTCTCCTGTTTGAGTTGCTGGGTTTGTTTTGAGCTTTGGTTATTTATATTCTTGTTTCATTTCACATGTATACACATTCACACACACCCATACATTACAAACATTACTGATGAACTGACATACATAGTTATTTTAGTTTAATTCAATAAATGTATGTTTTCTAGTTTAAAGTCATGTGTGGTCTCCATCTTTTGTCCTACCTCTGAGCCAGGTTGTGACCAAATGGGGGCTCGTCACATTGGATTTTGGTAGTATTTTGTGTTGATTTTGGATGGAGTATTGCACATGGCTGTAGTGTTTTGTTGGTTTGGGGGAGCTTTATTCTAATCCGTTTTTTTTCCTCTTTCTTTTGGGGCTCATCATTTTGAGGTGAACAAGTTGTGGTAAATTGTTTGATATGGCAATATTTTAACTGGTGTTCTCCTCGTTTAGGCATAGCAGCAGGCTCTAATAGAGAGTCTGTTGCATGGTGTCCGTAGTGTGGCGGGGAAGGTGGTTAGAGTGGTTGTCTCAGGATCACGTCCAGGGTTTGTTGGGGGGTCGCTGTTTTATGCAGTTGCTCTCCACGGCCACTGGGTTACAGTGAATAAATACCTGCCACCGGTACCTGTCCGAAGACTATGGATGAGTTTTAGTCAGAGGATTTTACTAGTCAGTTTAGTATGGGGAGGCACCAGTCCTTGTTTGCCATTTGTTGTGTCGCATGTTCTGTTTGCGTTTACCTCATTTTGATTGTCTAAGTTTCTAGATCTGGCTGGTTATGGCTAACATTGTGGAGGAGTTTCTTCAGTATCCCTCTGAGGAATTGCTGGAGCAGTGCACCAAGGAGCAGCTGATTAAGGTTGCTCAGCATTTCTCTGTTGCAGTGGAGCCCAAACGAACAAAGGACAACCTGAAGAATATCATCAAGGCTAACTTGCATGAAGGTGGTGTGCTGATGGACGGAGAGGGTGAGACTGATATAAGTATGTCTAAACTTGGCTTAACATTTGAACAGCAGTAAGAATTGCTGCTTTTGAAATTTGATCATAAAAAAGAACTGGAAAAAATGAAATACAAAAAGGAACAGATGAAATTGGATTTGGAACTATAAAAATTGGCATTAGTTAGGGAAGGAAAAATGTCTGCATCTGCTTTAAACGGGCAAACCACTGGTTCGCATTTTGATGTTGCCAGTAATTTGAGATTGATGCCAAAATTGAATGAGAATGACGTAGACACCTTCTTCTGTCTGTTTGAACGTGTTGCTGATTCCAGATCTTGAACCCTGATGAGGAACGAACCTTAATGTTGCAGTGTGTCTTTACAGGTAACGCTCAAGAAGCCTATTCTACGCTATCTTCAGAGGACTGTAAAGATTACAGTGTAGTAAAGTCATCTGTTTTGAAGGCTTATGAGTTGGTTCCTGAGGCCTATCGTCAGCGCTTCAGGAGCTGGCGAAAGACTGGTAAACAAACACGTGGAGTTTGCACAGGATTTGGTCACGCATTTCAATCGCTGGTGCTCTTCATCTGGGGTAAACACATTTGAGAAATTGTCTGATTTAGTAATTTTAGAACAAGTTAAACAATTTGTGCCTGATTACATTGCCACCTATATTAATGAGCACAAAGTCACCTGTCCTAAAGAGGCTGCAGTGCTGGCTGATGAATACGCGTTAACACACAAGCGTATCTTTGGTGAGCGAGGTAGCAAGGAAAAATATCAGAAAACAGATTCTTTTTCCCCAAAATTGGATCAACCACGTAGTGGGAAAAGTGATCCAAATGTGTGTAATTATTGCCATCAAGAAGGTCATTGGAAGAATGAATGTCCTTTGTTAAAAGAGAGAATGAATGCAGCACATGTGAAGTCTGCTGGTTTGGCTACGACTATTCATACTCCCAATTTTGGAGGTGACCAAAAAACTGGTAGCTCCATTTCAAATGGAGGTTAAACAGATAGAATCTTCTGAAATTGATGCGGGTTATGCCCCATTCATGTCTGATGGGTTTGTCATGCTAATTGGAGGTGATATAAAGGTTCCAGTCAAAATACTGAGGGACTCAGGAGCTTTACGCAAATTTGTGAGGGAAGCAATATTGCCCTTTTCTCCACGTACAGATACAGGGGGCTGTATTCCGGTCAGAGGGATGGGCTTGACACCTTTTTTTGTGCCTGTACATAAAATGTTCTTGTCATGTGATCTGGTACAGGGGGAGGCTGAGGTTGGTGTTCGCCCTGAATTTGCCAGTGGAAGGTGTTGACATCATTCTGGGAAACGGCCTGGCAGGATGTAGGGTATGGCCAGACGATGTAGAATTTGATAGTCTACTGCTACCCGATGTGTCAATCCCAACAAATACCATAGGGGTTGCATCCTTGTCATCTCCAGAAGTCCCTGAAATTGAGCAAGCAGTTTCAGCAGCTTGTACTGTGGAAACAAAGGGATTTAGTGAATCGGAGCCAGCAGTTATTTCGGTTTGTGCTGTGACTCGTTTAATGACTGCTACGCTGACTGATAGGAGAGAAAAACCTTGTGATGTAAAGAAATTTGCATTGTCATTGCCACCTGATCTTTGTGTTTCTCGTTCAGAGCTGGTGAAAGTACAAAAAGCGGACCAGTCTTTGAAGGTTGTGTATGATCTGGTTTTGCCTACAATGCAGGTAGGAAAGGTGAAGCAGGGATATTTCCTTTTGGAGGATGTCTTAGAATGTGGGCTCCTCATGGTGAGACATTCAGTGGTGATCCTATTGTGCAAATCGTGTTGCCTTTAAAATTTAGGAACGCTATAATTCAGACAGCTCATGATAATGTTGCGGGACATATGGGTGTAAAGAAAACGTATGATCAGGTGCTTATGCATTTTTTCTGGCCACTAATGAAGCGTGATGTTTCTGCATATGTAAAGACATGCCATACTAGTCAACTTACAGGCAAACCTAACCAAACGATCAAACCTGCTCCTTTGTGTCCTATTCCTGCAGTGAGTCAGCCTTTTGAGCACCTGATTGTTGACTGTGTGGGTCCTCTTCCCAGGTCTAAGTCAGGTTGTTCTTATTTGTTAACTGTAATGTGTCAGTCAACTAGATATCCAGCTGCTTATCCTCTACATTCGATCTCTGCAAAGTCTGTTGTTAAGGCCTTGACTCAGTTCATATGTGTTTGGCATTCCCAAAATAGTACAGAGTGATCAGGGGTCAAACTTTACATCTCGGCTGTTTGCGCAAATCCTTGAACAACTTCACATAAAACACAACAAGGCTACAGCATACCACCCTCAGAGCCAAGGTGCACTTGAGGGCTTTCACCAACATTTGAAATCTTTGCTGCGCCCTTACTGCACAGAGCTAAAAGCAGATTGGGAAGAGGGTTTGCCATGGCTCTTATTGGCAGCGAGGGAGGTTGTCCAAGAGAGTACAGGATTTAGTCCTAATGAGCTTGTTTTTGCTCAGACTGTCCGTGGTCCCTTGCCTGTGGTGTATGATCAGTGGAAGTTGACTGATCCTTCGCAGATTTGACCTATGTTAATGGGTTTAGGCAGAGACTATGAGGCTGGGGAACTAGCTAAACCGAAATTACAGGTTTCTCAGAAAATGAAAAGACTTTTTGACCGCAAGGTAGAGCAACGAAAATTTAGCCCAGGTGACCAGGTTCTTGTTCTTTTGCCACTGGTGGAGTCACCTTTTGAGGCAAAATGTTTTGGTCCATGTCATGTAGTCCGTCAGATTTCAGAGCAAAATTACCTGATTAATATGCCAAATAAAAGAAAATCATCTAAAATATGCCATGTTAATCTGCTCAAACCTTACCATATGCAGGCTCTTTCGGGTGAGGATGCCCAAAGTTATCCAGCTCTGATAGTAAATGATTGCATGTCAGTGCTTGAGGAGGATTTAGCAGGTGATGGGGTTTTGCGACCTAGACTAAGAAATTCAGAAACTCTTGCAAAGTTAGATGTAATACTTGGCCATTTGGATGAAAGTAAATGTAGACAGCTGGTTGAGCTTATTCAAAGTTACCCTGGTCTGTTCTCTGATACTCCTACTCGCACTCATTTAATTGAGCATGATGTTGATGTGGGAGATGCTAGGCCTATCACTCAGCGGTTCTATCGGGTTTCTCTGGAGAAGCACAAGATCTTGGACTCAGAAGTGTCTTACATGTTGGATAATGGCATTGCCGAACCTTCTTCATCTAGCTGGGCCTCACCTTGTCTTTTGGTTAGCAAGCCTGATTGCACCCATAGACCCTGCGCTGATTATAGGAAGGTTAATGCTGTAAAAAAACCTGATTCCTTCCCTCTTCCCCGGATGGAAGATTGTGTTGATCAGGTGGGCGCTGCCAAATATGTTAGTAAGTTTGATCTTCTTAAGGGTTATTGGCAGGTTCCACTCTCTGAAAGAGCCAGAGAAATTTGTGCTTTTGTGACACCATCTGGTCTGTACTCTTACAGTCATGCCATTTGGACTGCGTAATGCTCCAGCCACATTTCAGAGGTGAATGAACAGAGTTGTGTGTGGGCTGGAGGGTTGTGCAGTGTACTTGGATGACGTGGTGGTCTATAGTGAGACATGGGAAGAACATATTCGTAGAGTAAAAGCTCTATTTGACAGGCTACTCTGGGCTCACTTGACTATCAATCTGGCCAAATGTGAATTTGCAAAGGCTACGTAACCTATTTGGGTAAGGTTGTGGGACAAGGAGAAGTACGTCCCATTCACGCGAAAGTCTAGGCAATACAAGCGTTTCCTGTTCCATCCACTAAGCGGGAGTTGTTGCGTTTCTTGGGGATGGCAGGTTATTATCGTGGGTTTTGTGCCAATTTTGCCTCTGTGGTAGCCCCGTTGACTGAGTTGTTGAAAGCTGATGTTAAGTATGTTTGGTCTCCCTTTTGTCAGCAGGCATTTGACCAAGTGAAGAGTCTGTTATCATCTGCTCCTGTGCTCGCAGCTCCTTGGCTGGACCAGCCTTTCCAGTTGCAAGTAGATGCTAGTGATGTTGGGACTGGGGCAGTTTTGTTACAGAAAGATGAAAGTGGGGAGGAAAGATCCATAAGTTACTTTTCGAAGAAGTTTAAAGTGTATCAGAAGCATTATTCTGTGATCGAAAAAGAGGCTCTTATTTTGGCCCATCATTTTGATGTTTATGTTGGGTCAGGTTCTTCTTTGGTGGTTTATACTGACCATAACCCATTGACCTTTTTGCGTTCGCTCCAAAACCCAAATCAGAGATTGATGCGATGGGCCCTATTTTTGCAGCCTTATCATCTGGACATGCGTCATATTAAAGGCAAAGTCACATGCCCCTTTGATTTAGGATGCATGAAGAAAAAAGAGAGATTAGCCCATTTGTCTGTTTGTATGTCTTATGCCCCGATTTTTATGTACTCTTAAAAGTGCTTCCTTTGGTTTCAAGGTTGCTGGTTCATGAGACTTGGGGTGGGGGACGTATTGGGAGGTGATGGGACAATTTTCATTAGTTGTTGGTAAATACTGGATTAGATAGGTGTTTGGTATATGAAATTTAATTTTTTGATTTTTCGTTGCAGGGTCGGAGGTGGGGTGTGGCTCTTGTGGAGGGGGATGTGACGGCCTCATGGCCTCTAACCTAAGTTGATTGGTTGTCTGGGATTTGGGGAGTGGCTCATCAGGAGAGATGGTTAGCACCTGGATTGGTGTGGATGCCCCTTTTATAAATAGAGCTCTGGGCATTTACTCTCTCTCTCCTGTTTGAGTTGCTGGGTTTGTTTTGAGCTTTGGTTATTTATATTCTTGTTTCATTTCACATTTATACACATTCACACACACCCATACATTACAAACATTACTGATGAACTGACATACATAGTTATTTTAGTTTAATTCAATAAATGTATGTTTTCTAGTTTAAAGTCATGTGTGGTCTCCATCTTTTGTCCTACCTCTGAGCCAGGTTGTGACATCGTCCAGTCAGATAGTCTGTTATCCAGGTGGAGATGTAAGGATCCAACCCTATCACCTCAAGTTTGTCTCTCAATAAAGAAGGTTGGATGGTGTTAAAGGAATTGAAAAGTCCAAGAAAATAATCCTTACATAACCTCCTGGTACATCCAGATGAGCATAGGCCTTGTGGAGCATATAGAGGATACTATCCTCCACCCCCACATGAGCCTGGTATGCAAACTGCAGAGGGTCAAGTTCATGTTCAACATGAGATCTCAGGAGATGGAGAAGCAGCCTCTCCAGGGTCTTCATGATGTGTGATGTGAGGGCCACCGGTCTGTAGTCATTCATCTCAGCCGGGCGCCCTACTTTGGGAACCGGCACAAGACATGATGTTTTCCATAGGACCGGGACCCTCCCCACCTGTAGACTCAGATTAAAGGTCTTCTAGAGGGGCTCTGCTAGTTGATCTGCACAGTCCCTCAGCAATGAGATGAGATCAACATTGCTGCACAGGTTTTTGTAAATTATTCTTCCATCATTATCCATCCATCCATCCATTTTCTACAGCTTATCTGGGGCCGGGTCGCGGTGGCATCAGGCTAAGCAATGTAACCCAGACATCCTTCTCCCCAGCAACGTTTGTCAGCTCCTCTGTACACCTGGACTCTCAGCTGCAGCTCATCCCCAATCAACCCATTATATATACTCCTGTGGTTCACTTACTCTTTGCCAGATTGTTTAGTGTGTATGCCTAGCTTTCCAGCATTATTGATTCTGTTTTGCCTGTCTGTACCTTGCCTGTTACTTTGGATTCTGCCTGCCCCTATTTGGATTTGTATGCCTCAAGGACTGTTTTCTGTTTTTTTGACCCTGCCTGCAATTCTCAGTAAATCGAGCTTCTGTGCACTTGCTTGTCTCTGTGTTGTGCATTTGGGTCCTGCCACTACTATCCGTTACACTCACAGCAGTCGTATAGGGACCGAATGGCTCGCAGCAACCACCCTGGTACCCCATACTCCTGCAACACCTCCCACAGGGTCCCCCAAGGGACACGGTCGTAAGCAGGGGCGGCACCAGAACAATTTGACTGCAGGTGCTATGGGTGTGCTCCAATATTGACTGGGGGTGCTCCTAGAAATACAGTATTTGCAGTGCACACACATAAACAGTAGTGAATATGCAACATTAACATTGTTTTTAAAGTGTTTTTATACACAAATTGAGAAACAACAGGATTTCAATTTCATTATCTTTATATTGAAAAATTGTCAGCCACCATCAAATGAGAATTAGATGTTAAACTAAAATAAAAAATCTGAAGGCATTTTTCATCCACATGCAGGAAAGAATTCATATTTGAATTCATACATTACAAACATTACTGATGAACTGACATACATAGTTATTTTAGTTTAATTCAATAAATGTATGTTTTCTAGTTTAAAGTCATGTGTGGTCTCCATCTTTTGTCCTACCTCTGAGCCAGGTTGTGACATCGTCCAGTCAGATAGTCTGTTATCCAGGTGGAGATGTAAGGATCCAACCCTATCACCTCAAGTTTGTCTCTCAATAAAGAAGGTTGGATGGTGTTAAAGGAATTGAAAAGTCCAAGAAAATAATCCTTACATAACCTCCTGGTACATCCAGATGAGCATAGGCCTTGTGGAGCATATAGAGGATACTATCCTCCACCCCCACATGAGCCTGGTATGCAAACTGCAGAGGGTCAAGTTCATGTTCAACATGAGATCTCAGGAGATGGAGAAGCAGCCTCTCCAGGGTCTTCATGATGTGTGATGTGAGGGCCACCGGTCTGTAGTCATTCATCTCAGCCGGGCGCCCTACTTTGGGAACCGGCACAAGACATGATGTTTTCCATAGGACCGGGACCCTCCCCACCTGTAGACTCAGATTAAAGGTCTTCTAGAGGGGCTCTGCTAGTTGATCTGTACAGTCCCTCAGCAATGAGATGAGATCAACATTGCTGCACAGGTTTTTGTAAATTATTCTTCCATCATTATCCATCCATCCATCCATTTTCTACAGCTTATCTGGGGCCGGGTCGCGGTGGCATCAGGCTAAGCAATGTAACCCAGACATCCTTCTCCCCAGCAACGTTTGTCAGCTCCTCTGTACACCTGGACTCTCAGCTGCAGCTCATCCCCAATCAACCCATTATATATACTCCTGTGGTTCACTTACTCTTTGCCAGATTGTTTAGTGTGTATGCCTAGCTTTCCAGCATTATTGATTCTGTTTTGCCTGTCTGTACCTTGCCTGTTACTTTGGATTCTGCCTGCCCCTATTTGGATTTGTATGCCTCAAGGACTGTTTTCTGTTTTTTTGACCCTGCCTGCAATTCTCAGTAAATCGAGCTTCTGTGCACTTGCTTGTCTCTGTGTTGTGCATTTGGGTCCTGCCACTACTATCCGTTACACTCACAGCAGTCGTATAGGGACCGAATGGCTCGCAGCAACCACCCTGGTACCCCATACTCCTGCAACACCTCCCACAGGGTCCCCCGAGGGACACGGTCGTAAGCAGGGGCGGCACCAGAAAAATTTGACTGCAGGTGCTATGGGTGTGCTCCAATATTGACTGGGGGTGCTCCTAGAAATACAGTATTTGCAGTGCACACACATAAACAGTAGTGAATATGCAACATTAACATTGTTTTTAAAGTGTTTTTATACACAAATTGAGAAACAACAGGATTTCAATTTCATTATCTTTATATTGAAAAATTGTCAGCCACCATCAAATGAGAATTAGATGTTAAACTAAAATGAAAAATCTGAAGGCATTTTTCATCCACATGCAGGAAAGAATTCATATTTTGTACTTCGGCTAGCACATCCAAACATTTATTTTACCACTGTCAGATCATGGGAATAAAACTCAGTTTTATGAAATTATCCAAAGTCATTTGACACATGAAAAAGTAACTCGTATTTTTTAAACATGTAACAGAACAGTAGAATGAGGCATTAACCTAATGAGACCACTATCTCAAAACACAGCTGCAGGACAGTGGGAACACAACTATATGGGTCCATCAATAAATGGTTAAAACCATGAGAGATAAAAACCTAAACTTTCTTAAAACGTAAACCCAATACATGACACCCTTACAATCATTCACAACAGGCAACCCATCGCCATGGGAATAAAAAAAAAAAAACACTTTCATTTACAGGAGTACTATGCAACGGTTGTTATGGCTGAGGGCAAATGCGTCGATAATCTTATCGACGTTCAGGGCTCGTGCCCTTTTAATGTTGATAGCCAAAAGTCCAAGGTTACTGCTTCGAGCATCTCCGCTAGTGTTCCTCAGGCGGAGACAGGAGAAAGATCGCTCACAGGAAGCAGATGTAACGGGAAGCGTCAGGGATATACAGAGGAGTTTGTACAAGTCTGTAAACGCATCCTTGTATGGTGCCATAAGTGTTAAAAGTTCCAAAGTGGTGGTAACAGAGTGTCCCTGTTGTGATTTCCTTTCCAGAAGACGTCGGACTTGATGCAACTCTGCATTTAAGTTATCCTCAGTGATGCCATAGTTATGTGCCATAGTCAATAAGCACCGCTGGTCCAAAAATGATTTGTGCTTTGGGTTTAGAGCTGAGACCCCTGACAGCACGTCGCCCGCATCTGTGGAGAAGCGTTTCCTCAGTTCATTGACTAGCCTGTCAATTACAGGATAAAAAAAGTTTGTTCGTGATTCATCTGATGTACTTCCACGGTTTATGGGGGCCTCAACCACAAAGTCCATTAAACGGCTGGATTGTTGCCGATCACCTCTCCTGTATGGTGGTCGGCTCTGCAGTGCTATGCCAGCCCATTCGCACAAATGTTTTGCGTTGTCTTTTATGTCGTCCCAGGCCTCTTCCGACCGTTTTTCCAGTAGCGTTGTAATGACTGACTGAACCAGATCACTCGCAGACGAGATATCAAGGTTGGGTGCTTGTAACTGGTCCGAGGCAAACTTAGTCACCCGGAACACATCTTCAAATAAAATGAGGTTTAAAACAAACTGTTCATCTATTAACCCATGCAAAGCCCTGGCCTCAGCCTTTCTTTTTGCATTTGTCTGGCCTATGACGTCCTGAAGTGTAGCCTGGATTGCTGGGAGCGTCTTTTTAATAGCACACAACGCGGAGTACTGACAGGCCCATCTTGTATCGGACAGTTTTTTCAACTCAACATGTCCTGATGGATCAAGTTCTTGCTGTTTTTTTAAGAACATATCATGGACCACGGAACCAGAAAAAAAAATTGTACAACATTTGCACTATGTCAAAAAATTCAGCTGCAGGCTGCACATTTCTCACACAATCAACCAGCACCAAATTTAATCGGTGCGCGTGGCAGTGAACATAAAGAGCTTGTGGCACCTCTTTTCTGAACTTTTCTTGCACCCCATTATTACACCCCGCCATCACAGCTGCTCCATAGTAGCATTGGCCAATGCAGCTATTTACATCAATGTTGCATTGGCTAAGTGTCATTTTAATACTTGTGAGGAGAGAGTCTGCATCCAACCCGTCTGCTGGGGTAAAATGAAGAAACTCCTCAAGCACAGTTTCGTTGTGCAGATAGCGAACAACAACAGATATTTGCTCCTTCTTGCTAATATCCTTGCTCTCGTCCACCATGATGGCAAAATGCCCCGCTTCTTTTATTTCGTCACTAATTTGCTTCCTCACCATGTCAGCCATGATATTAAATATCTCATTTTGTATTTCATGGTGGGTGTATTTTGCGTTTGACGGGTTTTTTGATATCTTATTTGCAACTGTTTTGTCAAACATAGCAATAACATTGAGGTGTTCGAGAAAATTACCTTTGTTTTCAGCCTGATCATGCTCTCTGTGGCCCCGCTGAGCAATTCCCTGGCATGCTGTGTATCGCAAGCTTTCCACCACTGCCTTCATATACTCCCGGTTTTCTTGTACCAGTTTTGAATGTCCTTCACCCAACATTTTGGTGATTTTGGAACCATCCTGCTTCCTCTTTTTAAATTCAGACCATGCCTGCATTGAATATTTATGTGCAGCACTTACGATATGGGCTTTGAAACACTCTTGTGCTTTGCGCCAATTCTGGAAACCAGACACAGTCAAAGCAGGCTCGGAGCGAAATCCACTTGCCGCCGGGATGAAGTGCCGGCAAGAGAAGCAGAACGCTGCATCATTAGTAACTGAATACTCCATCCAGCCATATTGTTCATACCATGCACGATTAAAACTCCTTCGCTGAGTTCCAAATGTCTGTTTTGGGAAACTGCGTATAGGGCGTCGTGGTCCTTCATCCGGAATTTGGCTGAGATCGTGCGGTCCATAAGCCGTGCGTGGAGTGCTGTCAGCATCAGCGAGCCGAGTCCCCCGCTCCTGGACGTTAACTCCTCGGCCCCAGAGGTGGGCTTCCCAGCCGCCGGCAATACGTCCTCGGCCCTCGGCGTGAGCGACTCCCCATCCGACTCAGAGGTACTGCTACCGCTCGATTCCATAACGGTGTCTTTCTCCACATCAGTAACCGTAGCCGCGGCCGCGGGCTCCAAGCTAGGAGGACGAGTAGGGCCATCTGATATCGCGGCGGTGCCGTCGGCTTCCACAAAGTTGTTGTTGCTGTCGAGAGGTTGGTCCGGTATGTTGTCGGTCTTTCCTCTGGGGTCACTTTTTGGCGAAGTAGTCCGTTTTCTTTTATTTGAGATGAGGAAACGCTTCATTTTGAAGCCGATACATCAAGCTACAGCTACTAGCCAAACATAAATGGTGCCCAAATACGTGACTCCTGACACTTCAACTTTGACCTCGCGTTAATGTCAAGAAAATGAAATATACTTTGTACACAATTTATTTGATTATTTTTATGCAGAAATCAGATACAAGTGGCACAAGATAAAATGTTAAAAAAAAAATATTGTATTTAATTAATTTTTATTTGATTTCATGGGGGTGCTATGGGGGTGCTGAGCCACCACTAGGGGGAGCTGAAGCACCTGCAAGCCCCTCCTTGGTGCCGCCTATGGTCGTAAGCCTTCTCCAAGTCCACAAAGCACATGTAGACTGGATGAGCGAACTCCCATGCCCCCTCCAGTAACCCTGCAAGGGTGAAGAGCTCGTCCACTGTTCCACGGGACAGGACGGAATCTGCATTTTTCCTCCTGAATCCGAGGTTCGACAATCGGCCGGAGCATCCTTTCCAGCACCCTGGCATAGGCTTTTCCTGGGAGGCTAATGTGTGTGTGATCCCCCGATAGTTGGAACACACCCTACAGCCCCCTTTTTTTCAAAAACCTTAAACTAACTGCTCCTCACATCCACTAGCAAAGCGTCCGTGTTAACTGAAGCAGGGTGGATATGTCACACATTACTGGATGGTGAGGGCAAAACAAAATAAAATAACCTTTCCCCTGTCAATAAATTCCACTTACAATTCTGCTTTCCACTTCATTCATTCAGCCTGACAACACTGCTGAGATCTGGGGACATGGCAACACTGCAAGAAAGAAATCTGATGGATCACTGAAATGGCTTACCTATTAAATTAAGACATTGTTAATGTCAGTTCCTCCTGCTCTGTGACAAGCCAAAAGGTCCATTAGGTTAGCCTTGCTAAAAGAACAGGAATGTAAAAATGACCATTTGTGGTTTTATTTGGCGTTACATGACCTAATGCATTATTATAAAATATGCTTTCATCATTACAGATGTTTTTCAGTGTTAAGATACAAAGGGTCACTTTCTCTCTAATATGAGTGAGAGTCTGAACTATAATAAACAGTGCACAGTGCATGTTAAATAGTACACATTGATAGCATATAGCTATGTACTAAATTCATACACAGCTGCTTGTATTATTGTTGCACAGAATGCCACATTATAAGATTCATGAATAAAAATTGTGCACCCGTAACAAAATTAATTTCTTAAACACCGAAAATGTTAGAGTACATATATGTGTAGCCAACACAGCATCAGTACGGCTCAGAACATCATCTGGTCAGAGTCATCTTTGACCCTGGGATGAGTCAATTGGACCAGGTTTGATATAGAGACTGATATGGTCTCTCTCTTGGACAAACAAAGATCCATTAATATTCCATGGAGCAACCAAAAGTGACAAGAACTACATAAAAGTAACGAAAGACAGATTTTGGTGCTTCCTTTGGACGTCATAATTTATCAGAGAGATTTTACTAACCCTTTCTACCATCAGATTAGAGTCACACAGACCGACGTCTTAAATTAAAAGACACTGCACATTCCTGACTTCCCCCTCTGTGTCTCCTGAAACTACACAGAGAATGAAAGTGAGAAAATTAGTGATAAAGACTTAAACAAGAACATCTTAGTAAATAATTGGTTTAAACAATACCAATTACTTATATCAGTATCAATTACCTAAAGAAACCTCCATTGTAACAGTTATTACAGCGATCACCGATGAATTGGGTATTTGAAGAACTGTCATTATACTTTCTCTTTTAGTAAAAACAAATGTTGGTATGAGAATGTTACTTAATGTGAGAAAGTGTTACAATGATGTTATGTTTACATTATAGTGATAATCAATTATCTATCATGGAATAAGTAGAATAACAATGTGTTATACTTGATCATATTAATCCTTTTCAGGTTTTAATGAATAGCAGCGCGATGAATCAAGCTGATGTTATATTAATGCCAGAATGATACATCCTGTGTTCTTGTTACTATGTTATAGTATGCATTTTATATTTCTTCACCTCACATATTCTTACCTTAGTCACCTTATCTTATTTTAATCTTTAGTTATTCTTTATCTAAGTCTTCTTAAGTTTTTGTAACCTTGTAACTTTTGTCAGCAAACGTACAGAGAAAAGATCCTTTAAGTAAACACGTCATTAAGTTTTTGCAGTCAGCCTGTTTTTGACCCTTTTGAGGATTTTGACGTGTGGCCAACGCTGAAATCTCTCCAGAAAGTTATTAAACAGTGAGCTAGTTAAATACGACAACAACCACCGGAACCAGGCAGTCTGATAGGGCCAGCCAAACCGGACCGACTCACAGCACCCCGCCCGGACCTGCGACGCGCTCTGAGATCTTCCACTTGGTGTGCGTACGCGTGGTTCTGAAGAACGGACAGCTGATGTCAGATCGAGTAATTCCAATTTTCTTTAAAAGTAAAACTCAGTAAAACTTGTAAGTTTCTTAGTTTCCACATAATGACATATCCTTCATTTAAACTCATCATTCAGCATTATCTTTCATTCATGTCACTACATCGAGTAACCATCTGTTGAATTCATATTGTATTGCAAACTCATCATTACATTTATTTATACATCATTTATTAGTAGTGTGTAGTTAATAAATCCATAAAACTCAATCAATTGTGTATGTCTATTCTTTGAAGTGATACAGGTGATCTATTGAACCGTAGAGCCATGAACTTTAGATATTTGACTGATTCAGAAATGTATTGATTTATTAAATATGATAAATATTTATTGAATAAAAAGATTTGTTGGACACACAAAAGTCCAATCAATCTTCCTTCATAAACAGAAGGTGGTGCCCCTGATTATATTACGAGAGCTAATTTTTGAATATTTTGAATATAATAATCCATAATTCCCCTACATATATGATAAGAATAGTCACCCACCATATGTGTGTTTTCATATGAAGATGTCTCCCCCGCAGCTTGCCAGACAATAGGCGTGTGTGTGTGTGTGTGTGTGTGTGTGTGTGTGTGATATGTGAGATGTGTTGTTCTGACGCTTACACCCCTTAGCAATAGTGTTTTTAGCACAGGTAGAGCAGAGTCAGGTTACCTCTTTTATCTAGTGAGACCTGGGGATCCTCTGTCACTTGAATTAGATAACACGTTTTATTCAATGACATTCTCTCTTCATGTCACAGTAGGAATTGCACAGGTATAGTGTCAGTTCCATTCAGCTGGCTCACCATCAGTCTGCCATGGCTTAGTAACCTGAGTGTGATAAGTCAAAATGTATGCTGGGATATAGGCCTGTTACCGAGTCACAGTTACTTTTTTATTAAAAATGAATATTGGACATCTACTCTATAGACATTGTTTTATAAGGGACTCAATTATAAGCTTGCTTAATGTGTTTTTATAATTTATTGTTGCAGTCAGTCTAATAGTCAGCATTCAGGGTTTACTGTAATTTGTCTGTTATATCATTACTTTTATGGTAAACTAAGGGACCCAAGCACAGGACACCAAGATGGGGGAAGATTTGAAGAGTTTATTTACAAAATGCAATGTGTGACGATGGAGGAAGTCCAGGCAGTCACCAGGGGGTGAAGGGAAAACAACTGGGGGTGAAGTGAAGTCAGGCAGTGACTGAATCCAGTGCAAATACAGACGGGTGCATGGTGGAGATCCTCTCTGGACACTGGCAGACAGTATGGCAAGCAAAGGTTGGGCACAATGAAGGAGAAGTAAGCTACTGTGTCAAATAACATGAACACAAGAAACAAGCTTAATTTGGCGAAGGGCTACAATACCACTGTGGCAAGTACGACAATCTGGCAATGAGTGGTTGAAGATCTGGGGTATATATACATTGCAGCTTGATGAAGAGCAGGGGAGTATGATTGACTGGGAGTGGAATGTGACACAGGTGAATGGAGGAGGGAGCCAGCAACCAGAGAGAGAAGGATCCGCCCACACCAGCAGCCTGACACATAACACAGAGACTGACAAGGACACAGAAACATTGGGGAAGGGGAAACACAAGAACACACTAGGACATTTTAGATGTGGAGGGAGTATCCATGACAATTACAGATTCTCTAGTCAGGTATTTCAACATCTTTTAGTTAGGCTAGCAGAAGAGCTCCATTGATTGCAGTTGGTCAATCATACACTTTGGTCCAGACTGAAATATCTTAACTATTGGGTGGATGTCCTCGTGGTCCAGTTTCTCCAATACTTTTCTTTTTCACCAAATAAGTGAATGACATTTGATTGACTCAGCTTTAGTTTGGATTTAGCACTAATTAGCAAACATTACCATGCTAACACAGTAAACTAAAATGGTAAGCATGGAAAACATTTCTTGTTCTTCATGTTAGCACGAATAGCTCAAAAAGCACCATTACAGTATGTCTCATAGAATCACAACAGGTACATTCAGGTGTCTCTCTTCCTTTTCCTCTTGTCTCATTACAGTTTTCTCAAGCTGAAACATTTTAAATGAAAGACACGTCGTCACCACAGTGTGCGCCAACTGGAGCAACTTTGCATCTATTTGTTCACTTGTGTTATTGATTCTCTGTTGTGGTGCCCCCTGCTGTTGCCTGGTCAGCAGCGCTCTTATAATTCACCTCACCGCACAGCATTAGTCTCTCTCGTTCTTTTCTTTATGTTGTCCTCATGCACGTTGGCACCACTGATCACCACACCTCAAGTTCTTTTGTTTTGTTATGTGCAGTATTTGATCCTGACAGCTCACCCAGGCAAGATTCCAGGGTGCGTTCTTAGAAATTTATACTGACTCCTGTGTTCACCACTAAACTCAGTCAATACCTGGAGCAGTCTGTGGGCCACACATGCCTCAAGAATGTCAGCAAAACTGAAGACCTGGTTGTGGATTGTGGGAGGAAGAGCAGAGCAAATACACGACCCTGAGGATAGTAAGAGCACCTTCAGGTACATGGAAGTCCACATCATGACATGGTCTACACACACTTGGTGAATAAAGTGAGGGAACCCATTTACCTCTTCAGATCCTCTCCTCTGGTGTTGTTCCTTATTCAAATAGACGGTCTAAGGATAAAGGATGTTGTATTTCTGTAATAGATTGTGTAGACACCTGAGCAAATTGGTGATATTTGATACACATAACAATTGACTTGACTTGAATCTACTTGTTGTGGAAACCATTCAAACAGGGGGCATCACCAACTGGTCTATGAACTACTCTGCCCAGGACTGTAGAACCCTACAGAGGGTGGTGTGTTCAGCCAAGTATACCATCTCTGCAGGACCAGAGTTAGAAGGATTGTGAAAGACTCAGTAAGAGTAAAAGGCATCTCTTCTCAGGCCATCAGAATGGTGATCCCCGGCTTCTGACCTGCACCACTCACATTTTCACTTGTAGCATATATTAATTTTATTTTTATACATATTTTGAACAATGTTTTATCTTGAGTTTCTATCCTACATTACTTTTTTCTATTCCTTATTTTTCACACTAGTCTCGTAGCACAGCCTTTTATTTGTTCCACATTGCGTTTCACTACACTTATAAATTGTGTATCTGACAAAAATAATCCTGAATCTGTTTATAGTGAGTTGAAATGGAGCCAAACAAAAATATACATATTACTACTTACCATTTTTACTGCAAGCAAATGGCAACGTTGACAGGCATTTCCTTAGTTCAGAAGAAGATATTTGATATAATATCTTATCGTTAAAATAAAATAGTATCTTCTGTTTTGAGGTAGGACAGATTTTCTACTTGGTTTGGATTGATTGTGTCCACTCCACCTCATGTTTACCTCAACAGTTCTGTTTCATATTAAGAGCTAAGTTCACCAGTTAGTCTAGAGTGGAAGTGTACAGTAAAACCAACTGACAACAAATCTGTGGCGGTACCAGTACTATCTTATCATGCTCCACTACCTGTAAAATGGAGGCACAGGTGCAACTTATTTAAACATATACATTCACTGTACTATATGGTGAATTTAGACAAAATCACAAAGTGGAGTGAGTGCTCAGGTGTGGAATGGCTGGGACTGAAGAGAACACCTAAAGGACAAGAACAGCTAACATGATTAGTCAACAGTAGAACTGACTGGGAGAAAGGTGATGGGCTGCAAAGGGACTGCAGGCTGTGTGTGTGTGTGTGTGTGTGTGTGTGTGTGTGTGTGTTTGTGTGTGTTATGGACTATTTGGATTACGTATCTTAAGAGAACATTGATGTGAGGGGAGGTTGGATACGAGGTAAGTGAGAAGGGACTGTGGATGAAAGTGAATACTTAACTGAATTTATAGATTTTAAACCTGCTGTAATAACTATGCCATGTTTGATTGGTGAAAATTCATTAGGAAATTTATTCCATTTGACTTTTAGTGTTTTCTAACCAGTGCTGCTTAATCATGTCCATCTGCATGGAACTTTTTGATTTCTGACTGTGACTATGTGATTATTGTCTGTGTGATAATGTTGATAGAAATGTGCCAAAAGACACCCCCTACATAGCAGACAACAAACCACCTAAATGGCAAATAATAAATAAATAAGATGTTATAAAATGATTTTTGTTGTAAAGCACTTTGAATGGCATTTCTTGTATGAGAGGTGCTATAAAAATAAAGTTATTATTATTATTATTATTAGTAGTAGTAATAGTATTAATAATAATACAAATAATTTATCATTTGAATAAATACAGTAAAATATATCAATGAACCATATTAACCATTATTATGTTCAGCAGGTTTATTGTAGATTATTTGATTTAATTGGTAGGCTAAAGGAGGTGTGTGATTGGCTGAAATGTGAAGAAGGGGGATTACTGACAACACAGACAACACAAAGTGACATCATTAAATAAAAAACGACATTATGACAAAACACATCATAAAACAAAATGCCTATAAGAAATATGCTGTTATGAAATTTTTTTGTATAAAAATCTACAATGAAATAGAAATTAACATCAAAATATATGATGAAATTTAATAAGTTTGACTAGGATGATGAAGTTTTACAATGTAAACTTGTGTTCACTTTTGACCATAACCTCACAGATCCTCTCACAGGTT
Source organism: Scomber scombrus (assembly GCF_963691925.1). NCBI lineage: Eukaryota > Metazoa > Chordata > Actinopteri > Scombriformes > Scombridae > Scomber > Scomber scombrus. The sequence goes on from NC_084974.1 coordinate 1,382,750, forward strand.
GTAGTTCCTCTGTATGAGCAGCAGGAGGCGCCGGCTGGCCGCCAGTAGCTGCTGGGCTTTACCTCCAGAGCTGGACTGGGAGCAGCCAGCTAAAAGCCAGTCTGCGGCTGCTGTTCCTGCGAGCCGAGCTGCACCCAGTAACAAGACACCAGCGGTGCTCCGTGTGCTGTACTGGAGAACAGTGAGTATGTCTTCCTATAATAAACATGTGTGCTTAGAGTGAGGGGACACACACAGTTTGTTCGGGCACAGCGGCGGTCAGGCTGACTGGATCATTTTCACACTGTCTTGTTTCAGGATTTTGCTTCACCAAAAAATGAGGGCAAAGAACTAAGGCTGTGACTTAAACCAATTAGGCTAGCTAGCTAGCTGGACTGCTCACTGAAAAGTTGAACAAAAATAATAATGAAATAGTTTTGGCGTGTGCTGTTTTTTGAGCGTTTTCATTCGTGGTGAAATGAAAAGACAAATATTTGTTGTTAGGTAACGCTACCCGCACCTACCAAACAGTAGCTCAGCTAGCTATTAGCCAAAAAGCTACACCTATTTAGCCCTGTCATGCTTTTTGTCCCTTTGACTTGAAGCCTGAATGCGGACTGGCTGCTGTTTAATGTCCCTTTGTTTACGTGAGAGTACACAGGTGTTGGGATCGTTTTAAACCCAGCTGCTCCGTAAGTAGCTTTAACAGCAGCCACTGGTTTTAATGTCAGACCTGCGTGTTACACTGAGAAGGTGATGTTGATGCACAGCTGTCCGTTCACTGTGGCCTTGGTTATAGTGTTTGTTAAAAATGGGAGTATAGAACTAGAAAATCCATTCAGGAAACTTGTATTTAGTTAAATATCCGCTGCAGAGCTTTATTCCTGTAAAACCACTGATTTATCAGTGACATTGAACGCAACAGAAGAGCACAGAAGTTATGGGACAGATCCATGCTCCATTACCTATTCCATACTTATAGCGGGAGGCTGTTTGTTTTTAGGGTTCCAGGCTGTGCTGCTTGTTGAGAGAGGAGTCCTCTGTGTGTGTGTGTGTGTGTGTGTGTGTGTGTGTGTATGTGTGTGTGTGTGTGTGTGTGTCACTCAGCAGCTAATGAGAACCAGGTTGACGGATGAGTGTCTGCCTGGCTGCTTGTGTCAGTTTGTGGCAGGAACAATCTCACCCTGATTTCTGAGGGGTTTGGAGAGACACAGTTAAAAATGGAGCCAGGAATGTGTTTTGGTCCTGCCAAGCTCCTCCAACGAGCCTCTGTGCACTGAGAAAGTGTTGGAGGTCTTCAGTGATGGAGGTCTGTGTTTTTACAAGGCCATTTCCACATGTGGACAGTTACAGCAGTCCTGAGCATTGGGGAAAAACATTTGGATGCGTGCCTAATGCCATGCATGTTGTTGTTGCTCCATCTAATTTATAAGCATCTGATGCTGTTTGAAGTGTGAAAATAATAGTGGCTTTCTATTTATAAAATCGGACTATTGCACATTAATATGGCCCTTAATATGTCAACTTCTACAGGAGTTATTGCGTAATCTTAACCTAGAATTATGGAATACATGAATACACTATTCATATAATGCTATATAACTGTGTTTTTGATCAATCTGTCAATCATATTTGTGATTAATTGTTAAATTAATATCAAATTGTATTGAATCTCTTGGGCATCACAAAAAAACATTTGATGTAAAAAACTGATGTCAATGAGTGTGATCAAAGGGATCAGTTCACTAAATATACAGATTAATAAACAATTTATATTAATTTATATTTGAAGGAGGCTCAATCAGGATGCTTCATGTGAACTAGACTTCCAGCATGCACTTCTGACCATCACCATGTTAGGCTTTGAAGGTTACATGGTGTTAATGTAATGTTATTTATAACTGAATTTATTACCTGAATTAATAACAGTTGTCAGCTATTCTGCCTAAAATAAACTGTCCATCAGCCACTTACAGCTGTGTGTTAATGAGAAATAATGCATATCATATTTGATTATTCCTGTATAATGCATTGATTATAAAGAACAGGAGTATAAGGAGTTATACAGCTACATGCTGTTTTTTGAATATTTAATTAAAAACTGTGATTTTGTAGTATATTCACTATTATTATGACATCAGTTATTTGTCTGTACTTTCATTTAGCCTGTGTGACTATCAAATACTGCATTACATGATAGTAAAACAATACATCCTCACTATTACTAAGAATGCCACATGCATATTCTCGTAATACTACTTAAATATTTCACAGTTTTTCAGCACAGATCAGATCTCATCACAATATTCTCTCTATTCTGTAACCCATATAGTGTGTTCACATTTGAAAAGCTGTCACCACATTGACATTTTGCATTTTCCTTAAAGAGAACATAAAAACAATTATCAAAATAATTGAGTGATTGATTGATTTTCCTATTGATCAATACATCAATTTGGACTGATTCTTTGTGCTATTGTATTATCTTCATGTTGTCTTTTCCTGTTTTTAATAATAATAATAATAATAATAATAATAATAATAACGATGATAAAAATAAAATAAATGAGGGATTTAAAGGTCAAAGGCAAACAATTTTCTCAACCTAGCAGAGTAAAAAACATAATCAATGAATCCAATATTTACCATATCATATAAAAAATGGTCAGTATTGTGATATGAAATATCATTTGTCAGTGTTTCCATACATAAAAATCACTGTAATGTATTTATCAAGATTTCATGTTTTTCATGGTGTTGTTTTTTGTGTGTTTTTTCTCCAGGGGATCTGTCCCTGTTGGTCACTACAAAAGCTGCTGACTCGTGAACTGGACCTCTAACTCTGTAGGGACAACAGAGCCACATTGGAGGGAAACACAGTGGGTAATTCACCATGTTCAATCTGATGAAAAAGGATAAGGAGAGGGAAGGGAGTAGGAAGGAGAAAAAAGATAAAAAGGAGAGGATGTCTGCAGCAGAGCTGCGCAGCTTGGAGGAGATGAGCATGCGGCGCGGTTTCTTTAACCTGAAGAGGGAGGCCAAGCGTGAGTCCAAGAACAAACTGGAGATCTCTAACCCCATTCCCATCAAAGTGGCCAGCAGCTCTGAGCTCACCCTCACTGACATTGAGTCGGATGGCTTGAGCAACAGGAGCAGCATGGTTCTGGATGAGCAGCTGAGTGCTGCCAGTTCCACTGATGACCTGAAGGGTGAGGGTGGAGGAGGACAGGACGGACACCGCGGCTCAGTCAGAGATCGCGTGGCTCACTTTGGTACGCTGGCCAAGCAGAACTCCTCGCAGACTGTGGGTCAGATGATGAAGCGCTTCTCCTTTTCCCAGAGGAGCAAAGAGGAGAGCCCCTCAGAGGGCTCCACACCTTCAGGCCAGAACTCTGCTGCTCCGTCCCCGCAGGTGGAGAGCAAAGTGTTCAGCATGCTCCGCAAGCACAGCCTCAAGCAGCAGTCTGGAGCTCCAGACGACACCACCAAAAAAGTCTGCATCCCCGAAGTGGTGGACAAGACCTTCCCTGCACAGCTGCAGCTCCCGGCCGTCGTCGAACCGAGCGCTCCGGAAACTCGTGAGCTGGAGCTGCAACGCCGCAACACCGGCGACTTTGGATTTTCTTTGCGACGCACCACTATGCTGGACCGCAGCCCTGACGGAGGAGTGTACAGGCGCGTGGTCCACTTTGCGGAGCCCGGTGCCGGCACCAAGGACCTGGCTCTGGGGTTGGTGCCTGGCGACAGGCTGGTGGAGATAAACGGGCGCAACGTGGAGAACAAGAGTCGGGACGAGATAGTGGAGATGATCCGGCAGTCTGGAGACACGGTGCGGCTGAAGGTGCAGCCCATCCTGGAGCTGAGTGAGCTGAGCCGCTGCTGGCTGAGGAACACTGAGGGTCTTCGCAGGGAGGCCAGATCTGTAAGTAGCTTTCTACATACTAACACTTAAATATCACTGTAGCTCTCTCTCTGGGTGGAGGAGCTCTGTGTTCATGTCTTGATTGTTTTCTAATCTGAAATCTTTCATTTTTTCACATGGCCAGTCTTACAAACTCTTTTCTGACAGGCAGATTCACTGCAACAAAAGCACCAGTCTCTCCATGTATGTGTTTGTCTCTGTATTATAACTACCTTGTGTCTCATATTTCAGCATCTGATTGGGATGACAAAGTCCCCCACTAACTTTATTTATGTCTGTATTGATTTGAAGAGGAGGATTTTGGAGCCTCTTTGTGCATCATTATGAGTCCACATTCTATTGTTCCATATGCTCTGTCAGTGATGAACAGTAATGAACAGGAATGAATAGTGATGAATAGTAGTACTACTGCTTTGAATTACCGGAACATATTTTCTGAGACTGAAAAGCTTTCTATCTTTGGAATATTATGCAACAAGTTCATAGTACTAATCTGCCCTAGAAACTTTTGACATAATACTGTGTGTGTGTGTGTTATGGTTAACCCTTACATAGTGTTCAGGTCAAATTTGACCCATTTTGACATTTAACAGCTGTAAAAACACCTCAAATGTCTTTTACCCAGACATTTGATGACTTTGCCTAAAGTGGCCCAAAATGCGCAAAAATGTTATAATTTGTGTCCATTGAGGCTGTTCTGGGTCAAATTTGACCCGTATCTATTGACGTGTTTTAGTTAAATGAATAGTTCATTTTTTTGCTATGTTATATTTTCATGTCTGAGGTAAAATAGGACATGATATTGTGTGATAGGAGATGTTTAGTGGTGTAAAAGCTAAAAAATACACTCTCTCTGCTCTCTGAAACATTAATCAAGGTTTAATCACATTTATTGATCAGTCAGATCCACTATTGATGCTTTCTAAACACATCTGTGGTTCAACATTTGGTATAGACACTTTTTATGAGGGGGATTCCTGTGAGGGTGTAGAATATGAACAGTATGTAAGGGATAACTTAGTAAACCAGACTCAGGGCTCAGTGTATAAACTCTTGTGTGAATACAGTGTGGAAGTTTGACTTTTTTCTTCAACTTTGAGCTGTATCTCATGACTTTGATGAGTGATTACTAGAGTTTAAATTAGTTGTCACCATGTGACCTAAGTATAGAACATCTTTGTTTTTGTGGTTTTTGGATCTCAGGACATTGTTTGAGGCTGAATTCTTTGTTCTGAATGCCTGTGATACCTATCCTGCAGTATGTGCCTGTTACATAATCAGTCTCAGAAGAGCTGCTTACATGTACATGCAGATATTAACACCATCTTCCACTACTGGTTGAATTGTTCCTCATCACAGTTCATTAAAGACTCATGGGTCCTGTGTTAAATGTCACACATCTGGCCACACCTAAGTCATTCATGTCACCATCATTTACCATCAGCTGTGAAAAACAAATGCAGTGACATCAGGGATGAAGGTGTGGCTCAGTTTCAGCCTATAGAGAGCAGCACCTCATCCACAGAGAGACGCACCTTTTATTTCTCATATCCTGTTCCCCTGTTAATGCAAACTCAACCCACCCCACCATATTTACATAATTACTGCTTTTATTTACAGTGTCCTTCTTATCGCATCCACTCTACTTCCACTTTGATTGTGGTAATACACAGCTAAAAACTAATTCATTAGTCTATAGAATTTAAAAAAATTAGTAGATTAATTGATCAGTCAGTTTTTAGCTAAATTATTTTTTCAGACCCTTTTTAAACTAAAATTTCAAATATTCTTTTGTTACAGTTTCTTCAATATGAAATTATAATGTGCATCTTTCATTCTTTCATGGGCAGGTTAATTGAGAATGAATATATGTTCTATTACTCTGTTAATATGGTAAACTGTAAGCCCTCTGATACAGCATGTTTAAATGTTTTGGTAAAAATGATAATGAACCTGCTCTGGATCATGTTAACTTCGCACCATAGGTTATCAGTTAACAGTGAGGCAGGGTTGTGATTCCAGAAAGCCTGAATTAAGCCCAAAGACAGCTGTTTTTCTCAGTTTCGTGTCATTTTCATTCGTCACTGCAGGTTCTGTCAAACTGCCATATTTCATTTTGTAGACTAAACACTTGAATGATGATTGGAGAGCAGTGATAGCTGCAGACTGATAGTAATGTATAGTGTGTCTAATGTGTAGTGTGATCTCCTGCATTAACAGTAGCTGAGTGTCCTCCAGCAGAGACAGCTTGGCAGCGTCAGAGGGCTTTGTTTGTTTGCCTTTATTGGCTTTGGTTCAAGGGTCCTTGTGACAGAGTTAGAATGAAAGGGATTCTGATTTCCCCCCATCCCCACCCACCCCCGAATTCTCCACCCCCTCACCACAATTGAATTCATCTGCTCTTGGAGGCAGTGAGCTGTCTTCCTCTTCCTATCAGGAGACAGAAGGAGTGTGTTACTGTAAGAGCTGTGTTAGTTGGAAAAATCCCACTCTGCCTCTGACTGGACAAGAGACTTACTTTGTGTCATGTGACAAGCTGCTCTAATGATTTTCATGGAGCAAACAGGAAGTGCACACTGGAGGGAGCTTTGTTTAAGTGTTAAATCAAACACACACACACACACACATACATACATACACACACACACACACACACACACACACACACAGATTTCCCCTCCTTTAACTTCATGAGCCGATATGTGCAGTTGATTTGTGTGTGTGTGTTAAACAGCAGGCCTGTCTGTTTCTCTTTGTCCACTTTAATGGATCTCACCAGCTTGACTGCTGCTTTGAATAAAGGCGAGTCAGCAGCAGGGCCATCTTTCAGTCTTGACAAAGAGACCCTGCTTCATCATGCCAGGTCGCATCACTCCCAGTCCCAACGGCAGCTGCTACATCTGTCTATAACACTAATTACACTACGTCACACAAACCTAATGTATACAGGAAAACTATTTCAGCATGCCATTTGATAGTCATTTATGTTAGTTGAGTTTATTTTGATTGACATACAAGCCAAGCTCTGACATAGTAGACAGGAGCATTCAGTGTGAAGCATCTCTGGTTGACCTGGCTTCATTGAATATATTCATAAACATTCATTTCAGAAGTTAAACTGCTCCTATGTCACTATAAAGTCCATTCTCCGTTTGTTCACTGCAGGCTTCTGGTTCCAAGTCGCATACTGGACCACGATTGGCTCCAAACTGGTTGATATTCAATGAGCACAGACAGAAGTTATGAACATGTGTGTGCTGAGAGGAGGGACACTGCTAGATAGTCTAAAAGTGTAACCAAGAAGACTAAATCCAAATGCTTGTTGGAAAAATATATCTGACTGAAATGCTTTTATATGTATCATCTCACTAGACTTAACCCTCACATACTGTTCAGGGTTCAAAAACCTTTTTCATATTTCATTTAGCCAGACTTTTCCTGATGTGACCCACAGCATATAAACAACATGGTGTAGCTGACACACATTTTTATATATGCAAATGTACAAATTTGAGCATTCAAATTCAAATCAGCATTCAAACAATGTGTTTTTCATCATATTCTATAAAATGTTCTCCTGGATCATAAATAGTGATTGTGAATGTCTTATTTTTCCATAAGTTATATTCAATATTTATTAATAACTGAAGGGGAATTTATGAATGTGAATTGGTGTAGAGACTAATTATGAGTCAGAATATGAACAGTATGTGAGGGTTAATATCAAAGTCACTTCTCCTTATGATGAGTTGATGGAATAAGAGTGCAATTAATTCACAGCTATAACTAATTCATTAGTCTATAGAATTTAAAAAAAATGAGTAGATTAATTGATCAGTCAGTTTTTAGCAAAATTATTTTTTCAGACCCTTTTAAAACTAAATTTTAAAATATTCTTTTGTTACAGTTTCTTCAATATGAAATTATAATGTGCATCTTTCATTCTTTCATGGGCAGGTTAATAGAGAATGAATATATGTTCTATTACTCTGTTAATATGGTGAACTGTAAGCCCTCTGATACAGCATGTTTAAATGTTTTGGTAAAAATGATAATGAACCTGCTCTGGATCATGTTAACTTTGCACCATAGGTTATCAGTTAACAGTGAGGCAGGGTTGTGATTCCAGAAAGCCTGAATTAAGCCCAAAGACAGCAGGATAACTTCCTAATCATGCTTTGTGATACACGTGTGAAGAAGCCATAGAAGCAAGTAATGGAGGTTGGAATAGTCAAGACAGGGATTGTACTTGTGTGTGTCTGCTCCAGGGTTTAAAACAGCAGCTCAATACGCAGTCTTAAACCTGCTGCCAGGAATCTTCCACATAAACATGAGCACATTAAGATTTAATCAAGATTTGGAAGCAGACAGACAGGATGTACCTATTCTTTTAGCTGTGGCCAGTATGGGCAGGATATTCTAAAATAACCACTGGAATGTCTTCGTAAAGGATGAGATGTTTACTGCCCCAACCTTCAAGTAAAACAGACACACATTGGACGGGACAGCCAACCCGAATGTCACAAAGCACTCTCATAACTGAGGGATGATCCAGGTCAGTGAGTAGCTCCAGTAAAACCTGATGTACAGCATTCAGTCCTGTACCAGCTGACTGGGACCAGCTGTCCTGCTCTGCATGTGCCTCTGTGTACACCTAACGCCAGTGCTTATGTTTCTATCCTACATATTGTGTGTGTGTGTGTGTTTTCTTGCCTCTCAGCTCATCCTGGTTTCAGTCTCATACTTGCTCCACATTGCTCTCCTCCAGTCTCTGGCAGCAGTCTCTGGTATTTCCGGCTGCTTTGGCATCAGCTCTGTGTAGAGGCAGGTTGATTAATTTGAATATTTAATGCAGGCCTATAAAACCGGACAGCAGAGCGTCTCCTCAAGGTGGTTTGTGGGCACTGGCTCCCTGATGTTATGAGTTTTATAATTAAAATACTGTATCTATCAATCAAACTTTATATAGCAGCTTCCATACAGGTTAATGTAGTTCCAAGTGCTTCACAGTTGATTGACAAGCTGATAATAACATAGAACAAGTGTAGAGCAAGAACAACATAGAATAGAGAGGAATAATATAGAACGTGTTTTATCATCAGTGGCATGAGAATATACAACGATAACAAGAGATAATGTTTAATAAAAGCTTGACTAAAACTAGCTTAAAGTAAGATTAAAAGACAAAGAAACATGAATAAAATCAATAAGATGAAAAGTTTAAAATGATAATATAATAAAATAAGGTAGAATAAAATGTTACAACATCAAAACAAATAGACTAAAAATAGAATGAATAGACTATAAACAATTCTTAATCAAAATGTCAGCACTTGCAGCTGTTCCTGTAGCAGCAGAAGTGTAATTGATTGACCCACATATAGATATTCATTCTGCTTTTAATCTAATGCTGTTACGGTGCCTCCAGTAATCCAGGAGTAGTAGCACTGGACACTATTGAGCACATCTCTATATTATCCCTGTGATTGTTCACTCCATCACTGACTGACTGACTGACTTCATTCCCCCTGTGTGCCGTCCACCATGGTGTACCCACAGTGGTGCCTGTTAACTTTGGCACATGTCTTGTTATTTCGACCCATTCAGGAAGTAATTGTGACTTAAGCGACTTCCACTTTTATTCAAAAGCCTCTCTTAACTTCTCTGCTTCCTGTGCTCACAGTTTCCTCACACATCCATATACATTACACTGTTCAGACTTCACTACCATTCAGTGATAAAAGCTGTGGAAACTTGAACTGTGTCATTGTTCAGTTATGTTCTGGCAAATCTCAGCAGCTGCCTCATTTATCAGAAGCTCTAGGTGTGTGTGTGTGTGTGCGTGTGTGTGTGTGTGTGTGTGTAGGAACTATCTGTAAACAAAGAGCATGTTTTTTTTTATCAATGACAACTTTGCACAGTGAACAATGTTAAATAATTGTGCTGTGCATGTACAGGCACAGTTATTGTGGTCAGTATACAGTATATGGTGAACCACATCCCTCCACAATCCTGTAGAATTGATGTAGAGCTGCTTGTTAAAAGATACTGCAGTGTTCCAGCAGCAGACAGGTGGGAACGCTTCCCAGCATGCACCGGGCCAACAGACTTATGGACATAAGTCTTGTTTTCTACTGTATGTGTTGTGCTCTATCCACACTTTTTTTGTTGCCATACAAGTGATTATTATGCTTATTATAGGAGGAAATACTAATGATCTCCTTACTGTGCAAACATGTACAAGTTTGAACTATGAAGGGATGGTGCACCTCTTGTTGAAACGTAAACATTTACTGGATACACTAGAACATCTGGACAGATGTGACTGACACATGATTATATCTCTCTATGTCTCTCTCTCTCTCTCTCTCTCTCTCTCTAGATATATATAGAGAGAGATATAAAGTAAACAGTAAACTTCACTGGGAATTTAATAATTATGAATAAGAAAAAGGACATATACATAAAATGCCACCTTTATAACGTTAAAATATCAGCACATATGGGACATATATGCTGTTAGTGATATATATGTGCGACAGGCAGTATCGGCAGACTGATATATCGGTCAGACTGTACAAGTAATAACATCCTGGCTTTGAATGTGGATGACTTCCATTGTGGCATATAGACCTTTTTCCTCACATTTCCTCTCCAGTCTCAACTTCTAAAAAAGACCAAGTTTCACACAGAATTCCCTCCAAACAAGTGTTCATTCACAAGACACAATGTGTAGATGAGTAGTTGTGTAGTGCCTCTGATGATAAACACATGTTCTGAATTATAGCTCAGTATGTTGTGTAGTTGGAAGCTGAAATGTGTGGTAAAGCTTTATATGATGCTCTCAGATATTGTGCCAGCCATGCTCATAACAAGGCTGTTTATTAGAGTCATATACATGAGAAAACATCTTAGCTCGTAAATGTTCTGGAGGTGAAGATTTCTGTCTTTAACTATGTGGAAGCTGCAGCAGGAATCCACATCCAGAGGGGAGGCCGGAGCGTGAGAGCGAGCGAGTCGAGGTTAAAGTAACAAGAAGCCATCTTCACTTGTCTTAACAGGCTGACTAGAAACAACGGGAAGCAGGCCTCTCCCTTTAGGTCTCACTCTGGTATTTGTGGAATCTGCTTTGGAACAAATAGGCCACTTCCTGACCCTTTCCCTCTGGGATTCTCTTATGGAGGAAGAGGAATGAGCTTCATGAGTCTGAGGGCTCATGCAGGAGGGGGAAGTTGATGAGAATGCTTTTTGTAGAGTCAACAGTTTCCTTCAACATGTGTACACGCCTTGTTGTGTGTTAGTGAGTCCACTATACTCATCAGATATTTTTAATGAGACACACAGTCATACAGGGATATAATGATTCTAGGTGTGAGGTATAATCCTGTCTCCTTGTGCTGCATTGTGACTCCTCAGTGTCTGTGTGTAAATGTAAGTGAAGTGAAGGTCAGGTTATGTGGGCAGGTATGACTGACTCAGTAAGGCAAAATACACACAGATTCATTGAACTGTGACAGTAAAGAATGAGTTTTATCTGCTCTCTTTCTGTCTCATTAACAAAGAGCAGTGTAGAAAACATTCAGCTGGCAGCCTCTCATTTTGCTTGTTTCCCCTCAGTGATTTAGTGTATCACACACACACACACACACACACACACACACACACACACACACACACACACACACACACACACACACACACACACACACACACACACACACACACACACACACACACACCGACACACACCGACATCCCTTATTTGTCAATAATAAATAAGGGTTATCAAGATGATAGTAGTTTTGATGACTAGTTTTAAAAGCAGCATCAGGTTTGTTAAAATGTACATTTAGTATTTTTGTTGGTTTAATATCATTTGAAATGACATTTGCATAATTTTAAAGTAAGACTGAATGCACCTGAAAATGTCAAATGGTGTAACCACAAAAGAATGATAAATATTAATGGATGGATGAATGGATGGATTGATTGAAAGCAGAAATTTGATGCTGGGTCCACAAAAAAAGAACGTGTGCAAGTTATTCATACGTTTATTTTCACATTTGAACCCTTCTTAATTTGACTAAACCACATGGACACAAAAAACCTCATCATTGACCCACATACACACACTCACGTATGTATTCTGCTTGACGAGAAAATATATACATGACATAACATAAAATGTTGTTATCGCCACATTACTAAATTAATGACATGCTGTATGTGAAAATGAAGATTTGAAATGATATAGTGAGTGCACTTAAATATAAGACTCAACTTGAGTGTAATGAAGTAATGATGGAATAGAAGTTTTGAGTCTAATCATGTTGAAGCTGCTTTCTTGTGGGAGTTGTTTTTCTTCTGTTCTGACTTCTTATCAAATGAACCCTGATATGTTGAACTCTGTAGACTGTGTACAGATATGTAGCAGCAAGATAATACAGACTTCTGAGGGCCTGTCTGACAAGCTTAACTGGAGTGTTGAGGTTGGACAAATATCCATCTCCTCATGGATCACTGGATGTCTTCTTGGTTTGTAGTACATGTGGACCAGGTCTACACCAGCGGTTCACAACCTTTTTAACTTGTCACCCTTGTGATCCCTAATCTGTAAATTGTGAGCATTTTAATCCAAGAGTGATTATTTAACTGGTGTCACTTATTATAGAGGCCTGAAAATGTAAAACTACAGTAGAGACGAAGCAACGAATAGAGAAAATATCAGGTCTTAAGGCCCCAGTCATTTTGTTACTAGTCCATTTCATCTTGAGGTCCCAGTACCAAGATTGGGAACTACTGGTCTACAGCCATGCAGCGGTCCTGTGAGGTCACAATGCACATTTAATACCAGAATACTGAAGTGTAGGGTAGTTGTAAAATGTAGGGGGGTCATCTGTCCTCTAATTTAGCAACACATGCTTATTAACAATGTCATGTTTCTACTGAGGATGAACCATGTTAAGTGCATGTTAATACATGTTAGCTAATTAGTAGAGATTTTGACCTGATGATGGTGATAGAAGTCAGAGGATCACCAAAGTTCATATGATTCATATTCTGAACAACGGAGGGATACATTTTGTGTCAGTCCAGGCTTCAAATGTGTAGATGTTTAATGAAGGCCAGTCAACAGTGTGTCTAAAAGCAGATTATTTAAAGCATTCAGTACTGGCTGAGACAAATAAAACCATTTCAATTTTTCCTTTGGGAGTTGTAGCTTGTTCTTTTTTTCTTTTTCTTTTTTTCTTAATGGAGCTGCTACACATCCAAACAAGGTGACACCAATTAGTGATTGGCTCAGAGTGAAACTGTATCATTCCTTCACATGTCAGCTCGTACAGCTGTTTTGCCTTTCATTATCAAACACTTAATTTAGCAGGGTGGACATGAACCCTGGTTTTGTTACATTTTCTCCTGTGTGTGTGTGTGTGTGTGTGTGTGTGTGTGTGTGTGTGTGTGTGTGTGTGTGTGTGTGTGTGTGTGTGTGTGTGTGTGTGTGTGTGTGTGTGTGTGTGTGTGTGTGTGTGTGTGTGTGTGTGTGTGTGTGTGTGTGTGTGTGTGTGTGACACGCACACACAGGAGAGGAACCAAAAAGGCTATAAATAGTGCCTCATGCACTGCTTTCATACACAGTGATTTACTGTCACACATACACATCATGTGAACTGGCTTTATGATGTACTGTAAGTCAGTGTACTGTAAGTGTGTATCCTGCTCTGTTTTACACACAGACCAAACTACACAAGAGACTGCAAGACTTTGAACCCCAGCTGCTCCCTCTGCCATAGATGATTTACTCTCAAATATATATATAGATATTATACGGTTGAACTAAAATCTCTTGCACTGAAACATTAAACTTCACTAGGAATTTAATTATTATAAATGATAAAATAGGTATGTACATATTTAACTTGCATTAAGAAAAAGGATCAAATATACATAAAAAGCTGCCCATATAACTTTAAAAAAAATATTGGTGCATATCGGACAACTGATATGCTGATACCGATATATCTGTTAAGTCAATATCGGCTGATAATAATGGCTAAGTGATATATCAGTCGGCAGTGTTGTGGCTGAACGCGTTCAATGAACGATCATTCATGAACTGGTTTATACTTTGGGCGAACATGAACTGAACATACTGTATTTCTGCCTGATGAACGTTATTGTGAACGGCGCTCTCTCACAGTTTAACTTCAGATTTCCATAGAGCCTTCCAGGTGAAAACCCGGCTAAAACACACCGTAAACAGCCTTAATATGTAGCGGAAAAAAACCCAATCTGGCAACAGAGTCGCACCGCCGCATGCGTCATCAAAATGAGAAGCATGGAGGCAAAAACAAATGAAGGCAGCAGCACCGAGCAGCACTACCTCAGACTCTGCCTCCACCATTAATACAGCATCTTCATATGATTACTTAAAACTATTTAGAAATCTGAAGCATAGTTTCAGTGTTAAAACTGATCAAATGATTGCTGTCTGTGGTTCTATATGGGCTGTGGCAATCATTTTGAAAAATAAGAGCTCGCAGCAACATGTTGAAAGTTCATTTTTGGAACTGTGAACTTAGTTCAGAATGTTGAATTATGAACTATGAACTGAACTAGTTCATTTTAAAATGAGTGAACTGAACTTTGAACTAGTTCATGTAGAAAGTGAACTTTCCCAACACTGTCAGTTGGGCTCTAGTTGTTTGTACTGTAACTGATGACCTTTCTACTCAAAGATACAGTTTGTCTAAATAGTGGGGGAGTGCATTTTTAAGTCAAGTCAAATGAATTTATAGAGTACATTTAAAAACAGCAGCTGTGACCAAAGTGGTTAACATAGAAATTACAAATACTATTAAGTCATTCAAACTGAAATAAACATTTTGTCATCATATCAATCATGAATTGAATTGGTTTTAAGTGGATTTATGGAGGATGGACCTCTGAGACACAGTGAGTTGTGTTGATTCCAGCATTGTGACTTTAATGTAGGTTAAATACCAGATACAGTATTATTGTGTGCTGTAGTAGTGATGTGTATGGAAGCATAGTGACATGGCTGGGGAAATGGCAACAAACAGGAAACTGAGATTTAGTCAGTGTGGTATGAGTGAGTCAAACTACAGATGTGTGTAAAAGAGCTAATACATAATAATAGACAGTCAGTAGAGCCAGCTTGTGTCCTGTTAACAAAACCCCCTCAGTGCTTACTGTGATTCCATCCAACTTCAGGGTCTGGAAATAGAAGCACTTTTCTGAAGAGCATGAACTGTTTTTTATCTGCAGCTAAAGCTCTATTGTGTTTCTCTATAATCCCTTATATAGTGATTGTGGTCACTGTGAAATATTCCATCTGGAGCTCTTTGTTTTTACTCTCCTCCCGTAAGGCTTCGGGCCTCTGCAGCAGACATTTTTCAACATCATGATTTATTTATTTAACCTCACACTGAGAGTAAAAACTCAAAGCTCTCTCTCGATCCATTTTCAGGGTCAAAGGCAGTTTTAGCAGAATCCTTGTACTACTGCTGCTGTCTTTGTGTTCGGTCTGTTTGCATTGTAAATGAGCAGTTTCCGTCAACCCTGTGTGTGTGTGTGTGTGTGTGTGTGTGTGTGTGTGTGTGTGTGTGTGTGTGTGTGTGTGTGTGTGTGTGTGTGTGTGTGTGTGTGTGTGTGTGTGTGTGTGTGTGTGTGTGTGTGTGTGTGTGTGTGTGTGTGTGTGTGTGTGTGTGTGTGTGTGTGTGGACACAGACGAGGACAGACGAGGGAGGAGAGGTGAATGCTATAGGACGAGTTGCGTAACAATGTGATGAGTCACACTTGTGAAGGACGATTGGTGTCACACTCACTTGATTAGTCTTAATTACATCTTTGTGGAAACAAGGTGCCAAGTTTGGGATATAATTACTGCCAGACAGAACAGAGGCTGAAACTCACAGTGGATGTCTAAAAATACGATAGGTAAAAAATAAGATAGCTCTGGTTCTCACACACACACACACACACACACACAGACTTTACCTGTCATAAATAGTCGCTCCCTGAAATAACATTTCATTGATTTACATTATCATAGATGTTTGGTGTTACAGTTTAATGTGAGTGAAATGATCAAAGTGTGAGTGAAAAGGAGTCATATGTCACCACACAGGGGTCAGTGTGTGGGTTCCATGTGCTACATCTCTGTATGGTGTTGTGATGGTGACGATGCAAGGGCCAATAGGATTGCTTTGCTGGAAGAGTCAGGTGTATGAAAAAGATGTTTGATTGTGCCCCTTTTATGTTGTGGATAAAGGATGGGGATCATGTGAGACAGGGGAGGGTGAGTACATGAGGCCATGGTTCAGAGGGGGAATGGGGGGAGGTTTGGGGGTCAGGCAGCATCACACTGAATCATGACTAATCCATCAGAGAAAATCAATCAATCTTTATTTGTATAGCGCCAAATCACAACAAAAGTCATCTCAAGGCACTTTACACATAGAGCAGGTCTAAACCGTATTTTTTTAATTTAAAGAGACCCAACATTCCCACATGAGCCGCACTTGGCGACAGTGGCAAGAAAAAAACTTTTAACAGGAAGAAACCTCAGGCAGAAAAGATATGATTATTAAGAGAAGAGTAATTGGGATTACAATTTTGAGATATATGGAATGCATAATTACAAGAGAAGTATTAATTATCAATTAATCAAATTTGTTTTCATTTGTGAAGGCAAAGCTGTTCTGAAGCATTGTGTTTTAGTAAAGAGGAGTGAATAGAGTCAGGACTTGATGTGATACTGTGATGCAGCCTGTAAGACAAGAGTAAACACTCTGCCTCTTTAATCTGTCTGTGAATGTTCTCAGTCATCCAGATTTTAAACAATACCCAGCCCTATTATAAATCCATGTGTGTATGTGCATAGACGTATACTCTGGCAAATGTGGCAAGTGTTTTTCTGTACTACTTAAGAGGCAACAAAGTCATATTTTCTAACTCTGGGTGCAAAAAGGATCGATTGCAGGTATCATTTGACGGAAGACGTTTCGATACTCTTGGTATCGATTTATTTCGGAATCGAGCACCGACAGCCCTGGTCATGACTTTATCACTCACTGTTTTGTTGTCATTCCATCACGCTCCAGCCATGTCTGAATAAAGCTATAAGGAACATTAATATAACAGAAGAGTGAAGGTGTGTTCAACATTTCAGAAAACACATGCACATGATAGAAAAGCACACTTCAGTTTCTAAAAATAAATACTCATACCTCATCTACAGTATTGAGAAATACAATAAATGACACATTAATAACCGAATAGACTCATGTTTTAGTGTCTGGGATGTGAAAAAACAGATTTCCACACACAAGCATTCATCAACATGGCTGAGCGCATGTGAGGACAGACCACTGTATGACAGTATGTTCTCTACTACTCTTAATATTCCAGTGGACAGCTTATCGTGGCTGCTCGTGCTGTGTGGTGTAGATTAGTGGGTGAGCCGGGTGCTAATGTCTGTGATTGGTGTGTGATACTCATTAGTCACTATCACACTCTGTGTTGCTTGTCAAAGGATTATACGCCTGATGCTTCTTATTTACCTAACAAGACAGTTAACCCAACACCGTTCGCCTCCCTTAATCCTCTTTCCCTACTTATTCACCTCCTCTCGCTCGCTCCTTTCGTTGCCTTCCACGACAAGAGTGGCCAGATCAGAGTCCGCCACCAGATGTTAGAGTGAGGCTGAGCTGGGCCGTCCTGCTGAGAGATAATCCTCATGCCTTTCCAGAGACAGGGATTAACCAGGCAGGACGCTTTATAAGAGAAAAAGGAGGCAGGAGTCTGTGAAGTGGAGGAAGCACCCAGCTAAACACAGGCTTCATCCAACGAAATGCATGATTTCACATGCATCTTTCAAAGCTCATATCTCTACCCTTTCTGTGATTTAATATGAGTTCTAGATACAACTGTAATGAGGCTTACACATCCCCTCTAGACATGTTTTAACACATAAAATACTGTGCTTGGACTAATGATTGTGTCTGACATGATTTTTTATTTTTAAAAAAAAACAGTTACAATGACAATGAAATAGGTTATACATGTTGCTCTTAATTTTGTATACATGTCATCGAGTCTTATCGTCAAACCAGATATGGAGAGAAAAAATAAATAATGAAAAAAAGAAAGAAAGAAGAAGAATTCACACCCTTGAAAAAGCACCTACACTCCCCTTTATCACAGTACTCCTATACAGGTATATTTGTATGTGAACTTTTAGGATTCAAAAAATGAGCAATAATAATGATAACTAAAAAATTAAAAATAAAATAAATGAAATAGATAAATATATAGCAGTAGATAAATTAAAGTATAGAAATAAAAATAGAGAAATAAACAATAACAGCTGTAATATTAATAAGTTTGTCTGCCCAAAATGCATCTTCCCCTATCCATGACTTCTCCTGCGAACAGTATCTGATAATGGAATGGTGAGATGGTGAGATGGTAGCAATGAAAAGAACATCAACAGCACAAATAATAATACATTTAGTAGCAGCGGCTCGGGCAGTTGCGGGAGGAGTTTGGTGGGACCAGGGAGAAGGACTATCGGACGGCCTCGAAGAAGTTCTGGCAAACCATCAGGCACCTCGAGGAACTCCTAAACCTGGCCAACATGTCCTCTGTAGAAGAGGCAGAGCTGGATGATCCGGGGGGATCTTCATTCATATCCCTGGCAGAGGTCACTGGGGAAGTTAAGCAGCTCCTCAGTGGCAAGGCGCCGGGGGCGGATAAGATTCGCTCTGAGATGCTGAAGGCTCTGGACATTGTGGGGCTGTCATGGTTGGCACGCCTCTTCAATGTCGCATGGAGGTCGGGGACAGTACCCATGGACTGGCAGACCGGGATGGTGGTCCCCATTTTTAAAAAGGGGGGAACCGGAGGGTGTGTTCTACCTGGGGATCACGCTAATTAGCTTCCCGGGAAAAGCCTATGCCAGGGTGCTGGAAAGGAGGCTCCGGCCGATTGTCGAACCTCGGATTCAGGAGGAACAATGCAGATTGCGTCCTGTCCCGTGGAACAGTGGACCAGCTCTTCACCCTTGCAGGATTACTGGAGGGGGCATGGGAGTTCGCTCATCCAGTCTACATGTGCTTTGTGGACTTGGAGAAGGCTTACGACCGTGTCACTCAGGGGACCCTGTGGGAGGTGTTGCGGAAGTATGGGGTACCAGGGTCGCTGCTGTGAGCCCTTTTGGTCCCGATACGACTGCTGTGAGAGCTGTGTCCGCATCCTCTGCAGTCAGTCAGACCTGTTCTCAGTGGGTGTCGGGCTCCGCCAGGGCTGCCCCTTGTCTCATGGACAGAACCTCAAGGCTCAGCCGGGGTGAGGACATTGTCCAGTTTAGGGACCTCAGAATTGGTCCCCAAACTGGATTCTGGAAAGTCATCACTGTCCACCACACTGAGCAGGTGGAGGGTTGCTGAGGTGAAACACACTGAGCACCCATTTCTTTTCTTCACTTCAGAGTTGGTTTAAGTAGTTTAATGCTGCAGTGTGTTTTTTATCAGCTGCTCTTGTTTGTTACTGCTCTCTCACTGCACTCTTCACAAAGCTAATTATTAAGTCTTTAAATTAAAACATGCTGGCAACTGCTGCCGTTTTTAAAGTCGAAGACGGCATCGATAAGAGGAATCAATAAGCTTGGACGCATGCCATTCCGATGGATCGGACAATTTGGAACCAGTTCTAAACTGGAACCGGTTCTCGATTCCCATCCCTAGTCTTTCTCACTCAATGAAAAATCCAGAATCTATGAAATACTGTTCATGTTAAAAGTTGAACCAGTCCATTCTCAGGGTTTCAAGTGTCTTCAAGTGTCTACATCACTCTTGTGTAAGTTGCATACTGGACCATGATTGAATAAATGACTCTAAATGTGAAACAAACTGTGCACATACATCATGACACCAACATCCAACTAAAGGAACAACAAGATTTTTGAGTGGAGGAGGCCTTTAATTTGATACCTATAGTGATGAGGTCTCATTCACTGGAAATAAGGAACATGGTGAAACAGCTCAATTTAGTGGAATGCTTCCACAGGAGGAGGATGATGATGATGAGAGTGAATTCCCTGCAGGAAGGACTGACAGAGAGACATATAATGGTGATTTGATTATTGAGAACTATTTCTTGGAATCTAACATAGGATATTTATCCTGTAGAGACAGCAGATGCTTTTCCAGTCAGAGCAGGAATATATATATATATATATATATATGCAACTATATATAAGTTAGTTGCAAACTTGTCCAACATGGCAAAAAAGTTACATCAGTTAAACTTGAATGGAGTGGATTTAACAGTATGGCCTCATATACTATAGGGCTTAATATTTAGTCCCAGGCTCTGTTTTAAATTAATATAGACAACAATGTAGACATCAATCTACTCTTAATAACTTTAAACAACTTTTCATTTGGTTTTCTGCAGCACAAATGAATCCTCTAGCTTGTTAGAACAAAGTATATTTCAGTAGTCAGTATGTTTGTAGCAGTAGCTTTATCATATAGTGGTTTCCGGTGCAGCTGTGTGTCACAGCTTAACACAACAGTCCTCCTCACATCAGTTACTAGTTGCCAGAATCTTAGAAATCAGCTCCCCCTGCAATTTCATCTTGCGCTGGTCTGAGGTTCACTCCCACAATTGCCCTTTGGGTGTGTGGAAGATGTCAAAACTGTGACTTATAATCTTCAGCAGTGTCGCATGTCAGAAATATAACATGTCTGGACCTGGGCTCATATTCTTAAATAGCTGCTCTGCTTCTATAAGAGGAGGACTTCCCTTAAACAAACATTGTGGTGAGGGTGGCTCAGAGAAGGTCCTGCTACATGTGTGAATGTGGATGTTTGGCAGATAGTTCTAGTGCCATTGTTAGAGCATGAACCAAGTAGTTTGATTGTAGGCTTGTTTAATGCTGAAGTACAGTTGTCCTCCTGGTAGGTTGGGACTGTTCAGATGTTGTGTCTTTTGCAGACACAAATAATGTTTAGTGGAGATGCTCAACAAGTGTGCGCAAAACTCTCAAACACCTTGGATCAAATGATGAAAAGCAGCATGGCTGGTGTTTCCCATGTGGTTTTAGACACAACATGTGAGCGGTCCCTTAGTGCTGCTGTGATGTGGTGGAGTGGAGTGTCTGCACTATCCTCTGTCTCTCTCTCTGCTGACTGAATAATTTACAGAGATGCTGCAGGCCTTGTGAATAATGGAGGAGACTTGTCAGAGTAAAGGGGAGAGGTCTGGAGAGTTGAGACATGATGAGCAGAAGTTCCATTGTGAGAGAGAGAGAGAGAGAAATTGTGTGTGTGTAGCAGGCAGGTGCTGGTGATTGGTGGATAAAGTAAATTGAGCTGTAAAACTGTACAGTAAGTGTGGCAGTAGTTGTTCACTGTAATCTACAGTTTATCAGTAAATAAATGTTGCAACTGTTCAAGACCTGAGCCAACTTCCTGGGTCCCACCTGCCAAATACTGAGTCAATTGAAGGCGATAACCCTGAAGTTGGCAACACACTCAGCTGAGGAGTAGAAAACAAAGTGTGTTAGTCTCTCTGTCTTTATTCATTAGTAGGACGTTATTAATAGGCTAGATTACAGCTTGTCAAACAGAGACATGAGTGTGTGTCTGTATTGGGTCCTTTTTTAATTTTTAATTTTATTGTTGTTGTACACATATGTTTTTTATCCCTATCTTTTTGAGCTGCTGTAGCAGTGACTTTTCCCCCACTGTGGGATCAATAAAGTTTATCTTATTTTAACAGGCTACCAGGCAAACCTGACCTGAAGTGACCTGAGGATAGTCTTCCACCTGTATTGTTAATGCTGATGTTTCTGCTGTAATGAAGACCACATTTCCCATAACCCCAGTCACATCCTTCTCCTGCCTCCTCCTCTGTATACAATAAAGCTGTGAGAGTGTGTTAGAAGCAGCAGTCAGTGGTGCAGTGGCACAGTGTCTCTGTCAGTGTTTTGGTCTAATACCACGGCTTGTTTGGCCTCTGTGAGTGCTGACTGCTGCTGACTGAAAACCGCACAGTCAGCACTCTGCTTTCTCTCCACTCTGAGCACAATGACACAGCATCGCAGACGGCACACTGCCTCAGCTGACACACCTGGCTGTGTCCATGGTAACAAGCTACTCTTTGTTGAGATTTGACTTTTTTTAGATTTACATACACTACCGGTCAAGAGTTTTAGAACACCCCAATTTTTCCAGTTTTTTATTGAAAGTCAAGCAGTTCAAGTCCAATGAATAGCTTGAAATGGTACAAAGTTAAGTGGTGAACTGCCAGAGGTTAAAAAAAATTGCTAAGACGTCAGAATAAGAAGAAGAGGCTTGCCTGGGCCATGAAATACTGCCAATAGCCTACTGAAGACTGGAAGAAGCTGTTATGGACTGATGAATCAAATTTTAAAATTATTACTAACATTATTATCATTATTAGTCTTATAGTCTTTGAAGCATGGACCAATACAGTCAGATTACCTCTGAGATTATCAGTCTTGTACAATTAGATTTAAAACCAAGATAACCGCTTTAGTTTACTTTACACATATTAATAAAAAAGTATAAAACTTTTGATGAGTCTAAGCCTGTGGATATAGGATAGACAGTTCTATGCACTGTGATAGAATACACTGCTGAGATTGGTACCATATGTTATGGATATGACACACATGCCTTCTGTCAGTTTATGGAAGTCCTCGGGGACACAGGGGCTTGTCTTTCCTCTCTGATAATTACAGGCCTGACGTCAGCCTACAAACATCACTAATGCACACATGAGATTATAGAATCAGTGAGTATGTTCTTCTTATCAGCTCACGGTCTGCTGCTCAGAGACACTTTAATGAGCAGTGTAATGAGCATGTTCTACTTTCATCTCACTTAACAATTGGCATGTGGCGAAACCCAAAATATAGATAAACGTGATAACTAGCTTTAAACACTGTGCAATGATAACTAACACCGGATACTGTTAACTGAATCCATGTGGGTGAGGAGTTCTTACCCACCACTGCACAGATCCAGGGTGGTTCCCAGCAATCCAGCTGACCACCCTGGGGTGGGAAAGGTTCTTGTAGTCACATTGGCTGTCTGTTGTGGATCTGGGAGGGATGGGCTGAACCTCCCACATGTCCTTCCCTACTGGTGGAGCTCATAGCTGGCAGCTGACAGCACAGTGTGTCATTGAGGGACTGCATGTCTCTGCATCCTCCCCTCGGCAGCAGAAGAGGACTGCAATGCAGAGGGATATGGCATTCCAAATGGGCTCAGCCTCTTGTTTGCTTTAATATCGATGCAAGCTGTCCTTCACCTATGAATACAAATAGCTGAATTTTGCCTCTGTAATGTCTCTCAACACTGTTTACACAGCACAAGTGTAACCTGCTCCATAAACCAGACCAACAGACTAAAGTAGTAAAGATATCCTCAGTGTTTCCCAGTTTTATTGAACCATGCTTCAGGGTATATTACAGTCCTTTTTAAATAGTTTAAAATGTTTCTTGCAGCTTGTTGTACAGCAGCTTTCAGCCTTGTGGAAATCTGTCATAGCATATTTTCTGGATCTACAGTTTATCTTCCTAACCTATAAGGTGGCAAACACACCACACAGAGGAAAACACAGCTAATTGAAATATTTGCTGGTGATCATCTTAAAGTCGCCACATGGAGGAAGGTATGTGACTGTGTTCCACACCCACCTACAGCTGCAGGAGGTCTAGTCCTGCCATTTCCTGTCTCCAGAATCCGTCCAACCATTTCAGCGTGACCACTGCAACTTCAAAGTCAGGAGGGATGGGGGGTGGGGGTGGTCGAGTTTACAGGAACTCACATTTGAACTCCACTAAGAGCTTTTGGAAGGATGTTGATACTATTTATGTCTTGAGCTGAATTTAGGAGGAAATTGCAGTTGAGAAGCATGTACGTACATACATACATACATATAAGATTCTTGTCTGATCAATGAAGTACTTCTTCTAGTTTGGGTTGAAGAAGGTCTATCACGCTGCACTGCTCAGTAACACAACACACACTGACAAGTTGATATCCTCTAAAATATCTCAGTTCTGATTGTTGGCTTTGTTCATATTTGTGATATGATGGAACGCTGAATATTCATGCTTGTGACAACACAATGGGTTTCTACTTTACTTGAATTGACACAGCGTCACTTGGACTCCATCTGACCTGGGTCTTGAGTCTTGTCCCGGTTACTAGCAACCGTGAGGACCACTTGACTATTGGGGCATCCATATATATCACTAACCTTGTAGAATTACAAAAGTGCTAATACTGATAATAATAATAAATAATAACTATAATTATAATGATAATGATTATAGATAGTTAGATTATAGATGTTCTGGCATGGACAACAAGCAGCAAATGATAAAGTAGAGTAATAAAGTAATAAAGTAGAGACAATCAAGATAACACAGTGAGATCATTAAACAGTAAAACCAACAATAGACAAAACCAAGAAATAGAGATAACATGTATATTCAAAAAACGACAAGGAATACATTCAGTAGAAACTATAAGAAGCATAAAAGCATAAAAATGAGACTTAAGAAGTGATTTAAAAGATTAAACCGATTCTACTTCCAGTTCCACAGCAGAGGGGCTGAGGGGCACGGACTGGAAAGGTCCCGGTCCCCTTTGGTAAGAAGACAGGTTGGAGGATTAACTAGAAGACTTTTGTCTGAGGATCTCATGCAATAGTTGTGACAGGAAGTTCTATTAAGGTAGTTTTTCTTGTACAGCTGCTCATGTTGTAATAATCATTACGTTCACATTAAATGAGAAACCAAGAATCAGGTTTGTAGTTGTCAAAGTATAAAAAAATACTGTTTTGATGTTGGTTTGTGAAGGTCAGTTGTCACTCAGCACAGATGCTGATTAATCAATATTAACTCACATGTAAGTCCAGAGAACAGGCCGGGGCAAGGCAACACTGTCCCACAATGCAACACTGCAAATCACATGGTGTTTTAGTCTAGTTGCAGAGACTCAGTGGGCTGCTGGTGGGAGAAGAATTTTTCTTGTTCAACCAGCAGAGTCCAAAGCCAATGAAGTGCTTTTTTGTCTCCACAAACAGGTAATTAAATGTAAGCACCAAATATAAAGACAAGTTAACACAATACACAATCACTCACTCAACACATACACACACTCAAGTTAAAGACAGACTCTTCAAAATAACCGGTGCCACTTAACTTATCTGCTGCTGAGTTTCCGTTGGTGAAACAGGGCAGTGAGCAGTACACTGTTTTATCTGTCATCCCTCTGCTGACCTAAGCCCCCAGGCTGCTGTCAGCCACACTGAACAGGCTGTGGACCAGCCTCATTGTTCTCTACAGTATACTATCACTGGTGTGGGTGTGGACATACTGGAGCCTTTCACCTGCTACTGCAAGCACAGACTGCTTATATAATAAACTGCCAAATGCAAAATACCATGTAGGAATGGAGAATAGTTGCTGCAAAGTCAAAGTAAAGGTTGTCCTGGAGGAAGGATTTATGGTAGTGTTTAGAGGATTTAATGATCACTTAGCTGCACAGGTACAGCAGCAGGAGTCTATTAGAACGTTGCTCAGTTAGTCAATGCAACACTTTGTTCGAGACTGAAATATCTGCAACTGTTGCTGTTTAAGTTGCTACAGGATTATGAAGGAAGGTGAATGTTACTGACTTTGGTGAAGTGATGTTGAGTGATATCATGAACAGGACTGAATGATGTGAAAGTATAACTTAGTTACAGGTTACAGTAATGTAATGTGTTTTTCAGTAACAGCAGTATAAAGGATTAGTGTGTAGATTACATTTACTAATCCCTGTAACACTGTCACCTTCACACTTGAGGATTGGTGTGTTCTCTGTCTTACTAGGATTAATGAGTGTGGTCTGTGTGTTCAGCTGACAGCAAAGAAGAGAAATGTTGTCTAATCATGTTGTGTGTTCTTAGCTGGCTTGCTAGTGTTAGCCACAGGTACGCTTACATTTACAGTCATCTGATGCAGTATAGTTCAGAGCTAGAGAGTGTGTGAATGGTGCAGTGTGATGTGTGCACTCACTGAGGCTGTTGGATGGTCAGTAACTGTGCTGCATGCTTGTTAAACCACTAATATCTTGATTTTCTGTTTCTATGTGTTAACTCTCACATGCTGTTCTGCATTATTAGTCTCTATACAAACATCAGACATCAACACGTCATCAGTCACAGAAAAACATGATCAGTGCTTAACAAAGCCTCCAGAGAGCAGAGAGAGTTCATTCCTTAGTTTTTAAGCTTTTTGTTTATGAAGAAGAAACTTTTACAGTCACACTGTCTGATGATCTGATGTTACATAACACAGGAGAACAGTTTAGATGATTTTTGCATTTTTTAATAAATATGGGGCAAACACTAATTTGCATGTGTTTTTAAAAAGTTGAAATATTTTCATTTTTGTATGTTCCTCTTTGAGCCTGGGTCACATTAGGAGAAGTCACAAAGTGTCAGTGTTTAAGTTGCTTTAAAATGTAAAATTGGGTCAAATGTGACTGAACACTATGTGAAAGTTAAATACAGAGGATGCAGCGTGTGGCTGTGGAGCATTCTGGGGCATTTAAAGGCAACTTTGTTGGAGCTGTAATGAGTAACTTTTACAGTGAGGATTATGTATGTCAGTGTGTACAGAGGCTGCACCCTGATGGCTGTTAACATGCATGGTCCCCAGTCATCAATAGAGTCAATGGAAGCACACACACATGCTGTCAGCCACTGTCCTCTCACTGAGGGCTCAGTCAATGTTTTACATCAACAATTTGCTGCATTTTGTTTGGTTTTGAAGCTGCTGCTGGCCTGTACGCCCCCCCTCTCTTTGCCCTTTGACCCAGCATGTGAGGTCAGAGCTGCTGGAATCTGAGGAGTTGTGTAAAAAGTCACATCCATGTTTTGTGCTGCTGACGCATTCCACAGAGATTACTGCAGCCAGACAGAATTAACGTACTTAAAGGAAACAAGACGTGACTGTGGAGCTGATAGCTGTTTAGTCTGTTTATCATGTTGTGAGATTAAAGTGCTTCTTGTCTGAGTTCTTCTCTGACACTGTTAAAATTAGACGCTATTAGAACTGAACACAGCGCCTGGTTACAGCTGTACCAAAGACTGCAGTCAGCTACCACACAGTCGTACTGATTTACACATATCTGCAAGTCAAATCGTATTGGCTATTACACTGTTAAAGAAACAGAACTGCTTATTGTGTGTGATTTAGGGTTTGAGTTTGATGATGGCCAAAAGAAACAATGTATGTTGGTGGTGGCATTCCACAGAGTCAGCACCGCCCTTCATCCACAAACATGCTTGGACACATTCCAGTGTTGTAGGCACGTAGCGCACGTCACACTGTACGATGCAATCATCACACACACAGTCCTCCAATGGTCTTCATCATGCTTTCCACGAGGAACCCAGCAGTTCTTGGTAATCAGGTAGTCCCTGTCGAAGAGGTGGAGCCCAGAATATTCCTGTGGGCCAGTGTTGAAGATCACATTATGTAAAGCTCTACCTGGACTCTCAAATGCTTTAATCTGAATGTGAAACTGTAGTTCCGTGAACCCCCCCCACCCCCACCCCCACCCCCACCCCACCACCTCCCCTTCACATGTCTGGCTGTCAAGCTGTTTTCTCCAGTTTTTGCTTAGAATTCTGTGACCCGTGTGTGTGTTTGCAGTGCTGTGTCAAAGAAAGACTGTGGATTTAGCTCACAGAGTCTCCAGAGTGCATTGAAGTGTGTGTGTGTGTGTGTGTGTGTGTGTGTGTGTGTGTGTGTGTGTGTGTATATGAAATGATGTGTTAGCATCACATGTGCGCACATGTATACACAAAGACATCACGCACCATGTCTGACCTACATCTGCCACCTTGCAACACAGCTGAGACATGGAGCTTTCTCAGACATGACACACACACACACACACACACACACACACACACACACACACACACACACACACACACACACACACACACACACACACACACACACACACACACATACACACACACACACACATACACACACACACACACACACACACACACACAGTGTCTGCCCCTCCCCCTCTACACACAGCTAGTGTCAGATATATAGTCTAATGTACTAGCCTTAGATTTCATTCGTCTTAAGGCCTCTACTGCTCAGTTCTCCTCAATCAGCACTAAATTAAATCTGGACCCACCCCAACCTGTTAATGTAAGCCCCATGATTCTAGCTCCAGCAGTCACTGTGATTGTTTTCAGCAGCAGTGCCACAGCGCAGCATCTCTATTGGTCTCACATCAGCAGTGGAATCACTTAGAACTACCTGAGAATGGTTCCAGATATCAACATGTGTGATCATTTACAGGAGGTTTGACACCAGGAGTGCTCTGGAGGTCCAGATAAGTGTCATTGTAATAAATGTCAAACAATAAAATGTCTCAGCACAGCCGGGGGGGTTGAAGGGTCGTCCCCCAAAACTGCTGCATGTTCACATCATTACAATATATATATAAAACCAGGTTGTAGTTTTTCACAGTGCTCTCATAAGTAAGACATTAGTAAGAAGAAAAGTGAAACTATGCTCACTGATGATGTAACAGCTTTGTCCTGAAATAATCCTAATTCACAACAGGATTTGAAATCATTAATATTTCAAATAGAACTAAATATTGTTTTTAGAGCAGCAACATTCATGTTTACAGTCACTATATGAACTCAGTAATATCTCACTGGAAACAAATCTAACATGTCAGTAAAGTAAATAATATTCCTGACATCAAACTATTGAGTGAAGTTTAGAAAGAATGAACACAGATATCAGTCAGTACAAGTTCTTCCTCCCTCTGCTGTTACTGGGATTCACTGCTGCAGGTAGTGATGGTAGAGAGGAGGGGCTGCTACCTCTATTGTATCCCTACTCTTTACCCATGTGTGTATGTGTCCTGCTGCCTGCACCTTTACTCACACAGCTATTCTTATCTACATCTGTACCCACACCCACATCCTACCTGTACCCATGGTAGCTTACCTGACCCAGAGCAGAGCTGAGCTATGTTTCCATGGAAACATTTAAAGGTGGTTTCACTGTTGACTGACACCAAAGTTTATTTTCTCTTCTGCAGCTGATCACTCAAACTGAAGCAGCAGCTCACCACATACACAGTTTCTTCAGCTTCGTTCCCATCAGGCCAACATATTCAGCAATCCGGAGTTTTGCTCTTATTTAGAGTCAGATGAGCAGTTGGCCATTTAAAATAAGAAGATCTAGTCTTTGAATCAAATATAACTTGAAGCCAGACTTGCTTTAGACACTTGAATCTACCTGTTGTATAAAGCTTCCCTATGTGTGACTAATGTCAGACTGACTTAGTGACATTACAGATGAAATCAAACACTTAACTAAAGAGAACAAATTCAACACTTGGAATCGGTGGAAGATTGACACATTTACTGGAGAAATATGATGCTGAAAAAAGTATTATTTAATGGTTTTAATCAACTTAACAGACATCTGAAATCTTCCAAGTATGGGAGAAAATAACTGAAAAGGTAAACAACTAACCTGCCAGTCTAAGACCAGTCTTAAACCAAGACTAAGTTCATACAGCTGGCCCTAGGTGTGCATATCTATGTGCTAACATGTTCCAGGCTTATCTGTACGTAGCCAGTACAGAAATAAGTGTGGAACATGTTAAGTCTAGTTCCGGACATGGAGTGAAGGCAGAGTGAACCTGCTTGCATTAAAAGAGTTCAAGAAAACATATAGTTCCTTGTTTTTCAGTCCATTTAATATGTATAGTATGTATAAAGTGTATAATAAATATGGAGTATATGGAATGTAAAGACAGTGACTGCATGCAACATCTCATAGTGGTGTGTGAGCTCTTGAGGGGTGTGTGCTTGTAATGGTGCACACATGGCATGTCATTCATTGTGCTGATTTTAGTTGCCTCTGAGACCTCGAGCTTATTGATGTCTGAATGACAAGGTCCAAGGATCAAAAACACCCCAGTAAAAAGGGCGAGTGCCATTACTGAGTATGAATAATGTCACAACAGAGACTAGATCAATGTGTCCTTCACAAACATGTCCAATCCTGTCAACATGAGAGTGGAATGAAATCAGCCCCCTGGTAGGAAAAATGATTGAATGGATTGTGGTATAATCTCTGTGTGTGTATGTGTGTGTATGTGTGTGTGTGTGTGTGTGTGTGTGCATGCATGCAGGACTTTGGCATTAACACTGTCACCATCTGCTGATAGTAGAGACCAGTGGAGAAGGTTCTCTTGGGTGCACACTGACAGGGGAATGTGGCAGACCGTTGAGGAAATGCACTGTAGCTCTGTAGCCTGAAGGAGATGAACTGCATGCTAATGCTCTGGAGGACAAGGACTGTAATGTCTAACAGACACACTGACCAGTTGCAGTATGGGAAGTGTAGGTTTCTGTTCTTTTTGAGGCTGGACCAAATCACTCCATTTTTTGAACATTCTTCTCTTCAATCTGACTTTGGCAAGACCTTCACCTTGAAATGCAGTTTTAAAGCATTGGAATACCCCTTTAATATCTTAAAAACTGCTTATATGTATGTAATAAATCCCACTGACATAAACCCGTACTCAACATCTTAGAAACTGTAACTGAAATAGTTGGATTGAAATGGCATGATTTGGAAAAGTAGAATAATTCCCTTCAGAAATGAGGCAATTTAATTATCCATTGCTATGAGTGATCATGACATAGCACACTTAGTTTTTTCACCTAGTGAAATGTTCTTTTTGGTTTACTGTATCAGATGTCTTAGACATGTTTCAGACCTGCCTGAAAAAGGTGTTTTTGATTGACATTCAGAATGACCAATCACAAACCTTTCCTTTAGTATCACATGATATAGTGGTCAGATGTGAAAGTATGTTAATGATGCTTTAGATGCAAAAAACGTGTCTCATTACTCTCATAGATACTCTTTTGACATTGCAGGCTGGCAGTTAGAGTGGAGCCTTCAAACCTAACCAGCCTGTGAACTTTGCAGACTGTTGAGAATTGAGCCTGTTTAATGTGTATCTTTGTCTGAAGGAGCCACCCTGATAGAATGTACATAGAAACAGTCATTTCACACAGGATAGGTGGAATGAGCTTTCACAGAGCACCTATATTACACATATAGTTTCTCTACATGTCACTGAATAAAAAATAGCTCCTGATTGGTCAGAATACTTAGTGAATGTTTTATTGGTTGGATGCCAGTGTCCGTGGCAGACTATCAGGCTGCTGTGTTGTTCTCAGCTGATATGACTTTACAGCAGCACTCGAACACGTGAGACACTTCCTTGCCATTCATAATATTTGTAGCCGCTCCTGAGCACAGTGTGACATCACTGCATTTCTGTCCTCACCCTTCATTCTTACCCCACCCTCTTCTTTAAAGCTGCGTTTCCCCAAGACAGCCTCGCCCCTTAAACAGCCCCCTCCACCCCTCCTCCCTCCACTGTCAGCTGGACTAAAGCTGCTGCGGCTCTGTTCCTTTCACAGCACACTTTGTTTGCATTTAATCTATATCACTGTGGCATTCTCTCTACAATATCATGGCAGCCGCTTGGAAATAATGGAGGCTTTGTGTGGCTGCAGGATTCCAAAAAGCATGTGGGGCTCTTTTTTTTTTTGTTGGTGCTCTGGCTCCATCTTGTGGTGCACAAGCAGAGGTGGCGCTGCATCAGATCTTTGGAGGCTGCTGTATGCTGCCTGGGGATGTGTGATGTTAATTTTTTTTTAGAAGTGTTTAATTTGTTGTAATTTGCAGTTTTTTTGTATTCATAGGAATGATTATCATAAAGCCTCAGGTCTACAGATGGTGTATTACTGGATAATACTCACTTCCATATAAATCAAGTTCATATACAGAACTAAGTTAATATGTAGAGAGGAGTTGGTGTTTTGGATTTAGCCACTGGGACTGCAGCTGAGGATTATTAGAATAGACTAGAATAGAACTTTATTGTCCACCGTGGTGGAAAATTGTCTTTGGCTCACCAATAACAGACACACAGCAGATAGAAATTACATAAGGTCCATAGAATCCATAAACTCTATAAAATCATTCCAAAAATACATAAACAATATGTAAAGTATAAAATATAAGTGCATATCACTTCCTGTGTGCGTATTGATCATTTGGAAGTATTTTAGTCTTTCATCCCAAGTGTAATCAGACTTCATATTCCTGGTTACCAAAGGAACTCTGTAGCTCCTCCCAGAGCTCAAAAGCTCAAATTGGCCAGGGAGATTATTTTCTAAGTCAGTCTTTTTGTCTGTAAAATGTTATGTAGTTCATAGTGATGTTGTCAAACTTTAATCTGATCAACAGTCCAAAATCTAAAGAGATTCAGGTCACTATCATCATGATCCCGACATTAGAGAAGCTGCAGTCATTAAATGTTTAGTGTTTTTCCCGAAAGAAAGAACTCAAACGGTTGCAGATGCTGTTTCTGTTGATCTACTCATCCATTCATTGACTAACGGTTGCAGCTGTAATTGCTTCTGAAGTCTCATGTTTCAAGTCAGTGTTGACTCCTTCAATATTTAACCAAAACACTGACCTCTCCCTGATCTGTACACAACATGTTGAGTTGCCTAAACATGAGCCTGTAATCCTCCAGCTGTGATCATTTAACAAATACTACTGGAGCAGTTTCATCACCCTCATACATTTAAGTATGTATTGTTGCATCTAAGACATGTTTCTTTATCTCATTATTAATACTTACCTAACTGTGCCTACTTACACAGCTTGTCAAAGTGTCTTGTCTGATGAGAAGGAATTGCTCCTGTTCAGATTCAGAACAGGAAGAGATAGCTAAAAAGGAGGAGTGTGGAAACAAGGGAGTTTGAACATCACTGCAGATACTCCTCTCACTGAGAGAGAGATAAAAGCAGCAGCTTCTGTGGAGCCCTCCCTCCTCTGAAAGCTAGAACACAGGCTAAGACGCAAGGGAAGAATGTTAATATAGCAGCTAACATCATGACAGGTAATATGTCTGTTTGCAAACAGTGGATCTCTTCCAAAGTAATGGTGATGGTTAGGAAAGCCCCCAGTCTAATTACACACCAGATGAATATCTAGCATGTCTTACCCAACTGTGTACTGTTTACATCTGTTAAGAGCCTGATGTGAAGCAGCTGATAATGTTCACATATGAGACGGATGCTGACTGAGCTGACAGAAGATGGTCAATGACCTACAAATGAAACACAGAGTGATTGGTTAAGTTCTGATGCTAAAGCAGCCATTACAAAATGTGTGCTAAAAATGTGTTCTTCTTTATCTTTACTATATACTCAATTCAAGCAAATTCATTCATGAATGCAAAGCATGTACTCACATGGACGTGCTTAACTTAACTTTTTTTTTATTTCTTCGTACATATTTCAGATGATCACTACATTTCAATCATAAGAATCTCTAGAATCATTGAATACCATTGAATCTTTTATGATTTATGATTGATCATCATATTTACTATCACATTTTCTATCTATGGGACTTCATAGTTTTAACTGTCCTGCTCTCAGTCAGGTTAAATGGGTGAATTGAGATGTTTTATTTTTATGTTGTTTTATTAAAACTGATTTTCCTCAGCTGTGATTTGGTGAGTTAAGAACATATTTGCATATGTGTGGATAAGTGTTTACATGTTAAGGGTTAAAGATTTAAAATTCTCTGATTCAGTACAGTACACTATTCATTCTTAATTGCATTGTTAATTCTTAAGTGTTTTACAATATAATTCATATTAATCTTCATATACTTTGATAAGAATATGATATTAATTCTATCATCTGCATGGAGAAAGCTGTAGATAAGTTGCTTATCTTCAGGGTGTACACATCCACACCTTCTCCTCTGCTTTCATATGTCTGTCTGATTAATCATTCGAACTCTTATCAACTTTTGGAAACACCCACTGTGTCAAAAATAAACTAAGTGCAGCTGCTTGTAAGGGCGTATTTCAGATTCTTATCAGTTGTCTTTTTTGTAAAATAGTCATTTGGAGTTTGTAAAAACGCAGAGTAAAAAAACAGCAGAACGTGACGTTAAGAATATACATGCATCTCATGTTTTATTGATTCAGACCTGTAATGTCAGGCGTTTGAAAAGGCTTAAATGAGTGTGATGAGCCACAGCTCTGAATGCTACACTGAATGTATGCGTTCTGTCATGTAGTTAATGAAAGGCCACGGCTTCTGTAGACATTTAGAAATCTACATTTACATGTATTTCAAAACAAGTTGAATCCAAATTTAATATTTTTGAAGTTGTCATCAATAGATTTGTAATATTTTAAAGGCTTGTCAGTGTGCATTCAATAAATACTAACCCATTACCCTGATGCATTTACTTTCCGTCCCTTTTGTTACATCCTCCATGTAAGGTGGAAACCTTGTGATGGTTTTGTTCTTACAGCTTGAAAACTGAAGTGGAAGCTTGAAGTGAGGGTTGGCACAGCTGTGAATCCTGCTACTTGTTTCTTTAATTGAGTCATCAGTAACACAGATACTATCCAGCTGAACACAGATTTAATGTTAAATAAATGGTCTCTAATAGGATCATTTACTTATCTGGGATGTTTTCATTCAGTTAATTAAGTTTTAAAGGCAGTATGAGGAGAATGATTAGCTGTTTTACCTTCATTATCCGCAGTGAAGGAAGTCTGTGCTTTATTTCCGCTAACATGTTGCTCTCTGATTCAGTTTTTTTTTTTTTGCACTGCCTTCCTTTTTAAAAACTCGGCTTCTTCTTCCTCTCTGCTGCATGAAGCAGTTTCACACAGGAAGACAATACAACTTGCAGCACACACTAAAGTCCACAGAATTGTATAGTTGTGTGTATTTAGTGCAACAGATGGTAGGAAAGCAGAGAGATCACACAGTGTTTTTGTGGGATTTGAGTTACTGGACGTGCGATTAAATATGATGATTGGACGAAATGTAAAGGTACGTTATCATTACATCATCATAACTCTAGTTTCAATGGAGGTAGCGCAGAGGCTATTATAACTTTCCAGTTACAGTTAAAAATATGCAAAATCCTTCCTGTGGTCTGATAGTACTACTACATTCATGTTTCCTCTGGAATTATATATCCAGCTAGCTTTCAAGCCTTTTGAGCTGCTTTCATATATTTTAAGCTACTTTGAGGTTGTAGTATGTTGTTGTATTAAATAAGACTTATAGGAAATTATATTCAAGATAGTGTAAAACAGTAATAGTGTAACTAACCAACTGGTGGTTGCTCGCAAGCACAAAACTCCCCTTCAAAAATCTGGCACTTTAATATTGTTTTACTGTGGATAAGAATGACTCACTAAGTGAAACACTGTTTAACTTATTAGTAACTGTAAGTAAATTCAATAGTTTCAGTTATATTAAGAAACCATGCTCACCTGTCAGTTTATCCTGGTATTGTTCCGCCAGTAACAAACAAACATCATCATCTTTTATCAAGCTAATGTCAATAATGGCTCCAGCTTTTCAAATGTGAGAATTAATTAGCTTTTTGTGTTTTATATCATCATAAAGTGAATATTTTAGGGTTTCTGACTGTCGGTTAGACAAAACAAGACATTATCTTTGGCTCTAAGAGATTCTGCTGTTTATCTTAGCCGTGGTTACCCAGGTTAGCCGTAGTTACCCTGGTTAGCCATGGTTACCCAGGTTAGCCATGGTTACCCAGGTTATCAATGACTACCCAGATTAGCAATGGTTACCCAGGTTAGCAATGGTTAGCCATGGTTACCCAGGTTAACAATGGTTACCCAGGTTAACAATGGTTAGCCATGGTTACCCAGGTTAGCAATGGTTAGCCATGGTTAACAATGGTTACCCAGGTTAACAATGGTTACCCAGGTTAGCAATGGTTAGCCATGGTTACCCAGGTTAACAATGGTTAGCCATGGTTACCCAGGTTAACAATGGTTAGCCATGGTTACCCAGGTTAGCAATGGTTACCCAGGTTAACAATGGTTAGCCATGGTTACCCAGGTTAGCAATGGTTACCCAGGTTAACAATGGTTACCCAGGTTAGCAATGGTTAGCCATGGTTACCCAGGTTAGCAATGGTTACCCAGGTTAACAATGGTTACCCAGGTTAACAATGGTTACCCAGGTTAACAATGGTTACCCAGGTTAGCAATGGTTAGCCATGGTTACCCGTGCAAGTGCAAAGCACAGTTTACAACTTGTTTGGATTTTTGTGAATTTGACCGCTGGACTTTTGTTTTCACTCCTCTCCTTATATTTCCCCCAAACACCTAAAACCACTGACTGTACAAACATTAGCTGTAGCTAGCTAACAACTTTCTTCATCTGTTTTTATATATGTATGAAGAGGCATCAGTACGTGTCAGTGTTAGTATGAACGTTCTCTCAAATTGAAGCATTCTCCTCTATCACACTCTCCAGGGTAAATTTGCTTCCAAATATGTCTTTGTATATGTTTTATATGCAATAGAGCTGCCTTTTAAAATAAGCTTCATATTCTCTCCTCATCTTTATTCTTTTTACTATTTTTAAAAAACATTTTAGAGACTGAACAATGAATCCATGAATAAAACATGATTAGTTGATAATGAGATTTTTCATTAATTGCTTCCTCTTCCTTTTGGCTGTTCTATCAGAAGTAGTGTCTGTGCTGGAGCACAGCATGCCACAGCTACCACTGATGAGCTTCTTAGGGACCCTGAACGCACCGTGATGTCAGCCCCCTAAGCCCTGTATTTTAAGTATTGTATGACTGACTTACAAGATGTAATGTACACATTACCTTCTCAATTTCATTAACAGACACTCACGCACACAGACACACATGTGCACACACACACACAGAAGCAGCTGAGATGACACCAGCTGCAGCAGCATGTGTGACTGTTGATTCGGTTGTGTAGGTGCTGATGGGGTCATAGCAGACCTGTCCAGGCTGGAGAGTAGAGGCTCCTATTTTTACTCCCAGCCAACACCCTCATATCACGACAGCTGTCCCCACATCTCTTGTCTGTCCAGTGTCAGGAATAGCCGGCCTATCAGAGCGCTCCCCCTCTCCTTTGCCCGTCGCTCCACTCTCCACTCGGCGTCTCCAGGCGCTCGCTCACATCTCTTCTTCTTCGCTCAGTTTTGAATCCGATCGGTGACTTCTGGGGACAGTTTGGATACAGGAGTTGAGAAATTACTTCACTAACAGGTAGAACAATTGGTGGTAGCTTT
Source organism: Scomber scombrus (assembly GCF_963691925.1). Lineage (NCBI taxonomy): Eukaryota > Metazoa > Chordata > Actinopteri > Scombriformes > Scombridae > Scomber > Scomber scombrus. The sequence continues at coordinate 1,419,987 of NC_084974.1, forward strand.
TTAGCAGAATTCGGGTGTTGAGTAGAAAATCTATTACAAGCATGAGGCCTCACTTCACCACAGCCGGTGGCACTATTTTTAGACTGGAGTTAGCTGAGAGGGGCAGCTTGAGTCTCTTTCTAACTGAAAGTAGCATTTTACAATAACAGCCTTTGTGTCATTGTGACATTTCCCCTTTTCCTACTCGTATGGTAATGAACAAGAGTGCCATCATTTCAAATGTCTGTGGAAGGTTGGTTGGATTGGTTATGTTGGCTCTGTGGTTAGACGCTCAGTACGTGCTAATGTGCTGTATGAACTGTTGGGAAATGTAGTTTTTATGTTGCACCATTGGTTTTCAGTGCTTTTGTAACATTTATTGTGTTAGGGAAGGACTTTTATAAGGACTTCTTTTGTCATTACGATACTTAGAAATGTTCAATTTTTTAGTTTTGTGGTCTTTCAGATTTGATTAGAATAATGCTGTTACAGGTGGTTGTTCAATCAGTGTTATTGTTTATGGACTCTAGGCAGAATGTTATTATCATCATTCAGTAAGTTTAGGTTGTTCAAATGAATGATTGAGTGTAAATTATAATTACAATCGATTAATCATTGCAGCTTTCTTTTGTTTTACACATGAAGTTTGATCTAAATTATAATGTCTTCCATGTTGCCTTGTTTCCTAACATTATTCAGTCATTAAATAAATAGAATTACAGCCCATTGGGACTACCTTGTTTAGAGTGGTTGAATTGAACCCTGGAGTGTTTACCTCCTTGCTGTGGTTCATTTGGGAAGATGTGAACATAGCAGTTGCACTCAGGTGTGGACCAAAACAACCAGACCAGACCTTGATTAAGAGGTGCTCTGTCTGGTTACTAACAAACTTGCTATGATTATGATCTGACCTAGATTCTGCCCCCACCAACCCCACCAGGTTTCTGATGAATGAACAGAATGACAGCATACATTGGGGTTTGCTTACAATTTTGCGCTGTGAAACCAAACCAAACTGAACCAAAGGGAAAATGCAACCAAGTAGCAAATCATCCACTGATTTGAACCAAAGCAAATAAACTATAGGTGTGAAAACATTCTTTCATTTCTGACATGCCAACAACATCAGATGTCTGGTGCTGCTGAGGTGTTGATATGTCTAATTTTTCTCTGGTATATTTGGACTGGGTTTAACTGATGGTACCTTTCAGTTTAGGTCTTTTTGACCTGATGTCAGCGTGGGTCTGTTACCAATCACAATTCTACCCCAGATATTACTAGTCCACTATAAACAGGATTTTAACTTCCAGGCTGTCAACATTATGTCAGCAAGAAGCTTCTTGTTTCCTGTGGGGTGACGTGTGAATTAGCTTTTTGTTTTGTAGATATATTAAGCGATTATATCCACGAGGATAGATTATTGTCCAAACTTTTATCAGGGAACTAACTGATAGCAGTTGTATGGCAATTTCTGAGAAGAATTTCAAGTCTTGAAATTCAGGTTTTCTTAGTTTTGCTAACATGGATGATAACATTTTGGGTGAGAATTTCAGAGTCTCATCTCCAGTTTCAGTCATATTCCAAGGTTAGACTTTAGTCAGTAAATGAAAATAAAAAGTAGTCATATCCTCAATAAAAGAGCTAAGTGAAGTACAGAGCTGGGTCATATGAGGTCCGAAGGTAATACCAGTCCAGAAGAAACCTAAACTCCAGAGAGGTGATAAGTGAGGCAGGAGATTGTGTTCAACCAACCACCATTATTGTTAATGCTGAGGTCCAAGTTGATCCTCATACAGAATCTGCTTTTTATGCTTTATCCATATCCCTAAGGTTCAGGCTGCTCCATCATATAGTACATAATACATATAAATATTAAGGTAAAATGATTACTTAAAATCTAAAAAAGTAAAGTTATTGTATTTCAAATATCAGATTTAATTTGAAATGCTGACTCATCTTTCCATATGTATTGTATAAGTGTGTGATTGGCTTACTCAGAGGATGTGATGAATGAGTTAGACCAGAGCTGATCAGTATAGTGTCACTGTGCTATAACAGTCTACACAGTCTCTTCAGCGGTCATGTTCCTGTGTTCTGTGTTTATAGATAGTGATAAAATGCTGTAGGAAATGGGTGTATCATTTGAGTAATAATAATTATAGACATTTCCAACAGTAAAGCATTTGTAGTCATTATACTGTGGATTCAGATTCAATTAAGTTTATTTATATTTTGAAACAAATGGATTGAGAAATGTTCTTACACTCCATGTTTCCCAGTGAGGCACTTAAATAGTTTGGTTTGGTAACTGGTGTCCAGTTGTGACATATCCACTCAACTCTTGTGTACAGCACAGTATTATAAACAAGATGTTTGAGATGGATGTTGTATGAGTTCAGCAGCCCTACCAAGTGTAGACCTATTGGCCTTGTTGGCCTCTCTTTGATAGACTTCACTGGCATACAGCCCTGCAGCACCCCTGTCTAATCCAAAAATAAGCCTGTCAGTCACTGTGCTAATTCAATGACCACAGATAAAGCCCACTAACCCAGAGCCAGACCTGGACACTGTCCCACTGCCTGTAAAAGTTGTTGTGGAGATGCATCATGGTGATGCATCTTTTAGTTAGGCATAGGGAGTCAATCTCAGGCAGAGGTGAGAACGGAAAAGCCTTCACTGAACCGTCAGATTTACATTCCAGAACTACCCTCAAACATTGTGACTACTATTCCCAAAAATATATGGTCTACTTTTACAGTTTTTAATCAAATGAACTACATGTAACCAGCTCAGCCTGTGATACTCATACTGTTCTGATAACAACTGAGGGAGGGGAGGCATGAATGCAAGAGAGGTGTTAATGATAGCTCCTGTGTCAGATTCAGGTTCAGAAAGTATAGTGATGGAAAAACAAATCTCTATCCAGTCATATAAAACTGAAACTAGATTGCATCTGCTCATGTGGAAGCAATTTACAGTGTTCACTGAAAATAGAGCACCGGCCCCCTGTAGACCTGAAAGCTGTCTGTAGGTATTCATTTTCAATTCATGCTGGTTACAATGCAGTTCAATGCAGATAAACGTAGTGATGTATATTGTATAGTGTTACAATTACAGTGTGGAGATATATGTTTAAGTATAATCCAATTAATAAAATAGCTGAGAGACTGATGTCGTAACATTGCCCACAATAACCTAACACAGCCAGAGATACTGTGTTATAGAGAGAGCTACCTCTGTATAAACAGCATCATATCATTTATAATATCAGTGTTTGTGTCCCAAAAAACACACCTGCATAACCTGCTTCTCTGCTATCATACAGTATGGGTGAATACTGTGCTCCTGATTCAATCTTAGGACTCCACTATTCTAGTTCAGTCATTGGTTGAACTTCTGTAAACAAAGGGCACATAGCTGAATAGATGTTTTATGCAAGTTTACCATGATGTAACTGCTGATATGTCATTACGGTCAATGTTCCGGTCATGAAAATGTTTTGGAACAGTTTTGAATAATCCTGTTTATTATTTCTAAGGGGTGATGTTGGTCTGGGGCTTTGGCCACAGTTATGCATCACCCTCTGAGGGCTGTTTAAAAGATAGCAGGACCAAACATTCAAAGTATGTGTTTTTGGTCAGCAGTATGCAGTTTGTGTACATTTTAGTTTGATGATAGTCTTGAATCTCTTTTATTTGGTCAGTCTTTTTGAGTCAATATTACTTAAGCAATGTGTGTTTTTCTCCTCGCTCTAATCTCCTGTTCAGCCTTTACTTCTCCTAGATTTTGTTCATTCAACATGACTTTCTATCTACATTGGATAATTCAATGATCTCTGTAGCTTCATTTGGTTTTATCTGTCTCTGTGTATTCTCATCATTTTTCCTCACCTAGCTCTCCTCCTCCTCCTCCTCCTCTTGCTGCTGCTGCTGCTCTCATCTCATCCATCACAGCCCATGACAGCAGATCAGCCGACATGGCGTTCTCATCTCGCTTTTCCTTCTGGGAGCAAAAGGGAAGTGTCATTTGGACATTTCATGGAGCACTCTTACACTGCATGGTGTTACAGTGTTTTACACAGTGTATTAACATGTGTGGCTTCACATGAGTTTACCTGTATCACGTTGAGAATTTGATGGTTCTCACTCATGATGTAGCTAGTAATTTGAATTGTGTGTGCCATTTGGTGGACGCTTTTTACTTAAGCACTTAACACCAGTGTGAGTGCATCCATTTTTAGTTTGTGACTGAACTTGAGTGTTTTTATCTAAAGAAAGAGGTTAAAGATGAATCTCACAAATACTGTCAGGTTTTGCATGGTTTGTGGTTTGCACAGTGTGTTATGGACAACAGTCTAATGTAGTGTGGAGGTTTTGATCTTCTTTCCTTTTTATATTGACACCTTCAGATCAAAGAAGAAAACAAGCCAGGCAGCAAAAGTGTAAGTGAATATTGGGTTGTATTAGAACGATTTAGTACTACTTGAGTACACATGTTTGTGATCATGACAGACATGTTAGGGCTATCTTATGTCTTGAAAGGCTCAATTTACACCATATTCAAGTATACCCATTGTGGGCTTTCAGACTTATTTAAAGAGAGTGAGGCATGACATTCTGACAGTCAGACATTCATTGTAGAGCTGAAATAAAATGTCATTTGTCATACTTGGAGTTTTAGATATGCATGCACCCTCTCATCACATCTCATCTCTTTCCTCTTTGTGAGTAGCCAGAAAATGATGGGCTGCCCAGCCGGGCCATGTCAGTGCCAGCTCTCGACCCTGGCAGGGGGTTATTCCGGGCAAAAAGCCCCCCAGTTGCCCCTAAAGAGTCAGTAAGCCGGGTCAGGAGTCCCTCCCCACCTAAAGTCAGGACACCTGTTACAGTGCCAGAGCGCTTCAAAAGCCCTGAGCCACCGCCAAAGATGGTAGAACGATTTAGGAGTCCTGAACCACGACAAGCTCTTCTGAGCCCAGAGCCAGTTATGAACAATGTGCAAGAACATAATGGCATCATGGGTAAAAGTGTAGTCAATGGTACTGCCAACGGTGCATGCACTACCACCAGCCGCATGGATTCTACAGATGACCAGGGTCTGACACGCAAGAAGGTAGTGAAGGTGGTTCGTCGAGTTGTCAGGAAGGTCCTACCTGCAGAAGAGGAAGGGACCACTGCACCAACACAACCATCAGAAGCTCCACCAGTGGCTAAGCCTGGTCCTGAACCAGTAAAAGCAGTGCCAGCACCAGCTTCAGTATCGAAGTCCCCAGTGGCCCCAATATTCTCTTTTAAACATGATGTCATCAAAACAGAAGACAAGGATGACATTTCTCGAGGGCTGAGTAATCTCATGGTCAGAGGCAGATCAAGGGAGCCCCGCCCGCGAATACGCAAGGATGAAAGACTGGAGAAAATGGAGTTAGAAAAGAACACAGAGAAGAAAGAAGAAAAAGTTGAGCCAGAGGAGACAAAAGAGAAGGAAGAGGATAAACCTACCCCAAAGCCACAAGAAATTAATTCCAAACCTAAAACCCCTGCCCCAGTTACACAGGAAGTCAAATCTCCTGAGGTTGTTGTAACTGCTACCACCAGCACGGCTTCTGAAAAGTCAGTTCCACCTCCAACTACTTCCAAGTCCTCCCATTCCAGACCCCCATCTCTCCCACCAGTTGTTGGTTTTATCCCAGCGCCAAAGCCCTCAACTTTGTCTCCACCTGCTGGATTCATACCTGTACCCAAACCAACTGCTGCGAATAAATTCACCCCTCCAGATCCCCCTTCAGTCACTGCAACAGCCCAGAAACCTTCCCCCCTCTCTCCACCATCACGTTCCACCTCAACCCCTAAACCTCCTCCAGTCGCAACTTCTGTGAGCCCTGATCCTCCCTGTCGCAATCCTGGTCCACTGTCTCTCCCTCCGGGAGTCATTCCCATTAAACTACCTGCTGTTGGAAAACAAGAGGTACGGTGTCCACACTTCGCATGTCCAGGCAACATTTGGAATGTTGTTTTGGAAAGTGCATGGGACTTTAAATGCATGTTTGAACTAAAAGAGCACCTACAGACACCATAATGTGTGTAACCTCAGTGTGGTGAGTTAATTAGGAAAAGCTTTTTCTTGCGAGGCCTTGATGGACAAACCAAAAGATGGTGATATCAGTTGGTTGGATGGTCAATCATTTGGTTCCTCTGCCATTTCTGTTGGTGCGTACAGGCCAGATTGGATCTCAGCTTTGGGTCTATGTTGGAGTCTAGATTGCAAAGTAAATATTCATGGTCTCTAGAAGGTGACTTCTTATTGACTTTGGTGGCTCACTGACCTTTCATCTAGTGCCACCTTCAGCTAAAGGTTTCTCTTTATCAACACCAAGTAATGGCTGGAATGCCATGGCATGTTCTTGGCCGCTTTACTCTTTTTTTTAGTGAGCCTTTTCTTGTATGATATTATTATAGGACTATATTTTAAGTCGAACTGCTGGGATCTTGTACAAATAGAAAACAGCCAGTGTGTTATACTGTATGTTTTCCCTGTTGGCCATTAGTCTTTCAGGCTTGATCTTTTTGCCTTTAATTTTTGGACACTAAACAAGTCCTCTACCTCAACAGTCATGCCTTCAACAGTAGCTGGAGCTGGAGAAAGAAGTATTCTTTTATGTTTTGCAATAGCAATTCCCCATTCTGGTGACCTTCCAGTTAAAAACCCTTAATTTCCTTCTTCACTCACTCATTTCCTCACATACATGGTTTTACCATCAAGTTAGTGACTTGTTTATTCGTCAAAGACCACAGAGGTTTTGTGGTTTTGCAGTTTTTAGGAAGTTGCTTCTTTATTTTTTTTTTAGATTTATGAGCCTTGCAACATGTTCTGCGGCAAAGTCAACCATCAACCATCAACCAGGGAGGCCAGTTACTTTTTTTCCACCCATGAGATCTCACACAGCAGAATGTAGCTCAGAAGCTTTTTTTTTTGCAAAGGTAGAGTCCCAGCAGAGGAACTGCAGGAGCCTAGAGTAACTAGTCACTAGCAGTAGACCCACAGTAGAGCCAATTACCAGTGTACATCCTGGCGGAAGACCTCAAAGTCAAAGATAGTACAACTGTTCAGAAACTCGCTGGCAGACATTGTTACAAAAAGTTCAGACATCATTGTGCCACTATTTACTACAAAGCCTCAAGTCATGGTGCCTCAGACCAGTTCAGAATCCACTGCTAGATTCAAAGCTCACCTTTTACTGTGGTGTGGTGTAGGAGGGATGTAGTAGACTGGAAATCCACAATAATACTTTTTTGTTTCGATTGTTGGAAAGGCATTGAATTCGGATACATACACACATCATGAATTCAACCTCTAAATTTGTATTTAGTGGCACAATATATGTATTTGCAAGTTGCATTATAATCTGTGTTAAGAGCCTAAGAATGGTGATGCTCATACGTCTTTTTGTTTTATGTCGATGGAATTGGATTGCATTTATTCTGGCCTGCTGTATTTAGGTTGGGTTGTCTTGCAAATAGTTTTCTCTTATCCAAAGGATTGTAATACTGTGTGTGTATGTGTGTGTGAGAGAGATTCACTGGTGCATGCTGTTTCTTGCCCCCTCTGTCTTTTACCCCTGTTTTTGGAGAACTACTGACATGGTCTTTTGCCAATCAGATCTTTCTTGTGTTTGCAGTTTATACTTATACTAATTGACTGCTCTGTTTGCAGTGCATCATAATCACGTCTCTGCTCATTAGTCATGGGCTTTGCATTATCAGTATCAGTGCGCTCAGTGTTGATATGTTGCTGCTTTGACCTGTAGGAGGCACCGCTCAGTCCCACTGAGGAGGCTCAGAGACGCCTGATGAGGATCTTCGGCGCCCCTGTAAATTACCCTGCTAGCCATCTGCATATTATTGATGTCTTGTATTGGCTTTATGTCTGTTTCTGTCTGTCTGTGTCAACTCCAATCCCCCATCCTCCATAGCCCCTCTCCCTCCAATCAATGATGTAGGGTGTGGTCAGAGGTAAAACAGACTTTCAACCAAAGAGGGCAGTCAAACTCTGCTGTTAAACTTGGTGTTCAGTTATTTGTATAAGTGATAGCTACTATGGTTTGAACATTATAGACAAATGTCATATTCTCTAACCTACACTACTCACTTAAAGTACAGAGAATGGCATACAGTAATTGTCAGAGTTCTACTAAGATCCCATGAAATTAGGTTTTAATCCTTAACTCTGACCCTGGAACAGTTTTTCCCTTATATAATATTTATGACACATTCTAATAATCATACCCTGAACAATTGCACTTCTCTGCTGTTCATATAAAATACATGCTTGATTAAACCTTGATAAACAGCACTATAGACTATGCCCTCAGACTGAATCAAGTCAGTACTACTGATACTCCTCTCCTTGTTATTGTGTTGTATTGTACTGGACTATATTTGTTTCAGCATCTCAGAGTTGGCTTGCAAAACCTCAGCCTCCCTAACTTAAACAGTGATTGCTTCCCTTGTCTGTTTATCATTGACGTCCGTGCCTGACATGCTTAGTTTATTGGTGTATATTTACAGACACACAGCAGAGGAAAGTATTAGCAGGGTGTCTGTTGCCCTCCTGACTGGGACAGAACAGTTGGTCTACCAGTTGTGAGTCATGACACAGTGAAATTGTATCCCCTGTACTGGTGTCCTGACTCTAACTCAGGGTTATACTGTAATGCTGTTTGTAGCATTGGACCATTTGGTCCTGCTTCTGTTTATTTGTTGGAAAGTTTTCAACACACTGTTGTGTCATTTAAGCTTTGCAAACACTGACATACATTTCCGTTGCATAATTCCAGTGTTATATGAAGAAGTTTAAAGCATCACATTCTATCTCAAATGTCATTTGGATCTATCTGAATTAAATAACTTTTAAAGGCGGAAAATCTTTAGGCAGAAAGATGCAGAATTTAGTCAAATGCAGTAATAATGGAAATAATTTAAGTATACTTTAGATTTATGAGATAACACTTAACTTTAATTCTCCCTATTTAGCATTTATAAGCAGTATATAAACAGTTACTAATTGGTTTATAACACACTTTAATGTAGTTTTTAGCAGATATGAGTGTTTGCTGCTGTAAAAACAGATAATGAATGACAATATAGAAAAGTTGTAATAAAATGTCTTTATAAGGGAAGTTATAATCTTTGAGTCTGCTTATAACTACATTATAGTCACCTATAAACATGACTTATTGTTTGTATACTGCTTATAAATTAATAGATAGTGTGGACTGAAGTGTTACCTTTTATGACCACTGATTTGTCAGTTAGACATGGTGGATGGCTCAAATGACTGATACCCATGATCCTCTTTTACCCAGACATGCAGAATTCATCCAAAATAGACTCTGAATCTGAAAGTGTTCAGATTTAAACTACAGATTTCAACTGGTAGTCCCTCATTCAGCTGTCAGTCACCTAACTGCACATCTGAACTGGAAACTAACTAGCACTTATACTTCTGGAACTCTGTATGCTTCAACTGCTTTAATACATTAAACATACTTGTAGGGTAGAGCCCAATAATGATGAAACACCACTCATTTTCATAACACCAAATTAATAATTGATTAATGATTGCTCAGTTCTTATCTATCTAGTGATGATTTATTCTATTCAATTAACAACACTCTACAGTGGCTCAGCTCTTCAGCTTTAATCCAGGCTTTCCTTCCAAGTAACATTTCTCTAATATGTCATTTTGACAGTTAACAATAACTCTGGCTGCTCTATGCTACCTTGTCATCTTCTCTCTTGTATGATCAGAATCATTTTCACTGTGTTACTCATAGCACAACCATTTTTCACTTTTCCATTACTCTGTCAAATATCCATGTTCCTTTGTTTTGCTTCTATGCACTGCATTTCTTCATCCAAAGTTTCATGTGGACCTTGTCTTTTTCTTTCCCTCCCCTTCTTCCTCTTATTCTCTTTCCTTCTCTCCATGCTTTACCCAAACTGCTTTTGCTGGCTCTGGTTGTCTCTCTGTGGCTGCTTTGTGGCTAAGCTGGAGCCGGCAGTCAGTGTTTCGTCTTCTGTTCAAGCCCCTGCCTCGGCGGCCCCGCTACCCCAGGGCCCCCTCCAGGTACCGCAGCCCTCTGGGCTTCCTAACTGGAATTTCTACTTGTGTGGCTTGTTGGAGTATAAAGGCCAACCTTACCCTTTCCCCCTTTTCCCCTGTCTGCAGTATTTCCAACATCTGTATTAGGCTGCATTCAAAAAGCTAGAAGATATATTTAGTCAATGTCTTCTTCTGATACATTAGACAGGATGTGGATTTGATTGTTTTATTTGTTGTAGTGTTGATCAGTGCTCAATTCCTGTGATCAGGAAGCCTTTTAACCTGAGTTGACTCCAGAATCACTCAGATTCGATGTGATATTTTCAGTCATTATGCTCCTGGTTGTTGAAATGGTGTGTTGAACAATTCCTCTCTCCAGGTTTTACTTATATAATCTACCAATGTCCTAAACCTGTGTTTGTACTAATTGCACAGAAATAACAGTACATTGACTTTTTTTTTTTACCTCAACCAGTGATGGCTTTGTTGTGATTGGTGTGAGCTCCAATTTGTAAGACGATGGCATGATATAACTGCTTTTTTTTCACGTCCCTTCAGGTTGATAGAAGCCACCTGCATGGACTTTAAAACTCTCTGCGTCGCCTTTTTTTAGGCTTGGCATGGTGATGGAGCAGTATACAATTATAGATGCATGTCCACTGTCTCCATACTTGAGTAGGCAGTATCTGACTGGGATTTGTGTGAGTGTGGTGTGATTATTTATTAAGTTCAGGTGCTACCAGTGGATTGTTTTGGCTCACAAATATTTGTTTATAACTCCAGATCTTTTTTGTTGTCATATAACCATTTAATTCCATGAATCTGTAAACACTTCACCAGTGAAAGTGTAATATTAGAGCTGATCTCTGCTGAAGGGATCACAGAAAATGCTTTTATGAATGATGTGAAGTAAACTGAATCTCTCTCACAGGTGTGCGGTCTCTTCATACAGTGACACAGTCTGCCTATATGCAGATGATACCTTTATTTATCTGTGTGCTCATCTGTTTTATCCTAGCTGTCTGCATCTATCTCTGTATAACATTTGTTGCTCATATATAATTGTGACCTTTGACCTCTTCATGCTGGCCAAATCACCAGGGATCAGTGGAAGAGGACCCTGTGGCCCTTCTTCAAGCATCTCATGCTGCAGCTAAGCAACCCCAGGTCTGGCGTGCCCTGTGCCTGAGTGTGATTCACCACCAGCTCATCTAAAAACACACCTGTCCCACCACCCTTATTTGTTTTCCCCACCTGTATTCTACGAAGACCTGCCCTACTTTGCCTCTCATTGGCTGGTACTTGTTGCATTTGTTAATTAGTTTGGTTAGGTTTAGACATGAGGAGTGAGGTGATTAGGGTTAGGCTAAAAATATCAGGGTCGGTGCCAATCAGAGGCAGTGTAGGACGGGTCTCACAGAGTGCCGGCATGGGAAAAGAAAAAAAATAAACATGTTCCCCCATCACTCTGCACTATGGAGTGCTGTGCTGTGTTGTGCTCTCTCCCTTTGCTTGCAGAGTGCTTTGTTCCCTATTCACTTTTCCCATCAACATTACGTGAAATTTATAATCAATAATTATGCCTTAATTTGGGTTTTTGGGTGTACATTCCAAAACATTTTCTTTACTGTTTATTTTCCTATTTCTAAAATGTATTTCTATTATTTTATCTTTATTGTGTCTTGTTCAAAGTTTCTCCCACACCCAAACATGCACACACACCACCTTGAAGGAGCATGCAGTGCTCAGTGGAAGTTACGAGAAACCTTTTGAGTCCACTTTCATTCACTGCATGGTCATCCTCTTCACAAAGCTTGTCCTTCATAACCTTTCAGCATGTGCAGAACAGCTGTCTCAGAAAGAGCCAGTGTGACTTTGAGTGGTCCAGCGACGTGGCTTGATAACAACAGTCTCCATGTCCCGGCTGTCCAGTAATTTTTTCGTTGTACGTTCTGTTCTCTAGGTGAAGACTGAGGAGCAGATTGCAGCTGAGCAGGCCTGGTATGGATCAGAGAAGGTCTGGCTGGTCCACAAGGATGGCTTCTCCCTGGGTGAGATGGCATTGCTCAGCATATTAACACTATGGTGTAGCTTTACTTGCCTTACCTTTCCAGTGGAGAAGATTTCAAACACTTTTTGTCGACAGTTTTGCTCTTAGTGTTTAAAATTTGAGGCCATTTCTAAAATTTTGGGGTGCATCAACTAGTGCATAAATGATCCCATTTTAAATACATTAAAATATAACATATTTATAATACATTTATACAGTTATTTAAATAATTAATAGAGTCAGACCGATATGGGATTTTGGAAATTGATACTGATACAGATTTTAGAGTGGAAAAATTCACTGATAACCGATATAATGAATTTTTGAACTGGAATGAAAATAGACCTTCTCTGTGTGGATATGAGGCTCCTTTTATTAAACAAGTAACTAATGAAGTACATTTAACATTGTTAAGCATTTCTAGAAATTAACACTAACAAAACAGAGAATAAATAAAAATAAAGTAGCAAAATAAATATCAGTACTGTACTGTATCAGTCATTATTTCAATTGATTGAACTACAGTTTGAGACAAACAGTTTGGTGTGAATACATGTTCACATATCAGCTTCCACTTAGCTGACACGGTATGAAAGTAGCTAGGTGGTTAGCTGGCTGGCTAATGTGGCTAACGGCTAATGTGGCGAGTGTTACGAGTATGATTAACTCTTGTCAGTGAGGGATGGGGACGTTGTTTATTTACTTTCCAGCATTGTGTCTTATCAGCTAGGTCACAACATAGAGTGAAATCAACAGTGAACAGATTCAGTCCATCACTGCACCGTTTGCTGAGCTGCAGAAAGCTGCTCTGATGCTAACTTTTAATCTGCTACATTACCAACTGTACTGACAAACTACAGCTGCTGACATGGCTAACATGTGAAAAGCATGAGTGACATGTTGTCAGGGACTGAATTAATGTTATATTAGTTATATTGAAAAGGGGAAATGACGGGGTTATTGTTTATTAACTTCTTAGTGTTTCACAAACTCCTTGGTAACTTACTTTGGAGACACCGCTAGACTCCTGTGAGCTCTGATGCTAACACGATCCCTCATGCTACAGACAGTATTATAAACAATGGAATGGAAGCGTGCTCTGCTGAACAAATTACGTAACAACACCATGTCTAAATCACCCCAAGCATAATCTTCCGCATTATATTTTCTATAATAAACGCGCATATCAGAAAACATGTGCGCCGATACCGATATATCTGTGAAAGGCTCATATGCCTCATAAATCGGTCGGGCACCACATAAATGTATTTAATTCTATTGTAATATTCTGAATTGTGAGAGTTTATCTAATTTTAACAGAAATGTTCATTACTCAAGTAAAACATTCACCTAGCTGTGTTTTGGCTCAGTTTTTCTGTTCATCATTTAAATATATTCCCTTTTCTTTTAACCACCATGATATTAGATTCCCAGAGAAGTTCTGGTATAATGTAAGGAATGGTACGATGCAAGAAATTCAATTTGAAAGCATGTACAGTAAAGTACAAGTGTAGAGATGGTCACAACAGTAGTTACCATTGGAAGGGAGTTATCGTGTGTTAAAATGAACATTTCATACTCTCCCATACTTAATTCTTTCTTTATGTAATTTTATTCCAGTATAGCAATAATAGACAATAACATATGATAATTTAATTTTCAAGATAATTACAAATCAATGTGCATTATGTTAGTGGTGTTATTCCCTGTGTGAACTTTTTTAATTTTTTATTATCCACACTCCTTTGGGGCAGTCCACATAAATTCATAAATATGATACATGCATACGTGAGTTTTCTGTCAGAGGGAAAAGGTTCTGGTATCCCTTCTGATTGTAAGTGACTTCAGAGGCTGTAGTTCTCTCTTTGTGGCTTCAAAGTTTTAAATCAACGTTTCCTGCTGTAGTTTTGTCTTTAATTAGCCAGTAACCAGGCCCACAGCTAACAGTGCTGTCCTCTCTTCTCTCTGCTCAGCCACCGTGGTGAAGACAGAGCCTGGCTCCCTGCCAGAGGGCAAGGTGAAAATCAAACTGGAACATGATGGGACAATACTGGATGTGGACGAGGACGATGTAGAAAAGGTCAGTGGGAGTTTGTTACAAATTTTAAATGGTACAGAGGAGCTGCAGCTGAAATCTGAGCCAGCCCTGCAGCTCAGGGCTTTAGACTATTTATTTGGATGGGATCATATAAAATAGAATGAAGGAAATGCAGAGCTAGCCTGAAGCTACGTGGCATCAACAGTCTGTGGGCAGTAGGACGGAGGTCTTCTCTCCTTCTGTCCACCAGCCTGTCTGAGAGAAGCTCAGAGACAAAGAGTCAGCCAGCCACAGATGGCCACAGAGGACACTGCCAGCTGCCTGGCACTGGCTGACCCTCATGTACTTCTTTCCATTCTGACATATCTGAAATCTAAATATTAGTTAACTGGGACCAAACAAACTCATGCTGTTGCTGGTATTTTAACAGTAATCCTCTAAACATCAGTACCCAGAAGACAAAACAGAGACAAAGTCATTTGGTTGATGTAATATCATTGACCTGCCTGTTTGTGGTCTGTCTAATAATCAGAAGAATCAATATGTTATCCAACATGCTGTTCTTATCAGTGAGCTCTCTGAACGGTACAATGGTCAGCATAACTGATGATAAATATTTTAAATTGTTCTTATTGTCAACAAGTCTCATGTTCAGAGCAAAACCAACGATGAACTGATCTACTAACAATTAGTCTGATACATCTTATTCTGTACAGTTGGGCTCCATAGATATCCAACAACTATTAAAACACATCACTGAGTCACACTGATGCACTGGGAGACATGTTCCTTCATCACCATCAACTCACACAGTGTAGTTTATTCTGACTCCATCACACACACACACACACACACACACACACACACACACACACACACACACACACACACACACACACACACACACACACACACACACACACACACACACACACACACACACACACACACACACACACACACACCATCCTGGCAAGTCAGAAAGTATTGAGAGGTGGACTTTGATCTTTTCATTTGTTGTGTGTAAGAACAACAAGAATAGAATAAGAGCAGACGTATTTTAAGGAGAGAGATGTGCTTCAGGCACTCTATGGACTAATCAAATGTGTGATGTGGCTTTTGAAAACAAACATGAATATGATGTTTTTTCATACTTTAATATCTACATATACATATGACCGGATGAGAGTTATTATTCCTAATGAATTGATTATCCATACTGTAAATGAAACATCATAATCTAAACAGATAAAACCCATTATGGTACTGTACTGTACAGTGCGATAGAATACTCAGCACATCCAACAACAGAGTTAGTGTGCAGCACATGCTTTCATGTCACAATAGAATCTCAAGGACTCTGTCAGACTTTCACTGCAGACACAGATGGACAGCAGCAGTGACGGTGGTGACTTTGCACCCAAAGAGTCAATGGCTAATCAAATGAAGGAATTTTTGACTGTAAATCTGGAAGAAGGTTGGTAATAATAGGGAGGAGGACATCTGTTTTAATTGCTTCAGTTACTTGTCTTTGGGGTTTTCCCAGTACCTCCATACTGAAGCCCCTTCATTGACCTTCAAGTCTTTAAAGCCAGGTTTAATTTAGTCTCTAGATACCACTGGACCATGGACCAGCTCAGTTTTCAACTAGTAGTCCAGGGGTTTTCCATGATCAGGTTAAAAACTCTGTATCTGGTTACTCATTCATCCCTCACTCACAGCCAGCTGAATGCCACTGTCTGCTCCCTCTCCTTGTGTAGGCCAACCCTCCATCATATGACCGCTCAGAGGACCTGGCTTCACTGCTCTATCTCAATGAATCCAGTGTGATGCACAGCCTGAGGCAGCGCTACGGAGGAAACCTCATCTACACCTACGCCGGAACCAACATGGTGGTCATCAACCCCCTCAGCACACCCTCCATGTACTCTGAGAAGGTACAGCTTACAGCAATAACTGGGAACAGTGGGTGCCGTTAAAAATTCAACTGTTATCCACGTCTGGCATCACCACCTCAGCACCTGAACCTCACAGTATTACCAGCAAGTTCCAGAGTTAGTTTTACAATCTGTGCCTGCACCTTGATTCATGATGCAGGCTGTTTAAATCACTGCCTTTCAATTAAACACATGTCAACTTAACTGTGCCTGTAGACTTGAGTGAAACGGTAAGTAACTCTAACCAGGCAACTATAAAGCTACATTAAGCCATTTTTGACCACTAGGTGTCAGAAGACCTCCAAAACACAAACAACACAGATGACAGTCATGTCATACTGTCACTGCAAGAAAGCATTTTAAATAAAGAATAAAGTGTGGTATGGTGTAGGAGGTGGTCAGTACAACAGCAGCCTGTGTTTTTTTCACCTGTTTGTGAGTGTGGACGGCTGCTCTTGTTGAATGTCTTCATAGTGGCTGAGGTTCATGCAAGAAGCCCCTCACCACCATCTTGACAGTTATTGGTGGCAATAAGTTTATATTTGTGCTTCGTAACTCTTTCTCTTATTCAATCAAACTTTATTTGTATAGCACTTTTCATACATCGTGATGCAACTCAAAGTGCTTTACTTATAGTCAGAACAAGCAAACAAACAGGGGAAAAAAACAATCATTAAAAATAGGAACTCAGGAAACGCTATCATAACTTTCAAGAATCTGCAATGACGAAACACCAGAGGAAGGTTAAAAATGTAAAAAAATAAATCAAATAAAAGATTAATAAAAATATTAAAAATAAATAAAAGGAAAGAATACAATAAAGTCACTATAGAATAAAGTGGAGTAAAAGAGTAAAAGTAATGAAGTATAACAGACATAAATGGTGGGTTATGAAGAATAAACAATCAAATGGAATAAACAGAATAGTCAAAGTATTAAAACAGGCTAAAATTGAAAATAAGATACAGATTAATAAATACATAAAATTCAACTGAAAGCCAAATAAGTTTGCTTTTAAAAATATCAACACTCTTATTTTTCTCAGTTATTTGAAATGGCCACATGTTACCTTTCTGTGTGTAAAACCAATATACATTTAATATTTTGTTTGCTAAAAGTGCATAAAGAAAAATAAGTGTTTTTTGTTACCTCTTCTTTTTTAAGCGCCTCATGGAGCTGCATATTAAAGTCCATGGATTGAGATGTTGAACAATTGCCTGTAAAATTCAGGTCATGTCATGCAAATAACACAAACAGACTAAGGGAGTGTTCTTGTTTATATGTTTTCTTCATTTCTGGTGACTGAATGAGACATTTCTGATGTTTTCCAAAATAAACGTCAGATTGACAGCCGTGTGAGCCTCTTTGACTTTCAGTCTGTTCACATGCTGCATGATGCTGACGACTTGATCCTGTGTCTTTCCTCTTCCCCCATGAGGTGATGCACATGTTCAAAGGCTGCCGGCGTGAGGACTCGGCTCCTCATATCTACTCTGTGGCCCAGTCGGCCTACCGCAACCTGCTCACCACCCGGCAGGATCAGTCTATTGTGTTGCTGGGCAAGTCTGGTAGCGGCAAGACCACCAACTGCCAGCACCTGGTCCAGTACCTGGTCTCCATCGCTGGCAGCACGGGCAAAATTTTCTCTGGTGAGGATTATTGTCTATTTAACTTTAATTTATACATTTAGAAGCTGTCTATGTGCTGGAACTTTACATATACCATGTTTTTTTTTTTAAATATTCAGTAAATAAACGTTGACTTGTCACCTTACCTTACCTTAGAATAAATAGTGAATAACAGAAGTTATGTTTTGTGACTCAGCTGAGAAGTGGCAGGCGGTCTACACCATCCTGGAGGCTTTTGGTAACAGCCCCACTGCTATGAACAGCAATGCCAGCCGCTTCTCCCACGTAGTGTCCCTCGACTTTGATCAGGCTGGGCAGGTGGCCTCCGCCTCCATCCAGGTACACACACACACACACGCACACACACACACACACACACACACACACACACACACACACACACACACACACACACACACACACACACACACACACACACTTTCTACTTACAACCACATGGAAGCAGATGTGTGACCTCCACCTTCTCCATGACTTCAGAACTCCTTCACTGCAAATATAAACTAAACTGACCAAATCCTTCAAGAAGTGAACAAATACAGAATGACATGTGACCCACTGTAACACACTCTCACATGCAGTGGTGAGTAAATCCATAGCACTCTGTTTGATTGTGTTCAGACGATGCTGCTGGAGAAACTGAGAGTGAGCAGACGACCCGAGGCCGAGTCCACCTTCAATGTCTTCTACTACATGATGGCCGGAGCTGACAGCACCCTGAGGTGACCTCTCTAACACTTCTATTTAACTCATTGCAACTTTTGAATATAAACATTCCAGAAGCATACATTAGATTTTTTTTTTGTTCAAAGACAAAGAGGTTAGTTTCTTGCTTTTTATTTCTAAAGTCACATTTATTGCCACCATCAATCCAGCCACTTAATTATTCACATTTGGAGGGTTGGCTCAGTTACTTTGCATACATTAGCAAGGCAAACGGTTTTTTTCATGCTTCTGTTTTTCTATTGGTTCAAAAGCACACAAAACTTCAGGTTGTAACAGGATTTCAGGCGTGTCATAGAAACCTCTCTCTCTCTCATTCATCCATTATTTCCTATATAATACATTCTCAGTAGTTAACTCTATAATGAGCAGCAACATAATAATCCTGCATCACAGGACAGGTACAAGGTAGAATAACTGCAAATATACAGTTATATGTATATATGTGAAACATTGTGTGATTTGTTTTTTTGGATGAAGTATTTTAAAGGTATAGTGCATACATTTCATACTTACAAGTCAGACACAGTAAAATGTCAGAGGTAAATGTAGAGCTCTGTAACACAGCTGTCGTGTGTGTATTTGTAGAGTTGGTGACTTGGTATTGCTTTGATAAAAACAGTGATTATGTGTCTATTTTTTTAAGTTTCAGTTACCATAACTTTTGTTCCCAGCTTAACATTAACATATTATACATTTTCAAACATTCCCTTTCAGAAATGTTTTAAGATATATAAAAGTAATCTGTTCCGAATATTCATTTGTGTTTTATTTTTGTTAAATTCTTCAAATTAGAAATCCAGATGCACAAATATCTAATAGCTGGATGCAAGACGTATCCCACTTCACTGAAATGTTCATTCTCAGTGTATGTGCACTGGGGGCTTCACATTTACTGTACATATCACATGTCTGTGTTTCATTCTGGACCATGATTGGCTCTGAACTGCTTCTCACAGATGATGCTTGTAGGTAAACGCCTTAAACTCAGATTTAAAGTGAACAGAGAAACGTTTCCTCTCTTCTGCACACTGTATAGAACAACATCCAAGTCACCAAAACATCAAACTGAAAATATGTACAACAACATCCAAAAGATTTCAGCATTTACTGGCAAAAGCACCTCACTGACCTTTCCAGTAACATTCCTCCTCCTCTTCCTCTCTTCCAGAACTGAGCTGCACTTTAACCACCTGGCTGAGAACAGTGCTTTTGGGATTCTACCACAGACTAAGGTAATCACAGCAGCTTGTTGAACTGGTTTAACTGACAAGTATCTGATTTTAGGGCTCAGTTGAATATTTTCTTGATATATTGTGCTGAGCCCAATCTGGTCTTTATTAATAAAACCAATATACACATCCAGCTGTTGGCTGCTACTACATTTGAGCTTCATCAGCCGGATCAGTAATATCTGATCTGATCTTGTCTCCTCCAGGCTGAAGATAAACAGCGAGCCTTGCAGCAGTTCACAAAGCTGCAGGCAGCCATGAAGGTGCTGGGCATCTCTAGTGAAGAGCAGAAGGCCCTGTGGCTCATCCTGGGGGCCATTTACCACTTGGGGGCTGCAGGAGCCACTAAAGGTAAGAACTTCTCTCTGGCTGACTGCAAATACATCAGATCAGACTGACCCCTTATCATACTGGCCTTTACATTATGAGAACATAGAACTCAAAACTGCATTTGTGTTCTGACAGGTTGCAGTAGTGCTCCACAGCAACATGTCCTGCATGTGTGTAGAGACAGTTTGGAGGGTTTACAGAATATTTGGAGAAAAACATCATAAGAAATATAAAAATTCCTGTTAAAATCTCTCTGCCACATATTTAATCCTTCAGAGGAACTGAAGGTCAGACTGAACCTGCTCCTTCTTCTCAAGTGAGATGCTCCACACTCATAAATACCAAAGTAATGGTGTGTTCAGCCTGTCATCATTAATGCATACATTCAGAAAGTTTGTTCCCCTCAAACAACCTACAAATGTGAGCTTGAGACAGCTTCCACCGTACCTGAGTTTGTATCTTTGAGAGATACCGGTTCTTGCTGTCTCTATTCTCATCATGCAACAGGGATTAGGAAAGACTAATAGCAGCATTTTCCAAACACTGATATCATTCCATGACTAATGTTGCTTCATCATTTCATAAATACATTCATAAAGTCTAAACAAACTAAAGAAATGCATGTATTAACAGAATACATGCACATCATCTTGTCTCAGAATCAGCTGTTTTGCTTGAACCTTCAGTGTTGGTCTATGTTCAGTTTAACATGTTTGTGATGTCACTCACAGTGTCACATCCTCTTTATCCCCTCATTTCATGACTCAGTGTGATTTTTTTTTTAGGCTAAGGAAATGGAACTAGCGCTTTAAAATCAATGTTCATTCATCAGGACTGTTAATTAGATGAGTCATTTAGAGATATTGAGCATTAGGGCTCACTTCACCATTCATTAGACATGTCAGGAAAAAATGTTGCTCTTTTCCTTTGTGCAGAGGAGCATTAGATCAATTGAGGATTCTAGAGAATGTCTGAGTGTCCAGTGTACTAAAGACTAATGTTTAAAATGGAGACAGTGAGACGGCTGCAAATGTTATTTGCTACTCCTCCATGATATTCCTCAGTCCTGCTGCAGTCACAGACAGGTTTCTCCAGTCCTCACTCTATAACCAGCTGCATGAAGATGAGGGCTTTAACTGATGAGAATATGGTTATTAGTGGTTAGCACCTACAGTATGTATGGTGGATACAAAAATCAGGAAGTCTGACACCCAAGCAGTACATGTGAATCTTGTGAGGACACTAATGTTTAGTATTATAGCTTCTATTCAAAATGATAGAAACAGTCCACATTATTACACTTATAAGGTACTTAACTCACGCTTTAGTTGAGCCTAGTTGATATCTGTACTAAATATTTGAAACTAACTAAACTAAACTTCACTTTTTTGCTGCAGCTACTTTCAGATTAAATTATACATTAAGAAATAAACTATCCATTTTTAAAATATGATACATACTCATAGATTAAACAAGCCAACCATGTATAAAGTAGTTAATAATAATCTCCATGCAGGACCAGTGTTTTTGCATTGAGGTTTAGCTGCTTTAGCAGAGTAAAGGATGTGGATACTTCTTCCACCAGTGAACACCAGCAGTTATTTCAGCTTCTCTTAAAGGTGACACATTCAGATTTTTGGTGATTTTCAGTTATTTATATTGTTATAATGTCAGATGTCTGTGCTAACGATAGTAAAAGTTCCAAAATTTAAGGTAAATGTAGAAATTCTCCCTGCAAGTCAAAAACCAGAGCTCTGAATGCTTCATTAGCAACTGTTTTTCTACTAAAATGACGAGTATCCTGAGGTGCAACGTCTAAGAGCTGACCAATCAGAACAGAGCTCTGAATAAAAGGCTGAAGCAGCTTGTTTAGGATAGTCCAGCAGAGCTCCAGATTAAAAATACTGACCTGAAAATGTGCAGAATATGTGTCCTTTAATAATCACAGAGTTGAATAAACACCTACTGGTAGACAGTATAAGCTCCACATATACTCTGGTTGCTGTATTCACATCCTCTATAGTCTCACAGTTAATGAAAGAAAGAAATAGTCTCTTTTTAATGAATTTAGCACCAAATAAAACTTAAATTCACCTGTGAAACATGCAGAGAGCCTGTCAGTGGTTTCAGTACAATTTAATAGCTAACTTGGTAGTTAAAATCTAAATATTAGTATTACATTTCCTGTCACATGTTTAATAGGCTAGAATACAGACATAATGCACAGTAAATGCAGTGGTCAAACACATTGATTTTATACACAGTGGATAGAAAATGTCTGAAAGGAACCTTTATGTCTGTCACTGACCTGGAGGAAGAGTGTCATCACCTTCACATGTTACTTCTACATTTTAAAATACAAAAAAACAAATTCCTATCACAAACTAAAATCATCAGACTGGAGTTGCGTTTCTAGCAGCTGCCACCAGGTGTCAGGCTTGACATTTGAATGCACACAGTCACAGCGAGGAGGATGCTGACTGCAACAATAACAGAGGTGCTGTTTGACCTCACACTGATGGATGCCCTTGAGCAAAAATCATGTTTGCTCACACTGGTTGTATCTAGCCATGCATTTGACTCTTTTACCAGCCTTTGGTGACAGGGCCTGATTCACTTTTCATTCCAGTTCTCCAAAGGCTACAGAGCCAGCTGAGGTTAGAGTTCTGTGTTATAATCATACAGTGTATCTGCATGCTCAAATACCTCTAGAGGGAAATGTTGGCAATACTGTTCTAGAAAAGATAAAACACAGGATAAGGGTTAGATTATGTTGAGTGGATAACTGTCAGTGTCAGAGCTTCCATGTCAAGTCATGCATATGACATAGTATATCTGCCCCCAGTTACAGCAGAGTCATGATTGGTTCTCTAGTGTGACTTTTTTTGTAAGCAAAGTTGTTCCTGCAGTATGAGCATCTTGCAAATGAGTAGGAGAGAGAAAATGAGCAAAATTCAATAAGAGAGCTGCAGGGAAGAAGGGAAGCAGCAGCATGCAATAATTCACTCCAGTTGAAAATCTCTCCAACTCAAATAATCGTATGATGCTTTCACACCCAACTTGTTTGTTAGGTTACACAGACTCTGTTTTCTCATTGGTTTGCTTCATTTGGGCTGCTGTGAAAGCTGTCAATCAAACTCTGCTGCAGACCAAACAACTGGACCAAGGATAGTCTGTCTGTCTCCAGCCACATAACCACAACCATACACTACCTGTCTGTCCTCACATACTCTCATATTCTGCTCACACATAGTCCAGTTGTTTAACTCATTTTTATTTAGTTATTTTTCACCAATGATAAATAAGGAAAAGAATAGTTAGTTAGAGCTTTAGATCAAATAAACTGAAGAACAGGTGGGAAAGTGTCTCACATCAGTTGGGACATTAAAGATCATGTAATGTGAATAGTAGAACAGTTAGTTGTCTACATTAACCATCATTTTACTTAAAGGTCATTGTTCTTATGTTTAAATGTTAAAAATAAGTGTTGTGGAGGAGCAGCTGTTAGCATCCATTGATAAGAAGCAGGGTGATGTGTCTAACCTCTCAGCTGCATGATGGTGGTTTGTCACTGTTGTTTAATGCTAATGTGTGTTTTCATGTGACTGTCTGTTGATGAATCCATGAACTGTATTATCTCTAACCCCCTCTCTTTACTTGCATGTTTGCATGCTGCGCCCTATCAAACGCAGACGGAGATGAAGGTAATGGAAAAACAACACACATGTTGTGGACTGTTTTCACTTTTTAAAAAAACAACAACTTTATTTCAGAGCCTCTCTTGTTTGTATTTTCTGTATTAATGCCTTTATCGTGCCTTCCAGGCCTTAAGTCATTAGCATTTTTATTGTTTCTGCTCCTCCTCCCCCTCCTCTCTTCATCTCCTTCTCTCTTGTGTTCTCGTGTTTGCCTCATGATGATTCTCCCTGCTCTCTGTCTCACCCTTTTCTGTTGCGTGAGATGAAAATCGCAGGGATCAGAACTTTGCTGTCCTTTTAAACTGCTCTCTGTGATTCCTCCCCATGTCGCCCACATTCTACTCTGGCTCTGTGTCTAAGCTCTGGCTACACAGGCTTTCATGTTGTCTCTGTCTGCTTTAACACATGGGCTTTGAATCGCCTCCAGACAGACTGCAGACACACTCCTCACACCAACATTTCTACAAACACAGACAGAGACAGGAGATGATCAGCAGTGATTAGCAGTCTCATCCTGAGTTATTAGCTTTGTTTTCAGTGCAGTTATCCCCACATTAAATCTACATGTCACATACTGTACATGTTTTCATATTTATGTTCTCAAATTAGAATTCAATTATTACTTTTTACATTTATAACCTGCAGTGTTTTCAAAATTAATTATATTTATTAAACTTGTTTTTATAACGGCATGTTAGGTCAATATATGTAAAAAAATAAATGAATACTGACCTGGAAGGGGGACGGGTGTGACGGAATTTCTGAGATTAAAGTTGTAGATTTACAAGAAAAAAACGTGGATATTCTCTGACATTATAAAGTTGCAAATGAAAAAAACTCACAAATGTATGAGAAATAAGAGACCGTTCTTTCACTGCAGGCATCATTGCACAACAAGCGACGTCTCTCCACTGTTGCAAAGTGAGGCTATGTGATTGCTTGGCATAAAACACCTTTAAAAAAAAAAATTGTGACTCAATAATATCGGAGAATGTCTGAGTTTTTTCTTACAAATTTGTGACTTTGTAATGTCAGAGAATATCCAAGTTTTTTTCTTGTAAATTTACGACTTTAATCTCAGAAATAGAGAGATAAAATGTTTTTTCTTGAAATATTACCCCCCCCCCTCCATGTCATCATTTATTTTTTGAACATATATGACATCCTAGGTTTCTGTGGTAGAATCTCTGAAATAAACAACATGGACATTAACTGAAATGGGATCATGAGTAAAAGTGACAAGATCAACAAAATTGGGATTAGGTTGGAAAAAAAGAATCCTATAATCCAACTCAGTAGCATCTTTCATTAGAAACACCCCTGTGTTCTAATATCCACACCTCCAGTTTGTAACAAGTCACATGCTCAGGATGAGAGAAATGATGGAAAGAAATAAACAAAAACCACTCTCTTCAGCCACTTTAAAAGGGTGTGTTCACATTCATTTACACATGGCCCAGCATGGCTGTAAAAATAGGCACAGACACATTTCAAATGTGTCATCCTGCTCTAAAACTCTCCTCTTTAAACAATGATGCATCATTTCTGTCACACTCCTCTAAACCTGGATGTTATCGGATCCTATTCACATAAAATCAGGACTGTTGTTACAAAAAGAATGACATTTTCTATTGATGGAAAATCTCAACCTCACGTATGAATCTTAACACCTTAGCTGTCAGATTTCACACAGTCCCCCCGTCGTTTCCCTGTATACAGACCATCCTCTGCTGTCAGCACCAGGCAGGAAATATCTTATAGATACACATGACTGCCATGATGGACGACTATGAGCCTGTAAGGTTTTTGACACTCTATTAGTGTTTGACACTATTTGTACTTTGATAGTGTTTTCTGTTCATGTTAGCTTTAGCTCAGAAAAAGCACAAACCACTATGACCCTCAGTTTCCTTATTCCCCCTCTCATCCTCCTTCATCTTTCTATATCTGTCATCTTCATTATCTTTCCCCCCTGTTGCATATTTCCATGTATGTTAAAGACATGTCTTCACTATGCTTGCAGCAGGTCGCAGGCAGTTTGCCCGTCATGAATGGGCCCAGAAGGCAGCCTACCTGCTGGGCTGCACCTTAGAGGAGCTGTCCTCCTCTATCTTCAAGCACCAGACCAAAGGATTGCAGCACTCCACCTCATTCAGAGGAGGACCAGACGAGGCCGGTCAAGGAGACAGCTCAGGTACAGCTTGATTTAAACACTTGGGTTTTGTGTTCAGGTATGTTTGCTCTGCCTCTGGTCTGATATGATGGACACATGTCTCTGACTCTGATCTGTTGTCTTTCTCTCAGGCTCCAAGGTGACAGCTCTGGAGTGTTTGGAGGCCATGGCATCAGGACTGTACTCAGAGCTCTTCACCCTTGTCATCTCCCTCATTAACAGGTGAATATAGTATGTTAGTTCTGGTGGAGTTCCTGTTGGAAGTTCTTTTCATGAGGGTTTATAATAAAGTTGCTTTGTGTGTCTGTTCAGTTTCAGAACTTTCATTTCTTACATTAACATGGGGTGCAGATTCAAACCTACTTTCTTCCCTAAATGTCATTTTCCTCTCTTCCTCACTTTTATTCTTTCCTCCACTATTTTTTTTAAAACTTTATTCTCCTCTTTCCACCCATATGCTGTTTGTCATTTTTTATTTTATTCTTCCTCATGGAGGTTTTTTCCTCTTTACATTTTCTTTACAAAAACAAGCCATGCTAGACTATAGCTTCTTGTTGAAGTTATTGATTAGCATGTACTGTATGTATTTTCTGCTGCTGTGTGTAGATGCACACAATCTGCAGCTCTGCATTTATACTGGTGTGTCTATGTTTGGCAATAAGCAATTAGTGTTGGCTGTGCTCACAGGTGGCTGTGAAATCAATGAGCTCCTTCACTTGTTTGTATTTCATTTCATATTGTACAGATTCTTCAGGCCTTTGTCTCATTATGCTCTACGGTTCATTTGTAAAGCTGCACATCTGGTGTTACTCACCGATATCAGTTCTAACTCTGAAAGCTGCACATTGACTGCATGTACTCACACTTGTAACATGTGTAATGGTGATGTACGGCTGTGCAACATTTCCATTGGTCCAGAAACTTTGTGTAATTTCTTTGCATAGATGCTAGATTTATAAATCAGGTCTGTCATATGAAGCCAGACGACACCATGCACATAAACAGGAGGTTGGACTCATTTATCAGTCTTCTGGTGTTTCTCTGATTGACATACTCATGAGTATCCTGTTTTTTACATGGAACATGAGGAACCTGGTTATTCATATCTTTGTATACATGATGTTTCTGACCATCTGTGCCCAGGCGTGTCTTGATTTCTCAGCGTTTCTCTACCAATAGAAAACACTGATAAACCTGAATATTGTGCATACGTGCAGCAGTGTCCTGGTTTCTATTAGAGTACTGCAGGTAGCATTTCCAGGTTTTTCCCAATCAGATGAAGTTATTTACACAGAACTGGATACTCACTCATTGTGTCCACCTTTTGTGAATTGATTTTTCTGTAAATAATATTCAAATCATGTTATTGTCATACTACAGCTAAGCAGCACCTTAGTGTCCACAAAGCTTCATCACTAAAACATCACGGTGTGTTTGTGTTTGTCAGGGCTCTGAAGTCCAGTCAGCATTCTCTGTGCTCCCTGCTGATCGTGGACACTCCAGGTTTCCAGAACCCTCGTCTGGCTCAGCAGCAGCGAGGAGCCACATTCGAGGAGCTCTGTCACAACTACACTCAGGAGAGGCTGCAGACCCTGTTCCATGAACGCACCTTTGTTCAGGAGATGGAGAGATACAAGGAGGTGCTGCTGGTCTGACAGAGCATGACACTAAGCAGAAATGACATCATTTAAAATATAGTCAAATACTGATTTTTAAACAAAAATATCCTATTATTGCTATTATTATTTTTGGAGGTTTGGAGGTATTTGGCTCCACTCCAATACACTGGAGATGAATTGAGTAGGATTTGTAATGCTCAAAGCAATGGAAAATGACATTTTAAAACTCTGGACAATCCACAGAACACACTGTGTTCAGCAGCTTTCATTGGGGCCATTTCTCCTGTAGAACATGGTTTAATGAAAACTGGTCACAACAAGCTCTCACACAGATCAATCCAACTCTCCAGTTTACTCTCAATTTTCCTTCAAACATGAACTAACTCAATGATCGTGCTCTACAAATACAGATAACATTGTTGTCATAGATTTCTGAAACTTTGTGCTAATTACAATCCAATGTAAACTCATCAAACCCAATCTACAGTATAGTAATGGCTTTTTTCCATGCAGTAATATTATTGATTAGATACACTTGTGATTTATTGATGATCTTCTTTAGTTTACTAACCCTAACCTTTATCCCCTCCTATATCTAGGAAAACATAGAGCTTGCTTTAGATGACATAGAGTCCAGTACCTCACTGTCTGTAGCAGCTATTGACCAGACCTCAGCTCAAGCTCTGGTAAGCACAAATCTCACACACTGTCTCTGTTTCAGGATCTCTGTGCATGTGTTGTCACTGTGTTCTGCTCCTGCTCCGATCCTATCATTAAATATGTGTTTGTCTCCATAACGGATCTCAACGTTTGTTTCAGTGAAGCTCTGAGATATTCAGGTGCACATTCAAGGGCAGTGTGTTTGGGCCTGGCGGTTTTAATCTTATTCAATGAGCCATTAATGCAAATCAAGTTGCAGCCCAAACGAGCGCTGCGTAATACCACTGAGCCAGCAAATAGCCCCGTTCATCACCACTGACAAGTGCAAATAGCTGTAGCTTTATTGCTAATCTAGCAAAGCTGGCATCACTGTGTCCTAAAGCCCTCTGATCTGAAAACACTGCTCTGTGCTTATTTGACTCTGGGATGACACTGCTGCATGGTTTCAATCTCCTATCTACATGTGTGTGTCTGTTAACAGGTATCAAGTATCTGTTTAACATTTGAAATCCCTTCTTATCTGATTCCTGTGTGTTAATGAAGAGGATTTCTTACATTAAGGTGGCTTTATAAAAAGTAAAGAGTCCTGTTATACAGTAACTGGAATAGATTTTTTTATTAGAGACTAGACACACTGCTCTTTGCCTGATGTCACCAGGCTGCGACAGAATAACCACACACACACACTTCTACACACATCAGACTGGTCACTTACTGTTGGATATTGTGCTTTTTCATGAAGGAGACTTCGGGTTAGCACTCATTGGACTCTTTTCTGAAAAGTAGCATCTCCTGTTTTATCCTTGAAACACATTGCAATGCTGACTATGTGACCGTGTATCAGGTGACATATGTTAGAATTATGATTGAAATAGCATTGGTCCAACATAATCAAATAAACAAATCAATGTCTTTATTTGTATTTTTTCATTATTCTAGTAACTACCTCCCTGGCTGCAGACGCCCACACTGTCTGTGCAAAGAAACAGGACCAAAAAAAAGTCCATAGTATCAGCATATATCATCATTTCACAATAGAGTCCTGGGAAAGTTGTAGTTGTACATCTTTTTATTAGCTTTTCAGTAGCCTAAATCAGTTCATCATTCAATTTCAGTTGAAGCTGGACTGTGAACTGTCATTTTTAAGTTCCACACTGCTAATGTGCAAACAGAAATAAAAAGCAAATTTCAAGTTTGATGTAATTTTTCTCTGTGACAGTGTAAGAGTACTTTAAAAATGCTTCAGTCAGTGTTAACATATTAGTTTCCATTTTGGCAGCAATTTTGCATTTTCAAACACGAGACTGAAAAACTGAAAAGATATAAAAGAAGAACATTTCTATTTGATGAAAATATTTCTTTTCACAGCTGGTAGCTGAAGACTTCCTAAAAGTTCCTTGTGGATTTAATAATTCTATGAACATATACATGATGAGTCTTATTGTTCAGTAAGAAGAACATCATAAAAATAATTCAGTTTAATGAAAATCTCATTATGAGCTGTGTGTTTGTAGCTTGTGTTGTGAGTTCAGTATAATCCAGTTGAAATACATTGAACAGACAAGCTTTAAATGAATGAGCTCATTTGGTTTGTTTTTTCTTGTATGTCATAAAATCAAAATGTCATGTGACTGTTCACCTGCCAGGTTTCAGTCCTGACATTCAGTCCAATGAAATCTACACTCAGATAGAGACAAAGCAGACAAATGACCATGTACATGCTGTGCCGGCCCCGTCGCCTCTATCCAATTAGTTTGGCTCTTTGTGATTGTGACTCATTTTTGGAATTGGTTTTACATGAACAATATTAATTGGCATTTAATTAGTGATTTGTGTCCCTCTTGTTGGCTTGAAATGGTTTCTGTCTGTCTACTTATCAGTTGGCTTCTCACTACAGAGCCCAGTTATTAATGATAGCTGTGTGTGTGTGTGTGTGTGTGTGTGTGTGTGTGTGTGTGTGTGTGTGTGTGTGTGTGTGTGTGTGTGTGTGTGTGTGTGTGTGTGTGTGTGTGTGTGTGTGTGTGTGTGTGTGTGTGTGTGTGTGGCACTTTGCCTTTGCAGAAAATCTGGAGCATTGATGTGTATTGGTTATAGACAAGAGTTTAATTTCCAATAAAGGCAAACACATTTACTAAGGCATTACATTTTTACTCATGAGATGGGAACCACCTCCATTCATTGTTTAGTCAGGAAGGAATGATTACATTTAATGACTGACCTCTGGTTCTCTGCTTTAAAGAAACATTCACAGACAATTTGTTGCTGATGAATGGAACATTTATTTATAGCTGAAAAGGTTTAATGAATAAATGAGGTAGTAAAACAAATAGAGATATATTGGCAGAATTGAACAGATGAATGCAGTGATAGAGAGGTTATGTGTTATTATTAAACTACCAGAATATAAATAAACATTAAGTTAAACTATTTAACTTAATGTTTGGTTTGGGCTTGTGTATGGTTTGAATTTATTCAGAACTCTTCATCACAGCAGCAACAGATGAAATTCTTTGTCTACTTTGTAGCTGCATCTGATGTCATTGGATGAGACTTGGTCTGTTGTTATGAGTGTGGCGGCTCAGCTAAACTTCCTCAACACAATAACTTCAAAGCAATTTGACTGGCTAATTAAAACTACTATAAAGCCACTAAACAGGAAAGAATGTCAAAAATGAAGCAGTTTTACATTAGGTTAAAATATTACATGCGACACAAGTAGAACTTGAGCTTAGGAGAACACATGCTAACAGACAGAGAATGTATGGATAAAAACAAAATGATGCAAAAGCTGTGAGTGGCAGCATTCGTCTCTAAAGAGTGTGGGTTTTGTTTGTTAGGGGGGGGGGGGGGCTCTGGTCCTTTGTTGAGAACACTATGCAGGTCTTTCTTTTAGCTGACTACATTCAATTTTAATGCAACCAGATCACATATTTCTAATAATTCACCATGGTGTGTAAATAAGTAACCAGAATTTAAAACTTCATTTAATGACACAATAATACAAATTTAATAATAATTTTTTTAAAAACAACAATGTCCCCATACCAAAATAAATAAATAAATTGGTTACACTATACAAATATAATGACATAAAACAAATGTTACTTTCTAGTGATCAAACACTCTTATGTGACCTCTGGATGGCAGTATGGTCACACTGTAAGTTCATGTATTTAACCTTTAGATTGACAACTCTGTCATTTCGCATCGCACAAACATCTGAACTGAAGCATCTTGTATAAAAACCTTTGCTGAACATACAACCTGAAGCGCTGAGCAGCTGCACACACTTGAAAGACTTGAAAGGCAAACTTTGCAGATCCTCAGTCTCCCTCTTATCTCAGGCAGTTGGTGAATTTCAAAAGGAAGATGCTTGTCCTCCCTACTTCTATGTGACATTCCTCAGAAAAGAAAGCAGGACTCCTATACTAATTACATTTTGGTAGGGCTGGTAAATGTGTGTGTGTGTGTGTAGTGGAAACCGCATGAGACTGTACAGTTTGAGCTGTGATGAAGCATTATATTAGCAGCATGAGTAATATGCAGAAGAGAGACTGCACACATATGACCTGTTTACATTTAACTGACGAAGACCTTCATTGGTCTTGTGAATAATGATTCTATTCTGTCAAAAGCAAAGGTAAATAAAATGGTGTTGATATTGAGACCTGATACCTTGTAGGGAGGAGGTCACAGTGGATGGATAAGTCAAGTCAACTCGCAACAGTCAGTCAGTGTTTCATTCCATAACCATGATGATGAAGGCTTCTTACTGTTTCTTTATAACATTACATTTTTATGACTAAATAAACAGTCACAGTGAAAGTTTAAACAAAGAGATGGCTGTCAATTAATTCAAATAAATCAACTAATTAATCACACAGTATGCTATGATTAATCACAATGAATAGCTTTTTTGTTCGTACGATTAAAGATTGTATTTATGGGTATTAAAATGATTTGTTAAAGGTTTATTTTAGAGCATAGAGACTTGTAGGAAACAGGGAGGGAGAGGGAGACTTGCTGTAAAGGTCCCTTGCTGGAATCAAACCAGGGACGCTGCCTTTATGTGGCATGTGTGATAACCACTGCACTACCAAGCTGCTCCTAAATGGGACAATTTTAACCCTAACCAAGAAAGAAAATTTAAAAACTGTAGTTTAATATCATCTTTTTTAACTTTGAACAGAGATTCTCTCCTGAACAGATTTCCAATAAACAGGTTTCTAATATGCAGAACAGAAATAAATGATGGTAAAACACAGACATATGTTAAACTGCCAAACCGTCAAAGCCATTAAAATGAGATTTTCTTATATGCACAAATATAAATGATAATTATGAACAATAAATGTGTTCCATGTTCAATTTCAACAATGTTCACAAAAATCCATCAAATATAAAATAAAGAAGGAAAGACAAAATGAAAGGTATTATTATTATTAGTATTATTATTATTGTTATCATTAGTTTATTCAGCTTCGTCATGACACTGTTGATATCAATGGATGCCTCAGTCATCTAGTTTCATATGATACCACTATCTTCACTCTGAAACACAGTAATGCTTTAACACATTCAATATTTCCAATTCATTCAAATATGAACAGGTTCATTTTGTAACACAGGTTTAAAAGACTATGCTGTGAGTAATCATTTGTCTCGTATTGTTTTTCCATAAAGAAAATTCTTAAAATGAAATATCTTCCTCCTGTTATAGATTGATTCTGAATCTATAAATACATAAATATATTTCATGTCAGAAGTTTTCCTGCTGGACACAGATGTCTCCTGCTTCACTGTGAAGTTCATTCTCAGTGTTTGTGCAAGTGTCTACATCACATGATTGGCTCCAGACTAGTTGTGATGTCACAAACCATGCTCATAGCTATACTATTTGGTGTCTACAACCTAACCAAAGCTTAGTGCTACATCTGATTCAATACAAGTCATTTGTAACTATTTGTGCAGGCACTGACTCAGCAGTGTTTAACAAGCAGCAACGGTTTGTTACTGGAGGGAAATGTTTGATCCCAACAACCTTATTTAGCATTTATCTGTGAAAAGGACACAGATTGCACCTCAGCAGCTAATTAGGTTTTAGCAGCACAATGCAGTGTCTCCGCTTTGACTTTGAAAGGCTTCGAGAGTCGGTTAACCTTCTGCTTTTCATCAGGCGTTGCAGACGTTCCACCTCCTTATTTAGAGAGGCTGATCTCTGACAAGCACGCTAATTTCAGCCAGCCGCTCTATCAATAGACTATTAACAGTGGAGAGAGCCATAGAGCACAATGCTCACTGACAATAAGAGCAGTTTGCATTGAAATACATGAGCTGAGGTTTTTGTTATAGGCCAGTCTCAAAGCATCCACATTGTGCTCATGAAAGATGAATCGTTTAAGAGAAAGATTATTGTATTTAAGTTAGTTAGATGATAACAATGATGTGATATGTGAGATATGTGGAGCCAGTTGATGCCAAAAAACATCTGTGAAGAATTCTACTAACAACGTTTCACCATCTTTAATCTTTGTACATTGTGGTGCAGTATACAGGTGGATTAATACAGCAATTTAGTAGCATTGATTAATCATTGATTTCAAAAAGACAATAGAATTGGCAGCTAATCACAATGCATTTTCCAGCTCACACTATTATCCACACTGATGATTGTTTGGACAGTCCAGTGATGAATAATCATATTGTCTAAGGCTGTTCACACTCCTTCAAATGGTTAACAGTGGAAAGGAGAGGAGTGAGACCTCTCAGGAGAACATCTCTGACTTCACTCAAGAAGAGAAAGAGCAAATATATAAACTTTATTGTATATAGTATTTTATTCTTTATCACTTCACCATTACAAGGCTACTTTTTTTTATTTAAAATCAATTTTGAAATAAAGTTTACCTTACCTTACCTTACAGATGGTTATTTGGGACTTTCAGAGGAAATGAATGTAGTCAGTGGAGGATCTCACAGCATTATGTACTAGTGTGTGGTTATTACACCAAATAATCTAGTTCTAGCTTTAGTTTGTGTCATATATATAATCTTCAGATTAGTAACAAATTAAATGTGAATTTATAGTTTCAGCCATAAATGGAAAACCCTCATTTGATTAACACAAATATAGAAAGCACCTCCAGGTTCTTATGTAGGCTAAACTGAATAAATACATATAAATAAATTATAATAATGA
This sequence comes from Scomber scombrus, assembly GCF_963691925.1. Taxonomy (NCBI): domain Eukaryota; kingdom Metazoa; phylum Chordata; class Actinopteri; order Scombriformes; family Scombridae; genus Scomber; species Scomber scombrus. The sequence goes on from NC_084974.1 coordinate 1,454,372, forward strand.
TGATGCGTGAAGTTTTTGATCATTTTTAGTTCTCTGTTTGTAAATGTGTATTATATTAACTGTCATATCTGCACATTGATTTGTACACACGTCTGTCCTTCATCTCAGGATGTTTTCCATAGAGTGTGAAGAGAGTGACCCAACAAAGAAATAGTAGTTGATGTTGTGACTGTTGGTATGCGCTGCAGGTTCGTACTCTGGCCAGGACTGATGAAGCTCGAGGCCTCCTGTGGCTGATGGAGGAGGAGGCAGTGCAGCCTGGAGGATCAGAGGAAACCATGCTGGAGAGGCTCTTCAGCTACTATGGCTCTGCACAGGGAGAAAACAAGGGTGAGTACTGTACATGTGTTCACTACAGAGCACCTGCAAGACCCCAGGAGGTCAAACTGTATGCAGAATAATGCAAATAATTCCTGTGTGTAGCTGGGGCCAGTCTGCTGCTGCGAGGAGAGAAGCCCCACCTCTTCCTGCTGGGACACAGCCACGGGACAGACTGGGTGGAGTACAATGCTCAGGGCTGGCTGAGCCATGCCAAACACAACCCTGCTGCCCAGAATGCTGCCATGCTGTTGCAGGACTCCCAGAAGTAAGACTGATTTACTTCCTATTCTTCACAAAGTAGTCTGTGGAGCATAATGATGAGTCATGTGTTTTTATGCTCCCAACACACCACACACTGTATCCCTGTATTATTATTTCATATTATCTGTATCAGAGAATAGAAACATGAGAGCTGGCAGTCACATACACTATCTAACTGGAGTAAAGAAGATGTTTGTGTATTATTAAGTCAGTGATAATCATTAAAGGGTTGGTTCACCAAAATTAAAATAATCTCACTCACCTAGTTAATTATCCATGCTTGTTGGCTTTATGTGTCCAGGTTTTAGGGTTTCCCATCACATACAGTGAAGGTGAATGAAAAGAATACTACCATATGAATCAGTATTTAAAAGAAGATGCTATTTATCAGGCTGTAAGGCAGCAATAACAAAGTGGAGATGATAAAAATAAATTAGAATGATAAAACAAAAAATTCTATTTCTATGTATAATCTAGAAAAAAAATCTGTTTTTGATATTTACTCATTATTTTATGGTCCATTACTATTTTAACCCTCACATACTGTTCATATTCTGAGTCATAATTAGTCTCTACACCAATTCACATTCATAAATTCTCCATCAGTTATTAATAAATGTTTGATTCATCTTATGGAAATAAGACATTCACAATCACTATTTATTGTCCAGGAGAACATTTTATAGAATATGATGAAAACAACATGTTTGAACGCTGATTTTGTTATACAAACATGTGTATCAGCTGCACACACAAAAAAACAACCCAAAAAGAAACGATTTTTTGTATACTGTGGCTCACATTAGTCTAGTTAAAACATATGTGCAGCTCTCAAATGTAAAAATGGGTCCAATTTGACCCTGAACAGTATGTAAGGGTTAAGTTTGAATTAATAAAATATTTGTATGACCTAACATTTAAAGTGAAGTTAATTTCATTACAAAAATATGCTGACTCGTCAGGATAAACTAAAAACTCCAGGTTGCCCCAATCGTATTTAATTGATGACATCATTCACCAGTTGTTAGTTTCTCATGATTCACATCCAGTATTGCTCATTCTTTTTCACTTCACTTTAAACTCACAGACATTTCTGAATTACAGCCAAAACAAAAATAAATACAGCAATCAGATACAATCCCCAGATATCTCAAACATGAGTCTGCTTCTCCTCTGAAAGTGTCATATTACATTAAATGCAATTATAGACATTTTAATACACAGCATTGTTTGTATAATTACTGATTATTCGGCTAATTTATCTTTTCTGAGTAATGTATGATCTACCCGACTGTGCACCAAAGACAAATGAATGATTAGCTTTGTATTCAGAAGCCTTTTTTTCTTTTACAATAACTGCTTTGTTGCAAATAGCATGTTATGTCAATCAAATTTCAGCCCTGTAAGGATTTTAGTGAATGTGAGCTCCACAGTGTGAGAGCAGCAGGCAACACAGTGAGCCAAATGATGCAGGGAGCAGCCAGCCAGCATATGGGTCTCCAGACAGGAGAATATACCACTAATGCAGTCAGATTAGCTGCCTTTATTATGAAGTATCAATCACTGGCTGATGCAGTGAGGAGGAAAAACATATGCAGTTGGTCATGTTCATGCTGTAGTTGAATCCATTACTACAGGAAGAACATCAGCGGGCTGTTTATGGGCCGGGCCAGCGGGGCCACCGTGTTGTCGGGCTCCATCGCCGGTCTGGAGGGCAGCTCCCAGCTCGCCCTGCGACGAGCCACCAGCATGAGGAAGACCTTCACCACAGGAGTGGCTGCCGTCAAGAAGAAGAGCCTGTGTATCCAGGTCAAACTCCAAGTGGTAAGTGGAAGAGGAAGGTTCCAGAGGGATGAAGATGAAATGTTGGGGCACAGAGTGAGAGACAGCTCTCCTCCTCAGAGTCATAACTGAGTCTTTATAAGCCTTCTCGAGTGCCTAAAGTAACATTTTCACAAGTCTTGTGAGAATGGCAGTGTATGAACATCTGCAGCCTCATGTGACCTCACACACACAGATGATCCCAATCACATCAACACACTGAGCTTCACAGTTTTAAACTTTAAACTGAGAAATGAGAACAGAACCAATCAGCCATTTTCTTGAGTTTAGGTACAGATTAGAATCAGAGGAGATTTAGTTTTATTCTAATATATCAGTATAATATATCAGTCAGCTGATATTAACAGCTGATATTGACCTATCACATAGAAATCGTTATCTTATTAAAACTATTAACTATTCATTTGTCAAAGAGACATGTCAAAACATATGGGTAAAATATGATCCAGAACAGCCTCAATAGACACAAATGTGTAGCATCTATACAAAAGTATAACATTTAAAAAATATTTTCATTTTTGTGCATTTTTGGCCACTTTAGGAAAAGTCATCAAATTTCAGAGTAAAAGACATTTGAGGTGTTTTTACAGCTGTACAGTATGTAAGTGTTAATATATACGTACATGTTTTTGTTGTGTGTTATTATTTATAGGTAATTATAATTAGATTAAATACCAATATTCCTGCCTCCTTTGTCACAAGTGTTAGATAACCACATTGCAAAAAACAATTCTGTACATATAAGATTTTCGGTGAATATTTTGATATTGGAATTTTTATACTCCCTAATATCAGCCCCAAAAATGCGGTCGGGCCTTAGTACATATGCATGTCCTGTGTAGATGACGGGTTTACAGTCTACCTCATAATGCCACACTGTAAAGTTGTTACACTGGGTATTGTGCTGCTCTGTCTCTGTTGGAACCACACACACAAGTTAAAAAGGAGAAGCTGGTGCAGTGGTGCCTGACTCATCTCCTTTCTGTTTTTAGGATGCTCTGATTGACATGGTGCGTCGGTCCAGGGTTCACTTCGTCCACTGCCTGCTACCCAAAGCGGAAGCAGTGGGAGGAGGAGGCGAGCCCCGCGTGACGCACGGAGAGAGCCCCGATTCTGGCCTCATGACTCTGGATGTGGGCCTCCTGAGGGCTCAGCTGAGGGGATCCAAGCTGCTGGATGCATTGCGCATCTACAGACAAGGTAACCTCACCATGTTTAAAGGGGCACCCCACCAATTTTACACATTAAGATCAGTTTACTTGTCATGCTTAGTGCCACTCACATTGGGAACTTTCCAGACTCTGACAGAAAGCCTGATGATATCAGTGATGCCATTAGGGTTGTCTGGACTCAGAGAATACAGATGTTTAATTGCAGCAGAAAGATGAGCAGGCAAGTGTCATGAAAATATGCTGTTGTTTTTGTTATGAGAGATATAGAATCCAGTGTTTGCATTTGAGAAGCTAGACTGAACAATTTTAAATAGGTTTTCATCGGTGTTCTGATGTCCTTCAGGCTGCTACAAAGCTCTACTTGGCCCTATCATGACCTCACCTTCAATCAGCACATTAAGAGTCCTGCTCAGTCTTGCTATTTACAAATCAGAAATATGTTAAAGTTAAACCAATGCTTCCCTAAAACATACTCGAGCAAGTTCTTCACACTTCAATTTCCTCTCACTGCTTGACTTGACTGCATTTCATCATAGCTGCCTGAAGGGGAAAACATTGATGCAGAAAGCAGCAGCAAGACTTTCAATAAACATAAAACATGAAACACTCCAGTTCTGCTGAATTACACCGACTGTCTATTTGTTTTAGGATTACATTTAAGAATCGTTTTAATACTTTTAAAACCCTCAATGTTGTTGCTCCACTATTTATTTCACTTTTTCTATTGTTCAGAGTCTCATCTGTTACTCCAGTGGTTTGTTGTTGCGTTATGTTCGATCAGTTGCGTGCACCTTGAAGCACTTCGTATCTCTGCTGCAGAAAAAGAAAAGTTTACTTCTTTACTAGGGTCTGAAAATCAGAGTGTGTGCACCCTAACCAAGGTTTCTTGTGAGTCCCCAACTTTATGGAAGTCCAGAAGTAAACCTCTTAAAGTCAGTGTTGCCATGTAGAAGTCAGAGCCCCTAAGTGTTGAAGGGGTTATTCTGTTATTCTCATGGAGCTCATTAAACTTTGATCTTAGCTATACTGTCTGCCAAAGAAGTAGAGATAAGGTTTTCTTTTTTAATGGTCCACAGTTCCGCAAGATTAACCTCATTTAAGACTCTGAGATGGCTCATCTGTCTCTGATAGTGTAAATAAAATGAACTATACTTTTCTTTTGTTGCCCAGTAGTTAAAATCAGTGATGATTTTAACTTTACATAGATAAAGATTCTGAAAGGCTTCCAATAACCTTCAACCAATTGCTGTTCAAAAGGACCAATTACTGTCTAATGTCTTCATTCAGAGGTGCTTGCTTTTAGATCCTTTATCCCAGTGTGGAGCTCTCTCCCTACAGGCATTCTGACTGTCTAGGCTTCTCTAAAAGGCAAGGCAAGGCAAGGCAGTTTTATTTATATAGCGCATTTCATACACAGTGGCAACTCAATGTGCTTTACATAAAACAAACATTCAACAGAAAAAATTAAAAAAAAAAAAAAAAAGCTTAAGAAACCTCTGTAACCTCCACATGTCTGCCTGTTAAACCATCACTACTTTGTATTTTGCTTTTTAGTGTGTGTGTGTGTGTGTGTGTGTGTGTGTGTGTGTGTGTGTGTGTGTGTGTGTGTGTGTGTGTGTGTGTGTGTGTGTGTGTGTGTGTGTCTCTCTAGTAAAAGTTAACCGTTGACATGTAATTGGCTCTCCACAAGCTGCAGATGGTCCTCTAACCTTGGTGTTGTGTGTTTTTTCTGCTGTCCTTTTTGTTGCGCTCCCTCCCTGCCTCCAGGCTACCCGGACCACATGGTGTTCTCTGAGTTCCGCAGGCGCTTTGATGTCCTGGCGCCGCATCTGACAAAGAAGCACGGCCGACACTATATTGTCACAGATGAGAAGAGGGTGAGTGTTTGGCAGGGACGCTCTGTTATTTTACAGTGTGGATGTGTGTGGCTGGACAGTGAGGCTGACTGATGATAGGATGGAAATGACTCTTTCCACAGCTAGCATCATTATATCTGACCACTGATGTAGTCAAACAAGTCACATGACTGGTTTAATTAAAGAAAAGGTTCTCAAACATTTCTATTTGATGCTACTTTATACTTCTACTCAACTACACTTCAGAGGGAAATATTGTATATTCTACTCCACTACATTTATATGACAGCTTTGGTTACTTTTCAGATAAAGATCCTAAATCCTAAATCAGCTTACAAATATATCAGGTTTTTTTGTGTTTTTAAAAAAAATGCTCAGAAACTTCCTGAAACAGTTGTAAGAAACAGAGCATTTGTTTGGGACTATTTTCAGCGGTGGATGAATCCACATTTGGTGCTCTAGTGAGTATTTCTGGCAGCAGTATGGTTTATGTTGGATTGAGTCAAAATAAACTACAGTGTGTGTTCATGGTGATGAAGGAACATTTCACCCAGTGCAACAGTGTGACTCACTGATGTGTTTTAATAGTATTTAGACAACAATGAAGCTCTATGGCACAGAATAAGATGTATCAGACTTTGACACACACACACACAATACTTGATAGTAGATCAGTGCGTTGTTGGTTTGACTCTGAACATGAGATCTGTAGACAGGAAAGAAAATAGAGAATTTAGCTTATACTTTAATAAGTGTTTGAGCATGTCAGAGAAGTACTTATTCAATCAGTAGAGATCACATGACAGTTTAAGCAGTAGCTAGAAGTGGGATTCGTGGGGTTTTCCAGAAAACAGACATTAAAACAGCAATTGGAATGACAAAAACATGCCATCTTTCCTCCTTCACTGTAGGGCTCACTTCCTTTAAGAAAAATTCATTTATTTTAATGGCCTCAGATTCATATCCAATAACACTGTTTTTTTTAGGTTAACATCAACAGTGTTAATTAACAAGCTTTCAGAGTCTGTGACACTGATTGAAAACATAAATGTATTCTGACCTCTAAAAATATGTAAAAATAAATAATAAATATGAAAATCTGGTTTAAATTTGATTTAAAAAGTCCCACATATTTCATTGTTGTTCTTGTTTTGACCCTGATGCATTATCATCACTTGATTTGCATACTGAACTATGTTATTATGTTATTCACAGGACGACCTTGTTTCCTCTAAGCTGTGGTTAATAGCAGCTTCTTGCATTAAATAATGATGCAAATATTTTGGTAAAAAATTGTTTTAAAATAGTGATAACAATCAGTGCTAATTATGAGTTTTTGTCATCAGCTGTTATAAATATTTCAGAGGATTTTCCAGGGTCGGAAGAAAAACATTCTGCAAAAAGACCCCTGTATATTTATTGTATATGATTGTATAATCTTAACTACAATATTTGTCAGTTATAAAGGGCACTCTGCCTATTTTATTCTAAAGGTTAGTGCTACTCAGGCTGTGAAAACTGCTGTAGAATGTTTTTTTCTGTGGCTCTAGATGAGAAAATAACTCTGATGACGTCATCTGATAAAGAGATGCTTTGAAGTTGCATCATGGGAAATGTAGGATCCAGTACTTTTGGAGTTTGAGCTTGAGGGACTACCAGGCTTCAGTTTTGACCATTTCTTTTTTCTATTAAAATCTGTCTGATCAGTGCAAGTCCTCCAGAATGGAAGAACGGCACCAAATTCCTGCACTACTCCTTTAAAAAATGCCATTAGCAATATTCCAGCCAAAAAAAGCAACAGAATGGTGAAACTGTGAAGTCTAGAGAATGAGTATTTCTTTCCTCGCCCTTCACATTCTAATCTCCCAGCGTGAATAGAATCCCTTTACTCACCCTCTGCTCCTGCTCTTTTCTCTCCGCTGTCCTCTTCCTGCTCCAAGAGCGCTCTTGTGTGTAATTAATTATGATTGCACAGGCTGGCAGCATACGGTTACTGTACTGGTTAATTACCGGCGGTGGGAAGAGCTCTTTCTTTGCTTCTCTCTCTCTCTCTCTCTCTCTCTCTCTCTCTCTCTCTCTCTCTCTCTCTCTCCTCTCTCTCTCTCTCTCTCGCTCCTCTCACTCTCGCTCTCTCTCTCTCTCTCTCTCTCTCTCTCTCTCCGTTCCCCTTGTCTCTTTCCACTTTTTTTTTCTTGTCTCATTATCTTTCAATTCCTTTTGTATAGGAGGCAGAACAGTTTAGGAACATCCCTGAGCATATGATTAATGTGCTCTCTACATTCTGTTCAGGCAGTATATAGCAGCTTTGCACAAAGGCGTGATTAGCCTTTATGAGTGGGAAGTGTGGCTGCTGGAGGAAAAACATCTCTACATTGAGGCTCTCTGCACCTGATGAGCCACATTTCTTGCATGAAGGGGCATTTAATGTTTTTTGTCTGATATTTATGATCTAAAAACTATCATATCGGCTGAGTGCCTGCTAGTTTGTGAGTGTCACCAAATGTCAGCGTGTGAGGGGAACATTTAAATGAGTAGCCGCTGTCAACAGAGGAGATTTGACTGGATTAATTAAGCAGATCAGTGAAATTAAGCTCTCCTCTCTTTACAACACCACAACAAACTGGCATTAAAGTTGCCCCTAAGTCTCCTTGGAGATGAGCTTAGCGAGGGTAGCCCACTCACAAAGAACTAATGGCAGCCGGTTCTCTGCGGAATCGGGAGGGAACATCAGAGAAGAAAGAAAGCAAAGAAGATGGATGAAAGGAGGTGGTCTGAGTCAGAGAGGGGCGTATAATTGGAGAAATAATATGAAAGAAATGCTTTTCAGAGAAAGAGAAAGTGACAGAAAGAGAATATTGGTTTCCTGAGCCTGTCTGAGAAAAAGCCCGACAGCACAGCTCTGTCAGTCCCTCTTTATACAATGTGATGGAGCCGCCATGTCTGCAGCCAGATGGTACACCTGCCAAACATACACACACTGCTGTCAGTGTCTTGTCCCTGAGAGGCTCAAGTTCCTTATGTTACTTTACGTCTTACTATTGTCCTGCCTTTCACAATATCACTTGACGAAATGCTTGGTATGAAGATTTATGAGACAGTTTGCTAGAGTCTGCTGTACAGTGACTTTTGCACTTCTATGAATATGTCAAGGATGGCAAAGAAAAAAGGAAAATCCTGGATTAGAGCGTTTCTCTCTGGTTAACTCAACACTCCCCATTTGTTACACAGACTGTTTTATACATTTGAAAAACTCAACTGATTTCACGTTAATCATTTTCTCAAACCTGACAAAGCTCCTCAGAGCCACAGATGACAGGTATGCAGGAGACTGTAGACTTCACAGGTAGAGGAGTGCTCCCTGTGACTATTAAACATACTTTGACATTTAAAATGAGAGGAGTCCCCCTTTTAATGATATTAGTTACCCCCTGACCTTTCTTTCGTTGCACCATAAGGACACAATTTTCACTTAGCCATAAATATCACAGACAGACTGCAGTGACATTTATGGAGCACACGCCTGCTCCTCACAGAGGTACATGTAACCCTTTATGGTTTGGACACACCATGCATCTCTTCAATCATCATTCTCATCAATAATAACATCTTACTTGTCAAGTTAATTGTTGAGAATGATAAAATTGATGAAAGTAAAGTCAGACAGGTTGTAAATAAAACCTCTGAGTCAGACAGTCGTGTTTGGAAGAGAAAGACAAAGACAAAGCAATTATTTCCAAAATGTCCTAAACAGCTGCTGTAGTGTCTCAGACAGATTCTCCTGTGCAGTGAGGAATTGTCATTACATGTTTTCAAGTCTGATGTCCAAAAAAGTTGAGATAATCTGAGTAAAATGTTGATTTATTAAAAACCTGTCTGACTTCTTCAAAGATCTCACCAATTATACATAGAGTATGTTATCATGACAGATATCAATGATGGCCACACCTAAGTTGTAATAAACTGGAATCATTCTTAAGGGTATAGCAATAAACTATTAGTTTTTGAGAGTTTAATATGTAGGAGGAAGGATTAGATGGTTAAACCGTGAATGTGTTTATGAATGTTACTGTAGTTTCCTCCTGATGAGCAGGTTGGTACCCTGTGTGGTAGCTCCTGTTATCAGTGTATGAATGTGTGTGAATGGGTGAATGTGATATGTAGTATAAAAGTGCTTTGAGTGGTCTACAGACTAGAAAAGTGCTGTATCAGTACAGTCTATTTACTATTTTAAAAAGAAGTGAGACAAGAAGAAAAACATGAGCAGTCAGACAGGTTGTAAATAAGTCAGCAGGTTTTCCAGATTATCGAAACTTTTCTGGACATCAAACTGAGTTCAGATTCTATTCTATTCTATGATAGAATATGATGAGTGTGGCAGCATCTAAGGGTCCTTCAGGTAACTTAAGCATTAGTCTTTCTCCCTTTGTTGCACATGTTTACCAAATATAAAAAATGTCAAAGAATATCAGATATGATAATTCTTCATCCTAAATTCCAGTATTAGAGTCCCAACAATCAGACTGTAGTTTGTCTTCTAAAGGTTGGCAGGATGGATGAAACCTGGTTGAAAATAAGCCCTAGAAGCTTCTCACTTCCAGTTTGTTTGTGCTCTTGAGTCCCTGGAGGCAAATCAGGGGTGTGTGTGTGTGTGTGTGTGTGTGTGTGTGTGTTTGTTTGTGTTCGCTGATGTTAAGGGCAATGGTGTTTAGTTGCCATGGCACTGTGCCAGCATTCTTTGGGCAACCAGGTCATGTGATCACGTAGAGGTAAAGCCCCGAACAAACAGGGGGTTGTTTTTGTTTATGCATCTACTGACTGTTGTGCTGGTTTCCAGGCGGTGGAGGAGTTGCTGGAGTCCTTGGAGCTGGAGAAGAGCAGTTACCACATGGGGCTGAGCCGGGTGAGTGCAGTCACACACATGCTCACGCACACTTTTCATCTCATTATATCTCTAAGAACTGTTATCATTATGCTGGAAATTCTCAAATCATGGCCAGGACCTTTATTAACCTCAACTGCAGAGAACAGTGGAGCTTTTATTTTATGTGTGAATTCCTCTGTTTTATAAACTATATTTCATCACATTGACTGGTCTGTTTTAGGTTATTTAGGTTTGAAATAATGTCTCACAGTAATGGTTGACATGAGTAACTTTCATTTACAAAGTTATCATTTGGCTCAAAACTTATTGTTGTTTTTTCCTTTTATTTGTTTAGTCTGAAATATGTAGTTCACGTAGGGGAAAGGGGTTGGGGGGGGTGGGAGAATGTAGGCTGTGGGTGGGGGGAATAGATGAAAGGGTGGGGGGTGAGGGGGTTGTGGTTTTTGATGTTTGGGTGAATGGGTGTGTGTGTATAGGGATGTTTTTCCATCTGATGGATGACCATATTACAGTCTTACCCATTCATTTCCTATGGTGGTCATTTTTGACCGGGAACACTGAAGATGTAACAATGTTCACTAAACCACTCAAAATTCACTCAATGTGACCATCAACAATGTTTTATGTTCAAATGCTTCGTGTGGAGGATAGCATGTGGTCTTGAGGCAATCTGATGAAAAACATCATTTTTATGTTGTATGAAAGTTGAAAATCGGTCGGATTTGACCCGAACACTGGAGGAAAGTATTAGTAGTCACTCACTTATTCATTCCCACTGCTTCTACTGTGCCATTTTTTTCAATCGCTTTTAAGCTGCTGTGAATTCCACACTTCTTGCACAGATGTGTTGTATTAAAGCCTTCCATTTACTTAAAGGATATAATCCCTCTCTGTCCAGGAAGGCTTTTAATGAGAGGACATTCGAAAGAAGTGTTGAGTTTGATGGACAGTAGCTTAACAACAATCGAAAGAACAGCAAAGTAAGAGTGCTTAAAAACAAGTAATGCAAACAGAAAAATATCAATACCCAATAAATCAATAAAGTAGGCATATTGAAATGAAATCAATTAGTGAAAGGTAAAAATAAAAAGATAAACTTAAAGGAAACACATTGGTTACTATGATAAGACCCATAAGTTGTTGTCCTGATGGATTTAGTGCTGTGGAATTTACCCTGCAAGTATTATAGTATAGGATATTCCACTACTCTATTGTGTTTCCTGGCCTTTGATTAGGAACTGCAGGTAAATATTTGAATATCAGTTTTTATTTGAGAATTTAAAGTATTAACTTCTGTTACATAACTTAGTTTCAACCAAAATCCATATCTCTGATAAACCAAAACCCAACAAGTTCTTGAAAACTTCACATACTACATACTACATACTACATACTACATACTACGGTATGATATGATAGAATTCAATACAATACAATACACTACTATACTGTACTATACTGTACTGTACTAAACTATACTATACTATACTGTACTGTACTGTACTAAACTATACTGTACTGTACTAAACTATACTGTACTGTACTGTACTGCACTAAATTATACTATACTGTACTGTACTGTACTGTACTAAACTATACTGTACTGTACTAAACTATACTGTACTGTACTGTACTGCACTAAATTATACTATACTGTACTGTACTGTACTGTACTGCACTAAATTATACTATACTGTACTGTACTGTACTAAACTATACTGTACTGTACTGTACTGCACTAAATTATACTGTACTGTACTGTACTGCACTAAATTATACTATACTATACTGTACTGTACTGTACTAAACTATACTGTACTGTACTGTATGGTATGATACACTACTATATAGTACGATCCTATACTATACGGTACAGTATGATACTATATGGTATGATACGATACTATGCTATACTATATTATATTATACTATAATATATACTTGCAACTCAGTTGGCAGGTCAGTCGTTATATTTGCGACTAACCCTTCATATAAAGGAATAGCATCGACATTGTTACTTACCTGAAGCCTCTTAGGTTTTTCCTTCAGAAAACATCATCCTTTCTTATGATGTTAGAAGTGGTGTGTGTTGTGCCGCCGTCTAACTAGAGTCCTGGCTTCAAGTCCTCTTGTCTTTTCACATGGTGACTGTCTCAATTAAACAGATAATTAGAAAGTGTTTTTCATTCACTCAGCCTGATTTCTAGCAAAAGGTGTGGTGAGCATGGAATATTCCACGCTGCTTTGTTGCTCCGCAGTGACAAGTTTTTGCACTTCCATTCTCACCTTCACTGGTCCTGCTGTGTTTTGTTTTCAGTCATTTTCTTTTTTATGGAGAAGAGCTGGTCGTTGTGGCTGTCTGTGTCTGACCCTTGCCAAGCAGCAGTCAGACACTGCCAGACTCCAACTCTTGAAGTTAAAAAAAAACAGCTAATCACAAAGAAAAAGACAGACTAATGGTTTTGTTAATTAGATCTGTGAATGTGTGTGAAATAAAGCAGTGAGCGCCTTGAGCTGTCAATTAGAGAAGTTTCCTGGCAGATATTGCAGGGAGTTTAACCTTGCCTTACTGGTGCATGTCAGTCTATAGTTTTCCTCACTAGTTTAGATAAAGTTTCAAATCACAACTTTTTTATTCTGCAGTTTTCACATTATTAACATCACTAACGGCACTTGTTTCATGTTATTTTTACTGGAGGTCCAACCAACCCACACAAGAAGGCAAAGTGCCACCAACCCACACACTGGGCCACTCTGTGTAATTACACTGTGCACCTCATGCAGTGTAGGAATCATTTTACATAAATGAGCTGCATTAAAGTGAAGAAAGTCTTATAATTATTACACTGCTTACTACCTACATCAGTCACATCCTCTCAGTATACAGTACAATAGTTACCTGGCAACTAATGCTGGGCGATAGAAAGAACATTTTATATATACTTATATGGTGGTTTATTAGGAACTAACAGCCCACTTCCTAATAAAATACATAGCAGGGTTAGTATATTACTTAACACATGGCATGCTATTGTTTTTGCATCTAAAGTCATACAGACAGACAGGAGAGATGAGTGTAAAAAAACCAAAGCTCAACAATCAAAAGAACCTTAAAGCCACTATAATTGACATTTATATAATAACAATGTATCACATGATGATATGTAATGTGAGAGGCATCATTCATGATGAATCTACACCGGACTCTGCAGCTCCCCTCAGCTGTATGGAGCTTTATAGTGAGTTTCAGCTCAGTGTTTAGCTGTCCAGCTGCAACTTTACTGTTTTGGTTCACTCAGCGCTCTTATAGTGTTGTTCTCTGAGGAAAAGCTCTTAAAAGCCACTGCACATACCTGCTCAGCACCAAATGGCAAACAGACACAGTTAGCTGTAGACTAGCTGGTGAACATAGTGGAGCATTTAGCAGCTGAAGAGCCAGATATTTCCCTCAGGAGCTGAATATTGGACTCAGAAGCAGGTGCACAGAAACAAGACTCCAAATAAATGATGATGTTGCTCCATAACTGCTGGATGTTGAAATAAGCAGCTGTTTGCTTACTAATTCCACATCAACGTAAAAGGTCAGCATTGTGTTCACTGCACCTATGTGCCAAAATCTGTTAATACAGGTTTAAGGAAATGTTGTAATGTTACATAAACAGATTGGTGATGTAGATTTTTAGGGACAGTATATTTTAAATACAGTGGTCAGATTGTGTCACATGCTCATAAAGCCACTCCACCACTCCTACCAGCTGTCACAATTGGGGAGGTGTCCTGAGGTGGGTCACTGAAATTTAGCAGGATTTGAATTTCTCTCTCAACTTCATTTCTAAAAAAATTCTTCACACAACTACTACACACACTAGCATTAATAACATGTTACCAAAATGTGACTTTTTTAGAAATCAACAGTAACTGAATAAAACATATAAACATATTTGTCTACTTCCTCCCGTTTTCAAACATAAGCTCCTCTACAAAACCTTTCTCTAAATCCAATAGTCTACTATTGGCAGAATTTTGATTTAAATCGGGGACTATCCAAGAAAAACGAGATTAAAAGTCTGAACAGGCATTTAATATCCGCTTTCAGTACTCTGCAGTTTTTGAATATTTGCTACTACAGACATAAATCCATTGATAGCAGGTAAAATATTGGACATTTTAAGAAAAATGCTGCATGTGCAACAGCTACATTTGATGATTTAGCTTTTAGAGATAGATTAAAATGTCTACAGATTCATTTTCACTCTTGTACTGAATTTCTTCTCACAGTTGATACAAGGGGGTTGGAATATGGGGGGCTGTGTTTGACAACTTTTGATACTTTCTAAAACTGCTGATCCTACAGTCATGCCCACTTCACTCAGTGGTGGGCTGGGAGTGTGGGTGAGTGAGAGTTGGCAGGATTTTTGACAGTTTTCATACAGTTCCTCTGTAACTTTTATTTAAGGGATCATAACGACGTGAAACAGCATGAAGACTGTAGAGGAGCGATGTAGAGTGTGACTATGACTGTGACAGACAGAGTGCCCATGCAGAACACTTTGGCCTTTAGATGAGGTTGGACACATCATATGACCTAGTTTGTGTTAAGAATAATAAACCATAACTAAAATGAAAAATGCTGTAAACTTACCAGCAAATATCCCATGTAAGGAGGGTTAGGGTATCATCCCAGCAACAAATCCTAACGCCCCCAAATACCCAACCTTTTTGTTACATTTCACACTGTACTCTCAAGCATGAAATAATAAGATACAACATAGTACACCTTCGTTTTTCAGTAGGAGTGATTTCCATCCAACACAAAAACTACTGCCCATGACACATGAAGTGTGTCCAGACTATGCAGGTGGCTGCGTCCTCTCCTGCCTGGCACATGACCCACCTCCCACTTCCAAACTGTCCCTGTGCTCTGCTGCCAACTGTGTGTGTGTGTGTGTGTGTGTGTGTGTGTGTGTGTGTGTGTGTGTGTGTGTGTGTGTGTGTGTCTGTGTGTCTGTGTGTGTCTGTGTGTGTCTGTGTGTGTCTGTGTGTGTCTGTGTGTGTGGGGCTCTCTGCCTGATATCATTAAACCATCCCTGGACTGACAAATGAGTCTCCAAGGAGCACAGCAGTCCATGTTAACCAGATGTTGTTCTCTCCTCCCAGGCTAGTTTGACATCATCTGTCCATGAATGTATTTCCCACTAGAGGAGTATTTAGTTATGATGGTGGATTCACATTTTTGTGGCTCCCCTCACAAACCAAATATCCCAAACTGTGTATACAAAAACTAGCAGTAATACCAGGGCTGGGTATCATTGGAAGTATTTTAATAGTAGTGACAATACTTGATTTAGATTAGAAAATGGTATTCATCTCCTTAAGAGTGACACTAGTTTGGCTGTACAGTGCTAAATGTGACCTCCTGCTATCTGTATAGATAGCAGGAGGTCACATCAGACAATGTGTGAAAGATATACCACCACAACAGCAGCAACGCAAACACAACTAACAACTAACCCATATTCCAACAGGATGACATCATTTGCATAATGATTAGACATTTAATTCACATGAAATTCAGATTTAGTTCTTCAGGAATGTGAGTAAGAGTAAATGACTCTACTCTGTGTAGATAAACAAAGGGGTTTTCTGTCCATGGCTGTTGAGTTAGCAGTCCTTTCCTACTAGTTCAAATCACCCCAAAGGTCATTTATGCTTTTAGTTCAGGCTATAATTTATTTTGGTTGGAAACTGCCTCTCAGGAGATCTGTTCAATCTCCATTTAGTCGCAGTGTTTAACTTTGGTCAGTATCATGTTGCCTGACCCCCACTCTGCAAAGAAGTCAAGAGAAGAGGTGGAAAATTCACTCAACTCCTCAATTTGAAATGAAAGAAGGGTTGTTTATTCATGAAGTTATAGAAAAGTCTGCAATGAGTCCTACAGCTTCAATCCACAGCTCTTCCTCACTGACACCAAGTAACCATCCTGTCGTTCTGGTGTTATTGACTGTTGCTATAATGATCATTTAAAGATTAAATGGAGCTTAAAGATCTTTACTGTTCCCTTTACTGGTCATCACACTGTATAATGGGAGCAGTCATTCATTAATGGTCAAAGGTGGGTACAACAAGCCATCTTTTGAGTACATAAGGGTAAGGTAAGGGTAAACTTTATTGATCTCCCTAGGGGGAAATTGAAAATTGAAACAACAGAATACTTGTACAAAATAAAATAAAATACTATATACAATTAACAACCTCCTAAATACTATATACAATAAACAACCTCTAAATACTATATACAATAAACAATCTCTAAAATAATCTGCAGTGTTTCTGGTATTAAACAGTAAGGACAGCCTCAGTGTTATGAGTGGGAGTGGGAGGTACTGGGAGCTGTGGTGTTGGATAGTCTGATGGCTGATGGTATGAAAGAGCCCCCCAAGACATGAATGATTTCAGTCAGCAGCTGATGCACCTGATCAGTAAATCACACTGTTTTTAAATGGAGTAAGTGTGGCAGCCTTTACCAATGTCAGCACTGTAAAAACTTTATCTCCACTTTTCTTTCATCACTTAACTTAACTTGTGGTGACCTTTTTTTTTTTTTTACTTTGAGTGAAATAACTACTGCAGTGTTATTGCACAGCAGAAACGTATTGAAAGGTGCAAAAGATCAAAAACGCTGACTGTGGAGAATAAAAATAAAATGAAATCCTGCACCCAGTTCATCACTCATACTCACTTTATTACAGTGTTTCTGTCATCAGATGTTCATCAGGTAAACTTCAGAATGTAGCTACAGTTAGTTTACTCTGGAAGAAAATGATTCAAAATGAAACTACAGCTGACATCTTTGATACCTACAAGATGTCTCTGTGCAGTCATCTCAGGGTCTTAATTAGTTGCTGGTGTCCATCCGTTCATTAAGCTGCTTATCCTGTGCAGGGTCATAAGGACCTGGAGACTATCCCAGCTCATATTGTGTGAGAGGTGGGGCGCATACAACCTGGATAAATCAGCAATCTATCACACAGCCAACATGTGATAGACAACTATTCATACCAGTGAGCAATGTAGAGCCTTCAGTTAACTTAACCTGCATGTCTCTGGGATTGGGAGGAAACCAAAGCATCCAGCAAACTCTTCAAACTCTCCTGCTGCAAGTCAACAGTATTGAACACTGTATAACCATGCTGCCTTCCATTTGATTGCCATCATATGCCTCAGAAATACCCACTGTGTAGTGTGAGAAGTGTCAGAGGAAGGAGTAATAAATGGACTGACTGAGTCACAAACTGCTCACAGCCTGGCTAAATATTTATTGCACAGTACAGAGTTATTGTATAGTGAAGTCACAAGGTCCCAATGACATCTAAACAATAATCCACATTCCCGGCCATACTCCAAGCCACGCTGACTCTTTTGCTCTGCCAATTTTGAAAATTACAGTTAGAGTTAGGAGCAGTCACATCCTCTGAAGGACAAAGTGTCACTCAGACTCTGTTTAATGAATCTACTTCCACAAAGAGCTGCCAGCTATTTCAGTGCAGAGGAACAGAGCAATGTCTGTCCCCAGACACAAATTATCTAGAAGGAGTTAGAGGCATTGTGATTTGGGCTGTTACAGGGGGGCCCAGTGTCAGCCTGACTTCACTTTTTACAGTCGGAAAGTCTTCGGAATTCAGGGAGTAGCACTGCTGCTGTCCATATCATCAGCACAGAGGATGAAAGACACAGTTATCTTTCTGGATGAGACTACAACGATCAGGACAGGAAAGTAACTGTGATAGGTCCTCTGCACAGGGACGAAATAAACAAATGGTATAAGCAGCACTGAGTAAGACTGTAAAGTATCAGGGTCAGTGATGTTGTTTTGTGTTCATGTGGTTTAGTTAAATTTAAAGGGGTTGAAATTTGAAAATAAATGTATGAATAACTTTTACACTTTTTTTTTGTGGACCCAGCATCAAATTTCTGCTTTTAATCCAGTTTGAGAGAATATATTAGAGGATTATGACAAAAATGTCTAAGTGGTGTAACCATAAAAACGTTGTACCAAATAATTCAACCTGCTTAAAAACAGTAAATTCTCAATAAAACACCATTATAACTTTTTATATTAAATAAAGGTTATGGAATACAATTGTTCTAAATATTATTGTTATTATTTCATCTGGGGAATCATGGAGATCAGGAAACATTTACATGTTTTAAATGAAGTCATTATTAGTATAAATACACTTAAATACACTGTAGGTGATAAAATATGTAATATTTGTCATTCTTTTGTGGTTACACCATTTGACATTTTCAGGAGCATTCAGTCTTACTTTTGGTAAGAAATGGTGCAAATGTCATTTCAAATGATATAAAACCAACAAAAATACTAAATGTACATTTTAACAAACCTGATGCTGCTTTTAAAACTAGTTTTAACATATTTTTGAATTGCTCATCTTGCCAACTCTTATTTGTGACTGAACCATCAACACATGGCAAAATGCCAAAAGAAATATTTTTCCTGTTTGGTTGTTGGCATCTTTACAGGGATTGAACAATGATTTGCTGCCAGTGTGAACAGGTCTGGTTCTAGCATAAAGTTCAGACAGAGAAACACAAGACATACTGGAGATTGTAAGGTATGTCACAAAAGGAAACCATTGCAATGAAAAAGATCAAATACTGTTTTTTGCTCAGGTCACAATTTGGTCATAATGTGATGTCTGGTATGTAACCAAGCATTGTCAAATGATTTTACTTTGCTCTATGACTCTGCTCCCTTCAGCCCTGTCTGAACATCCGTCCATTGAAGTACATACAGTAAAGTTCAGATGTTAACATGCTACAGAGCATATTTCCTGCATGGATGCTGACTGGGCTGCCATCTTAAGCGCTGATCACACTGGTCAGCAGTAGATGAAGCAGCAGCAGTCTGGTTGGGTTCAGGAGTAGCTGAGAGCATCAGAGGGGCGAGCGAAATGTCAAAGCATCCACATCCATTGTTTTCAGTGGAAGTGTGCACACCAGTAGCATCCTGATGCCTGACATTTACCAGACAATGAAATGACTGGTTCCAGGCCATGTACCCAGAGAGTGCATCTTGGTAATCCATCCATGGCACCACCAGTTGTGTGTTGTTGCAAAACGTGTTTCCCTAACAGTCAGTTGTATGTAAACTCTACTTACCATGTGCCCCCCCCCCCAGGTGTTCTTCAGAGCAGGGACTCTGTCCAGGCTGGAGGAGCAGCGAGACGTTCAGACCAGAAGGAACATCTCTCTGTTCCAGGCTGCCTGCCGGGGATACCTGGCCAGACAGGCCTTCAAGAAGAGGAAGGTAAGACTGCTGCACACTGTGTAGGAGGGGGTGTGAGGGGTTTTGGGGTTTCCCTCTATCATGGTATGTCATAGTAGCGTCATGTCTGCTTCAAGCTGCTGAATTAAAACAGATGGATACTTCACATACTTCACACTTCTCTGATTTACTGGAGGGGGATGTGAGGGTGTTTTAACAGTATGTAATCTGTGGCTGTACACACACATGGAGAAGACATTTATCCCATTTGTTCTTATGTACTCTCCCCCTGGCTTAACTACATGGATAATGTAATTACTGGGTAAATGCTATAGCCTGATGTTCTCTCTCATTTGTTTAGGGAGCACAAAGCAGAGCAGCAGTTCATATTTTTCCTCTGAGTTGAACTTGAGCTAATTTTTGTTCACTCATAGCTTCTTTACCTTGCCTCCCTCCCTGCTGAACTTTGGTGGTGTTCTAAATCGGAGCTTCATCAGATCACATGCCCACATTGATTAACCATCAATATGCCAAAGCCACAAAGGCCTGAATGGAAGGACAGAGTGCTGTCAATCAGCTAATCCTCTCTACTGGGATTCCACCACCAGTCCCTGTGTCTTCTTCAGTCACTTCTCTATGAATCAATGACAGGAGGAGACATACTCCTGGTCTGTGCAGCAGCTACAGCCCTGTTACCTCTGCATAGGAAATAACTATCATGATCAGTCATATACTGTAACAGTGTGGTAGCTGTTTTCCTCCCTATGTGTGTGTGTATGATTCATTGCACCGAGATGAGTGCAGTGAGTGTGGCAGGACAGTGTGTGATATGAACTATTTGTTGTTTCAAGCATACTTAACTCTTTACTATTCTCAGATGAGTAAACTGATAACATACAAGTTAGTTAGGGTTAAACATCTGAAACTGATATCAGCTCCTTTACCTAAACACCTAACATGAACATATATTGTTGAAAAGCTATAGAAATAAACTTTCTAGTGCTTTTTAGTGAACAAACTATGTCATAGAGACACAGTTTCTTTACAACCACAAACATATCTCTAACATTACTCTGCTGACATCTCTTATTACTCATGAGTCAGGTTCATTAGCTTGTTGTAGAGATGTCAGTATATAACATCAAACACTTAGATTTTAGCTATCTAATCTAACTATGATACATGATAAATGTATTAAAGTAAATAATAAACCTAGGGGAATTCTTTGTCCCAGTTTTACTTCTATGTAAGAAATTCCAGTCAGCAGCTACGACCATTCTGGGACCCCCCTCCTTTCATTTCCATTTCAGTTTATTCTTCCTTGCTGCACTGGGCTCAAGCCTGCCAACTAAAATGACTTTTCAAGGGCATTTGGGCTTCACTTCAGCACTCTTTCTCCCCTGAAGGATTCAGTTAGAGCCTCATCTCTCAGGGTAAATGGTAATCTTGTGTAATTGATGTAGCCTGGAATTGCGTTCATTCCATTGTGGCTGTTGTAAGCAACCGGTTGTTAATGTGCATTTGTCTAAGCATTCTGGCAAAGGTTCAAGGTTTGAGATCTAAAAAGCAGAGAAAAGGAAACATTCACACTTGAGCAGCTTTTCTAATGCAGCTTTTGCTTTGCACATTTTCACATCCTGCTCTCCATGTTTGTTTGTTTTTGGTGGGAAGCTGTGAATGTAAAGAGGGAAAGTTAGGAGAGCGAGATATTGTTAGAAAGTGAGATATATCTGTCTGTTTGTTTATCACAGAGTGGAAGTGAAGCAGCAGCAGAAGCAAATATTCTTAAATATGAACAAACGGAACTTGTTGGTTCATCCAAATGACAAAATAAGACCTAGTATGAAATGCTAGGGTGGCTTTCATTTGAAACAATGGATACAGAAAGTGGTGACCCTTCACAGACTTTCATGTTTATAGGACATGAGACAAATACATGCCTAGAACAGCATGAAACAGATTTCAAATGTTTTGGACAGTTAATCCAAAGGCGGGGATGTGTATACTGTAATGAATAGAATAAACACACAGAGCATCATGTAGAAAGGGTTAGGTAAGCTTTCAAAGGTAGTTCAGCACTAACACTACAAATCTGTCCATGTCTCTTACACTGGACCTGAAGATTAAAGCTTGACTTTGTTTTGTGCTGACTCTGTACTTGTGTCATTGATACATTTCCATAGACTCAGAAAGGTAGTTTTAAATATGCTTGCCCCCCCCCCCCCCTTATATTGCAACAACACAAAATCAATTAGTTTGTTTCTCCAGTCTGTTTGCCTGCTCTGGGGAACCTCCGCCGTTTCCTTCCAAGACCCCCCCCCCCCCCCAGCTCCCACCACCCGCAGGGGGGAACAGCGTTCAAAGCACTCTGGGAGACAAGCGTGAAAGGAGGTGGAGAATGAGAAAAGGGGAGAAAAGAGGGAAAGCTGCAAAAAGAGAGGCTGTGGCTCGCCGTGGGGGAATAGATAAATAGAAGAGATCCACTGGCTGCTTTGAAGCCCTGCAGTCTGTCTCTCCTCTCTCTATCTCTTTGACATTCATGGGGAACAGTTGAGAGTGGAGGAGCGTGGGGGATTCCACTGCCAGCCAGCCAACACTGAGCCTAATTAAATAGTTGCCTAAAGACAGAGCCCCCCACCCCCACCCCCACCCCCGACTGGGAACAGGTGGGTTCAGGCAGACGCTGCTGCTTGATGTGTTTGTGTATGTGTGTAAATCAGGGTGTATGTAGCTGCCTGCTAGGTGCCAGGTGTAAAGGAGAGTTGGAGGGCAGCAGAAGATGCAGACGTGTCATTATGAATTTCCTTTCTATCAGTTAAGGTGACCACTGTTTACTTTGTGCTTCACCATGATGGATGTTTACACACTGCTATTCATGTAGAAGGTGTTGATGTAGACTGAGAAGTGATTAAGCATAACTTAACCAAACACCCAAATGCATGTCCTCATGTTTGTTGTAAGTATGCAAAACATACTGTGAGAAGACATCATTGACAATCTGCACTGCAAAACTGACTTTAAAGGGCAGCTTCACAGTTTTTTTTACTTTGCCCATATACAGAGATCCTTTCAGGCTTCAGCAGTCTGACTTACAGAGTTCCAGTAGAAGTATAGAATACATGACCCCTGTGTTGATGCCCCTCTGCTGCAGATCAACACAAAAACAAAAGGTCTCATACAAGAATCTGTCACACAGATTTGTTAGCAGTGTACGAGTGGTTTAGGAGAGCTTTTATCTTGTATATAAAATTCTGTCTTTGTGACGAACGTAATTCCAAATGGTCCAGACCTGTTCAGTGAGTCATGAACACAGAGGGACAAAACTCTGCAGGGTCCAAGTGGATCCTTAAAATGTCTTATATTTAGTTTTTGATATTGAAGGTCTAAAAATGTGTTAGAATATCTGGAATTGTAGGAGTCTATGTGTTCAATTTTCTGATTATTCTACAAAACCAACCAATCAACTTATTAATTAAAATACAAAATAATCAGCAGTTGGAACTATAATGAAACTAATCATTAGTTACAGTCCTTTATAAATGACTTCAAAATGAGCTCCATTTCAACCCACTACAACAGTAAAATCTTACTTTTGCATTATTATATGTCTCATAATATATTATATATGAGTACAACAATCATATTTGACACTTTTCTGCATTTAGTACTTAATTGAAAAACTTCCACCGTGGTAATGCATACTATTACTGCGCTGACATGAGTAATGGATCTAAATACTTCCTCCACCACTGTTTGCAGAGTCATTTTAAACAAGACATTTTTCTTGTTATGACAGAGGAATAAATACCTAAAGTTATCCATGTATAAATGATAATATAACTTAGTGTTGTGCTTATCATTATTGTATTCAAAAAAAGTTTATTTCTCGCCTCTTTCTTTCGAATGGAATCAAACTCAAAATCTATGGTATTATTTTTTTCCTTAAGGTATTAAAAAGGTCTTAAAAGTCTTTAATTTGTCCTTAAATAAGCAGATACCCTGCTCTGGTTTGATCAAAGAATTATCATACCTTTAATCTAAATCACTTTGAATTGGAGACTAAAATAATAACTCAACTTAAATAACCTTAAGTGAGCCACACATCCAAAATAAGAAAGAAGGTAGGACCTGCTGCATGAATACACAGGTGTACAGTGAGTAGAGTACTACAGTGCATGTGATCAGGTATGATATCACTGCTAACTTTGGTTACTTAAGCTCATGTAAACACACTACAGACAGAAGCTGCTGTATGTAGACAGACAAAGCTGCAGAAGAATTTCAATAGTAAGTGATTGAAGTACATAATGTATCATACTAAGTGAATATTCAGTGAAATGAGCTTTAGGCAAAGAGTCTGGCTTCATGTTAAACTTTGCTTTTTCCCTTCTCACTTACTGTAGATATTATGTTAGTTCTTGCTCTTGCAATTTTGGATGTTCAAATGTATAAGCTCTCATTATCAGGGCACCACCTCCGTCTCTAGGAGGAAAGATTTTAATTAATGAATGAATTGATTAATTCATTAAGTTTAATAAATCAATACATTTTGATAAATAAGTCAAATATCTGAATTGGTGGCTCTACGGTTTAACAGATCACCTGTATCACTTCAAAGAATAGACACCCAATTGATTGAGTTTTATGGATTGAACTAAATTATCAAAAGTAAATGGACTGTACTTATATAGCGCCTTTTTAGTCTTTACGAGCAGTCAAAGCGCTTTACACTACATCTCATTCACACACATTCATACACTGAGCTACCACACAGGGTGCTAACCTGCTCATCAGGGGAAGTTAACCATTTATACACATTCATACACCGTTGGCGCAGCAACGGGAGCAATTTGGGGTTAAGTGTGCCCAAGTACAAAATCGACATGTAGACTGGAGGAGCCGGGAATCAAACCACCAATCTTCCAATTGGAGGACGACCCGCTCTACCTCCTGAGCCACAGCTGCAGCCGCCGTAATCTAATCCTAAATGAACCAAAACACTACTGGTGATCTCCAACCCAAGCTAAAATAATAAACTAACAAAACAAAACCCCAGAACTGAAACACATGCAGGGAGGGAAAGGGAAAAATATGTGAGCTGGGCAGTGGCTCAAGAGAGAGTGAGGATTCCTCTCAATCCTCCTCAAATGCTCTCATCAAGCCATTACAATTCCCTTGACAGGTGTGTCTTCAGAGAGAGAGAGAGAGAGAGAGAGAGAGAGAGAGAGAGAGAGAGAGAGAGAGAGAGGAGAGAGAGAGAGAGAGAGAGAGAGAGAGAGAGAGAGAGAGAGAGAGAGAGAGAGAGAGAGAGAGAGAGAGAGAGAGAGAGAGAGAGAGGAGAGAGAGAGAGAGAGAGAGAGAGAGAGAGAGAGAGAGAGAGAGAGAGACGCTGCCCCTACAGGGCAACACATAACAGCAGTGTCTCCATACTTTATGGCTGGTGTAGTATCGTTTCTGACTGTGGTCTGTATGACTCCAATCTGATGGTAGAAAAGAGGAGTGAAGTCTCTCTGATAAGACACCAAAATCTGTCTTATGTTACTTTTTATAGTTGTGTCACTTTGGGTTAGTTCAGGGAATGTTAATGGACCTTTGTTTGTTCAAGAGAGAGACCGTGTTAGTCTCTATATCAAACCTGCTCCAATGTACTCATCTCAGGGTCAAAGGTGACTCTGAGCTGTACTGATGCTGTGTCGCCTACACTCTGTTTGATTATTCTGGTGTGATTCTTAAAAGAAGTAAATCCATCCTCTTTTCTTTATGTTTATGTTTAGTAGCTTTATAGTCATTATATTGAGGGTCAGACAACAATATAACACAATTTAGATAGCACTCCCTGAGCCATAAAAACATTTAAGACAATTAAAAACAACTTAGCACATAAATAAAACATTAACAATCTATAATAACAATAAAGTGCAATATGCAATATAAAAAGGTGCAAACAGTAACAATTCTAGTTGTAACAGTAGGCCTCACTCCAGTGAGTATGTGTGGGTGAATAATATTATTATTATTATTATTATTATGAATATTAGTATCAACCACATCTTTTCAGACTTCTCAGACTCTTCTTGTTAACTCTAGCTGATAAAAGTAGATTGAATTTGTTAAATATCATGCCTTGCATCACGTTTTATCATTTACTTCAACAGTTTCTTGACAAACTTATTAATCACAGCTTAGAAAAAGCAGAATCACTCTAAAATAAGATGTGTCCAGGTCAGGAAGAGTGTGGGAATCACACATCACGTTTGTAAAAGTGTTGAGATGAAGATTAGAAGGAAATGACCCAGGTCAGTGTTTCTCAACCTTCTCTTCAAGGCTTCCGATCTTTCCTTTCATCCTGCCACATAGATCTTTCCCTGCTCAGGTTTCTCTTTGTGCTTTCAAACCATGTGGTCAACTTGTCAGAAATCAAGTTCTGTTAACTATTTTGCTCCTAATCTCCTAATTTGAACATGGAAACTGGTTTTACTGGTTTTACATGAGCATTTGTGAAAGACCCAGATTATTATATTTTTTTTCCAGCAATGCTTCTTCAACAGACTGTAAGTGTCTCACAGTTTTTTTAAATTTGTATTTGAAATGTTAGAAACAGCCATCAGTATGGGCATAAATAGAGGAAATGGATGTTTTTTAGGCATGTGTGATCATAGAGGCTGGTAAGTGTAGACTAATCCGCTCTGTGATCATCTTTATCAAGGATCTCCTATCTTGAAGAAGATGTTTAAGAGAAGATTTTCCTAGTGGTTTGGCAGCTTTGTTGTACTGTTGAGTCAGAATCAAAGAGAAACGCTATCAAGATTTTATTCCTGAGTTGACTTCAAGTGCTAAAGATTTGCTCTTTGTGTCCACTCAAAAACATTATATTTTAGTAAAAACTTAGATAATTGGTTGAAGATCATAAATACATGGCCCGCATTATAATATATGAAATAAGCTCCAACAAATAATATTCAGAATATAAATTTGAACATATCTGATCTACCATAAATCAAGTGGAAAGTCTGGAATTGTAAATACTGATTCCAAAAAAAAAAAAGAAAAAGGGATGAAGTAATCAGTCCCAAACCTGTCTAATACATCAGATATTATGCGCTCAGTAAGGATTTCTCTCGTCTTATAATGTCTCTCATGGTGTTGATTGAGCAATCTGTTAAATTGACCATACTGGACGTTATTAGCCTCATGCTGCACTAGTGGGGGTAACTTAAAAAAGTCCAGCCAACAAAGTCATCACAAATTATTCTCTCTCTCTCCCCCCACACACACACACACACACACACACACACACACACCACACACACACACACACACACACACACACACACACACACACACACACACACACACACACACACACACACACACACACACACACACACACACACACACTGCTGAGTGTCCTTCCTTAACATTCACTTTTAATAGGAAATACATCTTAATGAAGGATAAGACTGGCAATATTCTATATCTTTGATATTGTCAACAAATCCAATCAAAAGACCAAAACCAACCATGTGTTAGTCTGTCTCTGAACACTGTGACTTTGACTACTCTGTCTGAGGCTCTCAGTTCAAAGCCCATTGGTTTCTACTGAAGATGTACATCTTTAAAAACAACTCACAAATACTCTACATAGTTACATTTTGATATAGGCTCAGTAATTTGTTGGGGTCTATTTTTTTTTTAGAGGCGGATGAATCCACATTTGGTGCTCTAGTGAGATTGAGTACTTCTGGCAGCAGGATTGTGTGTGTGGGGATTAAGTTTAAATAAACTACAGTGTGTGTGTTGATGGTGATAAAGGAACATACTGCACCACAAGACTGTCACAACTTAAAGAAGCTAAGTGTCTTATTATCTTGCAAAGGACACACTGGACTGTCATGAAGCAGTGCATCTCTGTTCCAACTCACCTACAGTATGGTCATGAGCTTTGAGTTGTGACTGAAGTGTTTGAGGTTCGTCTGGATTCCTGTGTGGAGGTGTGTCCAACTGGGAGGAGGCTGTGGGATTGACCCAGGACACACTGGGGACATTGCATATTCCATTAGGCCATTAAACCCGTGTGCTAACTATGCTCAGCCTGCTGCCCCCTTACACCTATAGACACATCAGCACATGGTGAAACCCCCTAATGCTCTTTAGGTTATAATAACATTTAAATGAAGTTTGCTGCTCTGAAAACAACAAATACTATATCATTTGTAGTTGTTAGAGTACCAGCCTCCATTCAGTTGTGTGTTCTTCTGTCCTCTGCTGTGTGTGACAGATCCAGGATCTGGCCATCCGCTGCATCCAGAAGAACATCAAGAAGAATCGGGGTGTCAAAGGCTGGCCATGGTGGAAGGTCTTCACCACCGTCAGACCTTTGATTGAGGTGCAGCTCACTGAGGAACAGATCCGTGGCAAGGATGTAAGCATACACAAAGACACATACACTTACACACTATAATGTACATACATAGAGGAATGGTACACTGGGTCTACTACACAGGACATAGTAAACATTTTCTGGTGGAATGCAATACTTTTGAAGGCTGATATAGACTTTAGATATAGGTTGACATTTTTTATTTTAATTACATTTTTATCATATTAACATAGTATTACAGGATTTAATTTAATTTTGTTCATAGAATGTCTCAGAAGTAGCATTTATGCCAGTCTTGGACTTTAAAACTTAAAGAAAAAGAGACAACTAGGATTCATAATCAACATTTCACACTTAATACTTGTTTCACAGTAATATTTAATCAATCAAACTGAATCAAATCTGTCAGATATAAAAAATAGTGCAACAAACACAGTTACCATCATATGCTGAACCGTCATAAATATTTATGTCACTGATGTCTTTATTTTCCCTCTCAGGAAGAAATCCAGCAGCTGAAACAGAAGCTGGAGAAGGTGGAGAAAGAGAGAAATGAACTGAGACTCAACAGCGACCGCCTAGAGAGCCGGGTAAGCGTGCCTAACCACACACACATACATGTATAGGACAATGTTAAACCTCTGACAATACAGTACAAAAGATTTTATATGAGAAACATGGCTATAACAATACAAATGTAAGACATGCACATTTGTCTTGGAGGTGTGATATCGACTTTTTAGTTTACAGTCATAAAACCCACAGAGACTGAGGCTGTGGCAAACCACCACCAACTGGTCCAGTACTTCCTATGTTAATCTTAAACTCTAGCTGCTCCTGCCTATAGTCTACAGATGCACCTGTGCAGCACCTGTGCACCTTCATGGACTGTCAGCATCTATTTATAAGAACATGTGTTCTCATTTTGCTGCTATCTGGGTCAAGTGCTACTATGTGAGAGCAGTGTTCATGTGCTGGTGATAAAGGCTGCTGCCTGACATTTACAATATGAGTATGACCTGCCATTGTTTTTACAGTACTTTGTAATACATCGCTTGTTGTGATTGGTTGAACTCATTAAAAAAAGGAGAATATCAACCTGGGAGCAAATGAATGATGAATTTCAGCTGAGGGAAATATCACCTTTTTATTTGTATGTGTAATCATTTGAAATGACATGCTCTATGTGACATAAAGACCTAATGTGTGTAGCTGCATCTTAGACTGCTTGAGGATGACACAGTGACAGCGTGTGACTGGTGTCAAAAAACCTGTTGTCTATACAATGTCACAGACCGGTGATGTCTTCATGTAAATCATTACGTGTTGATTCTCACCAACTCGTCTGCACACACCACTGTCATTTTCCAACCTTAAGGTGCATCAGCTCTCTGGAAACACAGTAATTGTATCACATTTGCTCCCTAGATAGGCACATCCCAGTTAATGTATGACACATTCCTGTGTGTACTACAGGCATCAATGAAGCAATTCTGTGTGTCAAATATATTTTATAACTCTGCTATTTGTTTCTCATATATCTAATGACCCTCATTACCCTCAGTAACACCAATCACATGTAAATGATATGTGACAAATCTCCAAACCTCTTAGAACAACAACTTTACTGTGTGTGTGTGTGTGTGTGTGTGTGTGTGTGTGTGCTGCATCAGATCACAGAGCTATCATCAGAGCTGGCTGATGAGCGGAACACCGGGGAGTCGGCCTCTCAGCTGCTGGAGACCGAAACTTCTGAGAGACTCCGCCTGGAGAAGGACATGAAGGACCTGCAGGTAAGGACAGACACACATTCTCCAGCAGAAAACCAGCGACGGTGTTGTTTGGTAACGCAGTCATGTCTGTAGAGGAAGACAGCCGTGTTGTGTTCACATGCTGCGGTGCTGCATGGCTGCAGTCTAATACTAAGTTCAGGTTTGATTAAAACTGTCACACACCAGGGGACTAAAGCTTTACTGTGTCCATTAAAGCACTGACCCATTCCTTCACTTGATGCATTTTTCCAAGCAGGGCGCTATTAAGGCAAATGAAAATGGAGCTACCTTATTGTGATGGCAAATAGAGATGGATAACAGTTTATAGCCCAATTAGCCCCTCAGCAGTGAGGTAATAACATTTTCTACAACACAGTCACATTTTCTGACAATGAAGTTTGATAATGAGCCGTATTGTAAAATGTAATGTTTGCTCATTTATATATAAATTCAACATTAGCACATCAGCAGGAATGATTGAAGAGCAGATTGGTAGACAGCCCTGACTTTGCTCCTGTGGGGTTTCATACTCAGTCTTACATTTCCAAAGGGACAGTGAATTTTATAAAATGTTTCATATGACGTTAAATTTGGTTAACTGAAAGGCCGTCTCATATTTAAATAAGAGTGCTGATTTGTCAAGACATTCAGGCAGTAATTATTAAAGACCCAGGAGCTCCCCATACCCCATACATAGTTCATGCAGTCTCAGAGGCATAGACTCTGTTCCACAATCAACCAGTTACACTTTCTTATTTAATATCACAGTTTTGGCTGTAAATTGGACAGTGTTTACAGAGAACATGTTCAGTGTGTGTTAAGACAAGGAAGTGACAGCAAAAAGTGTTCTTTGAAATAAGTAGAGTAGGAAGCTTGTTGAGCTAGCTGAGCAGCTAGCAAATTACACATAGCTTGTCAGCCGCTTCAGCCAATCATAGGATGCTAGCTAGCCATGTTAATGTTGTGTACTAGTGCCACCCAGTCACAGTACGCCCCAGAATGGTTGCCAGCTAAATAGTTTTGACTATTTTTGATGATTAAAATAATCACGAGTAGATTACAAAAGGCAATCATTGTTTGTCTCACATTCATCACATCAGTTACAGATAACACTGTGAAGAACAAGTGACTGCTCACTTTATATTCTACATCTATTCAGCAGCTTCAGTGTGTTGAATGTGGCTCTGTACATCCTACTTTTATCTACAGTTGCAGTTAAAGCCTGTTGGGATGCCAGTAGTTTCATTATAACCTTTACTAAGATTGTAACCAGACAATAACCATTAAGTTTGAGTATTAGGAACTTAACAGAAATGTATTCTATGATTCTGTTACACACAATCTGATTTTCATGCTATTGATAAAAGAATTCATACTGTGTTTATGGTACTCTAATTGGGTCAAAGTTCTGCATTTTAACAAATAAACAGTGAGTCGCCCACACACACTAGCCTTTGTACCCATATACCAGACTGTATGATCCCAGCTCCCTCAGCATCACATTCTGCTGTGAGACAGCAGGAGAGCACAGCCTGCTGGGCTCTAAAACCTCTCTAACTAAATGAGTTTTTCACCTGGAACAACACAATACTGTTTTATAGGTATGTGGCCTTTCATTTGTTAATTTCTAAGAACATGAAGCACAGAATCCAAAATCTTTGGAAGCAGTTTTTTTCCACAATTCCTCCTTCAGTTCTAGTTCAGTCTTCACCAAACGTATCTCAGCCATTATTGGATGGATTATCATGACATTTTATATAAGCCTTCATGGTCATTCATTTAGAGGATTATTCCTTCTGACTGTGGTGATCCTTTGACTGTAAGAGTGACTTATAAACTCAACACGATGAATTAAAGTGACTAAAATCATTTTGATATACTTCTCTGTTTTTAATTTCCCTGTAATTAATGGCCAAACTAATGACATTCCCATCAGCCTCTTGTGTTACTTCCAGCCAGTTATCACACACTTAACTAAAATGGTAAACTTTACACCTGCTAAACATTTAGCGTTGTCATTTTGAACATATTAGCATGCTGATGTTAGAAATGTAGCTTAAAGCCCCACTGTGCCTCAGTATAGCCTGACTGAGCTGCTACAGTAGCATGGTTATAGACTCTAGTTTGAGTCAGTAGTATGTGTTTTAATACTTACTTACTGTAAATCAACTTTTTAAAATCTCAACTACCTCTGACAGCACTTAATAATCTTAGTTCATATTTTACCAAATGATTAGGTCAGCCAGTGTTACATAGACACCATCGACTGACGCTGACCATGCAGTTGTTCATGCATGCTCTTCCAACAGTAGTCTTATCTCCTGCTCACTCTGCATTTCTCTCTCTCTCTCTGACACACACACGCACACACACACACATACACACGCACGCACGGGCACACGCACACGCACACGCAGTGACAACTAATTGTGAAATCATATCGTCAAGCCATTTCTCCATCACTGCCCTCCTCCTGCTCCCCCGGCCCATTTAGTTCACTATTTGACATTTTTTGACAGGATCTTTTCCTGCTATTTTTATTGGGCGTGTTGGGATTGATAGATTTTTTTCCAGTGGCTGCTCAGATAGCCGTGGGGAAGGGCCGGCAACAAATAGCCTGGCTTATAGAAAATGCGGGTTGGATGATTTTATTTTCTTCCTGCGTGTGTGATTGAGGGAGAGGCACAAGGGGGCAATGGGGGAATTTACTCAAAGGGAAGAGTTCATTACATATTTGGAATTGCATTGGAATGGACTGGAAAATAGTTAGTACATTTAGCATAAACAGTGAGATGTTTTGAAGTGAATCCTTTAGAAAGCTTCGGAGGGTCTCCAAGAAAAGGAGCAATCATTGAAAATAACCGCTATCTCTTTCACTGAAATGTATCTTTGGCTCATGGATGTTTTAAGAGAGGTGAAATCAAAGTGATCAGACTGACCAAGTGCGATACTGCGCCAAAAAAATCTCCTGCAGCCCGAAAAAGCATTTCCCCCTTAGACTGTTGAAACTGTTTACATGACACTCAAGCTGCGCCTTGTATTTTTGATCTTCCTTTAGCTACTGAAATGACAATTAGTACTGGATGATTGTTCCAGTACTGAGCAAAGCACTGCAGCATGTAGCCACAAATCAGGCTGCAATGTAATACAGTGTCCTTTAGGGCAACTGTGCCCCATCAATGTACATCCACTAAAAGTGCATGGTGCTGTTTTCCCAAAGGATTAAATTGCAGCCTGTTTCATGGCTGCTGGCTGCAACAATCTCAGTCAGTACTGAGCCAACTTCAAAAAATGTTGCACCCATCAGTTGCTTAGACACAAAAAGATAGATTTTCTTTTGGTCTACTAAAGCATACATATCTTCTTTGTAAATCACTTGTTCTGTGGGAGAAATGTAAGTTTTAAATTTCTTGGTTTAATGATGGCGCCCCCTAGTTTTTGTTAATTCAATGAAATACAGTTCTATTATGTCTATGTAGTTGGTAATATTATTTTAATACTGCTGGACATATTTAGCATAAAGCATTAATGTTCTATAATAGGCAGAGCAGACAGTCACACTGAGTCAGCTACACAACACAAGAGCAACAGACTCTGAACAACAACCCATATCATTTTCCCCCTTTAAATCTCCTTCTTATCTAACTTACAAACATGAACCCACATCCTGTAAATTAGCATGTTGAACAAGCCCTCAAGCAAACATTCTTGAGGGAAAGTGCACTGCTAGTATCAGTTAGCAGGCTGGCCAGCTGACTAGCTTCTCAGTTGCAGCATGTAAACTTACCTGCAAATGTCCTGTCAGACATTTACACACCGTCTGCCCACGACTTAAAGCTACAGCAGTATGTTTACTCTGTCTCCATCTCACACTCTCACAGCCTGCCGAGACAAAAAGGAGCATTTCTGATATGTCCCCAAAAACTATTAACATCATATTAAAAAAACATATTAACATTTTTTTTGCTTTAAATATGATTTAGTTGTTGGGATTATGACCTGAAAGGGTTCATTCAGGGCAAAAAGCCAGATTGTTCACATAGTTGTGCTTCTTAAAAAGTTTTACAAATTATATCACCATTTTTATGAACTGCTCCAAACTCAGTAGTTTTCACAGCTTGGTAGGAATAAATGTTCTAATCCTATTTTTCTCTCTCACCATGAGGCAATTCAGTCATGCATCAACAACCACCAAAACTTTCCTCTGTTGGACCATGAGACTTAATCTGATGTGGCTCTTCAGTGTCTAATGTGGTTCTGTTTGGCCTATAAAACAAAAGCCTGTAGACAGATGTGTTCATGTTGTCATAGTAACCACTTCCTCTCTCTCTTCCACCAGGCCAAGTTTGACAGCATGAATAAACAGATGGAGTCCATGGAGATGGAGGTGATGGAGGCTCGACTCATTAGGGCTTCGGAGCTCAACGGGGAGATGGATGATGACGACACAGGTCAGACACACGCACAGACAGCATGTAGACAAAATACAAGAAACACTCCTGCACAGCAGTAAATATCAATCTGCTGAGACTCCTGTATATGTTTATGGAAAGTTGCCTCACAAACTCACTAATAAAATGCTGGACCTCTGCTGAAGTTGCTGGACACCTACACAGGTGTGTGGTTGATTAGATGTCTTCACGGGGCTGTGTGGGCATGTGCAGGTCACATTTGATTGACAGTTCAGTGAGTTTTATCACATCTGTTGAGGTGGAGCAAGTTACACCTCAGCAGCTGTGTTGCATACTACTATGTAAATGGATTTCAGAAAGAGAAGATAATTGCACTGACTGAGAATAATCCCATTTGTGTTACAAAGAGTGATCTCATTGAAATGAATGGTGGGATGCATTTTTTATGCAGTGTTAATTTCATTGTTAAGACTTTACATATTAATTGTAAGTGTTTTGGGAATGATATGTTCATATGGAAAAACGCCCCAAAGTTCCCACATCATCTGCTTGCTCAAATCTTATCTGCAGTGGGACAGAAATGTAGGATGAACAATGAGCGTTGCACTGAATGACAAACTCAAACCTTTGTAGAGTTTCGGGAGGTCTTTTGTACACCCATTGTATAAACTGTACATATATACAAACTCCCACTCAGACCTTACAACAGCAGTAATTCACTCAGCGTTGGCAAGACAACCCTTGTGTGTGTGCTTGAGTGGAGGTGGAGGAACTGCAGGGGTAGTGTCCGATCGATCCTTTGACAAAAGCCAAGAAAGTTCCGATGTGATGAAGTACAGTAGAAATTGATCAGTTAAAAGTGAAAAATGAAGTAAGGATTCAGTTGGAGGCACCCTGCAGGCAGGCTGCCAGCTGTCTTTGTGCAGCACGCACACTTTGTGAATGGAGAATTGACTTTTCCTCTTGTTGCAGAAGTTGGAACAGCTCTGCTTGTTTGTACCATAGCAGAACTTTGATTCAGGTGAAATGAGACTGCAACTTAATCTTGAAGGTATTTTTCATATCAGACTTGGAGCACCTCCAGAATGTGAAGGTTGAGCCATATGGAGATACCTCACAAGAGTGTTGGTCTTACCTAGATTTACCTATAAATATTTGAAGTTAGTTGATGATGATGATGATGATGATGATGATGATGAAAACAATGGAAGCAAATTTTGATCTGGAAAACTGACTTTTCCTCTTGTTGCAGAGGTTTGAATAGATCTGTCTGTTTGTATTATAGCCATATATGAAAAACAGTGCAGGTGAGGGTAATAAAGAGGAGTAACTTCAAAATGAAGCTGAGCAGCTAAGTTACAGTTATCAAAGGTCAACAGCAGCTATCATAGGTTGAAGTTTAGGATTTGGTCAAATCAGTGCATTTTATATATTTCACTGTTATTTATACACTGAGTAATATTAGGCCTTATCTGAGAAGCACTCATATGAACAGATTCGCTCATAAGATACGATAAACTAAGATAAGATATTCCTTTATTAGTCCCACACTGTGGACATTTACAATGTTGCAGCAGCAGATTGCAGAGTAAAAATAGAAAAGAGCATCAATAAAAAGAATACAGAACAATAAATAAGTAATTACACAAGCAATAAAAACAATAGTAGTAAAATAAATAAAATGATAATATTCCTGAATTTGTTGTTTTTGTTAATGTGGAGAAAAAAATGTAAATATATATATATTGCAGTTGAACTGAAAGTAACAGTATACCTAAAGTACTGATATTGCACAGTAGTGCACATTAAAAGTGCAGTTTGTGAAATGTTTAAGTGGCATGTACAATGAATTAGTGGCATTCACCAGTTTTCATGTATATTTTCATCAAAATCTACATGTGGTCCAGACTTTCTGGTCATGAAGAGACAGTTTGACTTTCTCCACAGGACAAAAACACTTATTTAACCTGAAATCATAAATCGTATTGTGAATGAATTTGAAGGTTTTCAGTAAAAACAAACTAAAATAAAAAAATCCAAGACAAATTGAATGTAGCTTAATATAGCTTATAGTTAAGCTACATGAGGTTTTTAAGATGTGATGATTTCAGCACAGTATCCTGTACATCAGTAGTAAACAGCAGCTCTCTGTCCACAATCAGCTGACAGTGTAACTTCATAGAATATCATATTGTCCTCTAGTGACTGTCACATGACTGTTTCTCATATTAGTCATGGATCACCTTGGGTTAGGGTTGGGTCTTTATTTCTGTCACAGTACAGCTGCTCTGATGCATTCATATATATAATTGTTTCAGCTCCTCTAACACCACTACTGACACTGAGGAATGGGTCTGCTTTTTATACATTTGGTATAAAAACAGATGCAGCAGTGGAATCCCTTTGAGGAAGGTTCTGGATCAACATACGTCCTAAAGACCATGTTTGATATGAAATGAGATTAAATGTTCTCAAACGGAGAAAACCAGATTTGCCTTATCTGGTCAGTTTAAGTCAGGTTTATTGATTGAATCGTTGGCCTTTGATAATGTCCTGGAAGATTAATAATGCCGTTGAGATACCACCATGGTAATATTTATTCTGTGTTTTGACAGTGTCTTACTTTTTTAAAAAGACAAGGAAACAGAATGAAGCATATTGACAAAAGTGACTGTGAACCTGCTGAATGTGACAGGAGGAGAGTGGAGGCTGAAGTATGAACGAGCCATCAGAGAGATTGAGTTCACCAAGAAGAGACTGCAGCAGGAGTTTGATGACAAGCTGGAGGTGGAGCAGCAGAACAAACGGCAGCTGGAGAGGAGGGTGAGTGAACATTGACACACAGACACACACACACACACACACACACACACACACACACACACACACACACACACACACACACACACACACACACACACACACAAGCCTTCCACTGACATCTAAATATCTCTGATAGAATGACTGCAGTACAGCCTAACACTTCTAAGTAGTATAGAATCAAATCTTCTATATACTTGTTAGATACTTGTTGTCTGGTAATACTATAACTATAACAATAGGTGTTAATTGTGGTTATTAATACAAAAAACTACAAAGCTGGGTGGGTCCTGTTCTAAATTGGTTCAGAATCTACCTGCTAGAAGTCTTTGTGACTTGTGGGGTTAATTACGTTTAATAAATCAATACATTTAGATAAATCAGTCAAATTTCTGAATTGGATCTACAGTTCAATAGATTCCCTGTATCACTTCAAAGAATAGACACACACAATTGAGTGAATTTTATGGATTTTATTGACTACACACTACTGATAAATTATGAATAAATCTTTTATGTTATGACGGTGGTCTGTATGACTCCAATCTGAGTGTAGAAAAGAGGAGTGAAGTCTCTGATAAGAGACACCAAAATCTGTCTTATTTTACTTTTTATAGTTGTGTCACTTTGGGTTAGTTCAGGGAATGTTAATGGACCTTTGTTTGTTCAAGAGAGAGACCGTGTTAGTCTCTATATCAAACCTGCTCTAATGTACTCATCTCAGGGTCAAAGGTGACTCTGACCAGATGATGTTCTGAGCTGTACTGATGCTGTGTCGGCTACAGGACATTAAAACCAAACCAAACCTTCATGCAACTAAATAGTGACAGAACAGAAGTTATTATAGATGCAAAAGCAAAGAGATCAGTTCCTTTGAACATGCCAGAAATCTCTGTGTTATCATTAGAGCCCGACTGATGTATCGGTCAGCCGATACATCACAGATATATCGATATCGGCGTATATGTTGTCCGATATGGGATATTGGGTGGGACAAAACCAGACATTTTAGGACATCTAATTGTGCTTTGGGAAATAGGGGTTTGACATATTTCACTTTTTTCTGACAATTCAATGAATCAAGAAACTAATCAACAGATGAATCAGTAATGAAACTAATCGTTAGTTGCAGCCCTAGTCTAGACTCCTAACTATATCTCAACAAGTTGCCATGACATTTGGTTCAGACATTGAGGGTTACCAGATGATGTATTCTTTTGACTTTAGTGAGACCCTGACTTTTCCTCTAGTGCCACCATGTGGTCAGTCTTTTAGTTTTTTATTGAAATATCTCGCTAACTATTAGATGGATTGCTTTGAAATTTCATTCACACATTCATCGTCCGAAGATGATGAATTGTCACCTTCATCCAGCACCATCATCAAAGCATCATTTTCAGTTTGTCCAGTACTCTGAACATTCCCTGTCATTGCATGATGTTTATTTATGTGCATTTTCCAGTGACAGGCTTTTCACCATGTTAAACGGGTTTTGTTTTCCACCTCTGATGTTTTATATGCATGTGTTTGTGCAGATCAGTGACATGCAGGCAGATAACGAGGAGTCCCAGCGAAACATCCAGCAGCTGAAGAAGAAAACCCAGAGACTGACGTCTGAACTGCAGGACACCAAACTTCATCTAGAGGGCCAACAGAGCCGCAACCACGACCTAGAGAAGAAGCAGAGGAAGTCAGTACCCACACACACACACACACACACACACACACACACACACACACACACACACACACACACACACACACACACACACAGACACACACAGACAGAGTCATGTCTGAGCAGGTGTCTTCAGGCACTTCGCACTGTTGTATTACCTTCCTCCTCTGAGTGTGTGAGGTCCAGTGGTGTTGCTGTCATAAAATAACTGTAAAGGATAAACTATATTATTGTGTTCCAGATTGTTTATGACATCAAGCTGTGCAGAGAGAACAGTCCAGTCTCCAGCTCATTTGTACTGCTGCTCAAACTCAAACTGTGTGTGTGTGTGTGTGTGTGTGTGTGTGTGTGTGTGTGTGTGTGTGTGTGTGTGTGTGTGTGTGTGTGTGTGTGTGTGTGTGTGTGTGTGTGTGTGTGTGTGTGTGTGTGTGTGTGTGAAAGTGAAACTACTATCAAGAGACATGGATTGTAGCCAAATATGTTCCATGTGTTAGTTAAAACAGAGGAGATACACTGTGATGGATCCTGTGTGTAACCATCTCAGCATGTTTGAAGTGATTTCACTTTTTTCGTGAACTTCAAAAAAATCTCACACTATGAAGTTTGCTCCTCAAATATCATCACAGTAGCAGTAGATGTACTTCAGTAGAGTGTTTTTGACAGTGTTAATCAGTGAGGGGTGTTGGTGTGTTTGCAGGTTTGACAGCGAGCTGAGTGGAGCCCAGGACGAGGTGCAGAGGGAGAAGACCCTGAGGGAGAAACTGGCCCGAGAGAAAGACATGCTGACGGGAGAGGCCTTCAGCCTCAGGCAGCAGCTGGAGGTGTGTATCTGTCTGCTCTAGTGTGGCATGTGACGTGGATGTGATGTTTATTTATTCATTAGTGTAATTACACATAGGGCAGGATTCACAGCGATCCTCACTGAAAGTGTCTAATCATACAAGTTGTGATTTCTCATGAAGTTTGTTTCCATGAAACCACTTTAACATAAACTGAAGCAGCTGGATCCAAACTACTCCACATAAGAACAATACTGTACTCATAGAAACAAACTGCAGCTGCATTAAATATGTGTGTAAATGTCGAGAGGGAATAGTCTCAAAACTGATACTGTTTTGTTTTGTCTACTCCATGTATAATAATATTAATTATACTAGTATTAAGTGATCTATTTACTGTAAATCCAAGATGTCTTTTTAGCTTCATAGTTTAATTAAATGGATAAATCAAACATGTTGTGGCAGATTTTATACACATTTCTGTGTAATTCAGGATTGCACTGTGCATGTCTACACACAGTTTCAGTAATTACGAACACACATTTTGGAAATAGTTTTTGGTATGTATGTGTGTGTGTGTGTGTGTGTGTGACTTGTTGCTACCTGCTGAGCTGAGTCAATAAGTCTTCTCTTATGACGTGTGTATCTGTTCACACTGCCATTCCCTGACCCTCCCCTCCTCTCTGTTGGGTCCTACAGGACAAGGACCTGGAAGTGTGTGCGGTCAACCTGAAGCTGGACCAGCTGGAGACCGAGCTGCAGGACCTCAACTCCCAAGAGTCCAAGGATGAGGCTTCGCTGGCCAAGGTCTAATTTTTGTCTTGTCTTTGAAGTTTTGTTGTAGCTTTGTGGAGAACTTGTGGGTTCATATCTTTATTAGAATTAAAGCCACTGACTATTCAACTGAAAAACAACCTGGAAATGATAACTATAACACATATGTACTTTATATTTATCTTGTAAAATGATTAAATGTATATTTTGGGAGTCAAATTCTTTTACTAAATATGTTGATATTATACTTTAGATGAGGAAGCAGCTTCGTGACATGGAGGCCAAGGTGAAGGACCAGGAGGAGGAGCTGGATGAGCAGGCCGGCACCATCCAGATGTTGGAGCAGGTACAAATAAAAACACAACGCTGCTATCACAGAACAATATTCAAAGCAGTATTAAAGCAGTACAGTGGGTTTATCAGAGCACCTCCAAGTCATGCATTGTTAGTGCTAATGTAAGTAAATAACTTTATTTTTATAGGAGCTTTTAAGGGCAGAGAGGTCACACAGTGCATGAACATACATACAGACACAAAACAGAATAAATAGAAAGTAAAACAATTACAAAAAAGTGTGAACAATGAGTCTGAATTACTACTTCTACTACTGATAATAATTATAATGATACATACACAGAATCAGTGAGTCTGACTGTGAAGTTCAAACATACATCAACTATCACCTCTGCAGCTGTTGTTAGTTATTATTAACTAATGCAACGTTACTTATATAATGAATCTGTGTGCAGGCACAGAAAAAACCTTTTTCCTTTTTCTTTCTGTTTGCATAGAGCTTAAACAAATTCAATAATATGAGATCAGGTGAGAGTATGACAGCAATATTTCCCAAAATGTCAAGCATTTTTTCCTCATTTTCATCATGTATGTTTCATCAGCCTAGGTGTCAGTTAGGCTTTCATTTTTTTTAAAACACTCTGTTATCTGTTATAAGAGTGTATTTGAACAAACTACTACTAACACAGATGTAACATGTATGAACTAGGTTAGATGTGCAGATAGATATTGAACTGCTGGATAAATCATGATTTATAATGATAAATCTCAACACTACTTTATCCAACGCTATTTCTGTTCACTGTGCACCTGCAAAATCCATATTGTGTTACTATGACAACAGATGAACATACGCTGTCAATGTCACCAATCTTTGCTGCAGCATAACTGCATACAGTATTTAACCTGGTTTTAATGTGCTGATTGTTTATTGCTTATCTCACATCAGCCAGTGTTCACCTCCACCCACACCTCCCTCACCTGTAGGATTAGGAGAAATGAATACATAAGAACATTCTCTTGGCTATGTCAAAACACACACCTTCATCCCACAGTATAGCTCTGATAGCTTCCATCAACATGGCTGTGATTTTATATGATGGACAGTTTCAGCTATTTGACCCACATCACATTTGATTGAATACTTTGATGTATATGTCTTCACGTGTAGGATCAGTCATCAAAATATTTGAATGTTTTACAAGAAAAGAGAAATTGGATATATTCTAAATGCTCAAACTCAATGCTTTGACAGATACATAAAGAACAGTAAGAGGATCAGATCAATGGTCTACAGGCAGTGACAGTACATTATGAATAGGATCCATTATCCAGCAGGCTGACCTGTAATGATTCACACACACACACACACACACACACACACAACAGAAACTCTCTTTAGTTCTTCCACTATCAGTATATGTCAGAGTTTATTAGCAGCACAGAGAACAACAGCAAGTACTGCGGACATACGCACGCCTGTGAATAATATATGGAAATTAGGTGGAAATTAGAATAATGTTTCTTTAAGCCACGCTGAATGCAGAATGTGTTTGTGTTTGCCTTCCAGGCCAAGCTGCGTCTTGAAATGGAGATGGAGCGTTTGCGTCAAACCCATTCCAAGGAGATCGAGGGCAAAGACGATGAAGTGGAAGAGATCAGACAGTCCTGCAGCAAGAAGGTAAGAAAACTCATCATAACACTGTGGTTTAACTCTGCAGCTACTTCAGCTTTTTTGTTTTACAATTGTGACTTAATGTCTTGGAGAAACAGGTGTAAAGAGAGAGAAGAGACAGTGACAGACAGACAGAGAGAATGAAAGTGCAGTAATGTGACAGCAGCAGAGAATGCTGCAGTATATCAAATTAAAAGCTGCATTCTCTATAAAGTCTAACAGGAGCTCTCTGTTCAGCCTCATAGCAGCACAAGACAAAAGTGCTGCACAATGTTTTTATTCTATAAAACTTTACTGTGCTGCTTCTCACAGATGTCTTCTGCTCAAATATGTACTTTTTGTGACTTTTAATGGCTCACAGCTGCTCCAGTCTGCTGTGTTTTGATGACTGAAGCAGCCAGTCAAACACATATTAAGTCAGCCTGTTAGAATTTGTATCTTTTAATGGCAATAATCTAGTCAAAGGAGTGTAAAAGCTCTATCAACTACCACTGAATTCACCACACAGTGATTTCTCATAATTCCAACAGCTGTTTTAACTCAATCACTACACTGATCTCTGAGTTAACATCAGGATTTAACTAAACTCTCCTCACATACAGCCTTCCTTTTTATAGAGATTATACAAGATTGTCTTCTTTTCAACTATTTTCCAAATATAACAGTATAGATCCCTTTTAGCTCCAATGCTTTTCAGATACAACACAACA
Source organism: Scomber scombrus (assembly GCF_963691925.1). Taxonomy (NCBI): domain Eukaryota; kingdom Metazoa; phylum Chordata; class Actinopteri; order Scombriformes; family Scombridae; genus Scomber; species Scomber scombrus. The sequence continues at coordinate 1,497,289 of NC_084974.1, forward strand.
CATCTTTCACATGTGTAGATGTAGGGGTTTTTTCTTCTAAATTTGCAACCATGACATTCACTTTAAACTGTCTTTATTTACCTCACCTGTAAAATATTTTTATTAAAGACAGGCCATTATTTCTATTTCCTCTTGGTTTAGAAGTTTTCATGTTTCATTACAACACATCGTTATATTCTGATGTGTGCCTGCTTTAATTTGCTGTTGATACAAACTCAACCCTTGTTTTCATATAGTACATTTCCACAGCACTGTGAGTACAGCATCATGTTTTTCTACATTCTCTGCTGCTCTGAATTTCTCTCCTTGTCACTGACTCATTATTTACAATAGTTCTACTATGCTGTTTTGTAGATTGCTGTCTAGCTACCATCAGTGAGCCTCAGCACTTCTGCACTAATATTTCACATTAGCAGCATTCTAGCAGTAAAGTAAACAAAGAAGGCAAAGCAGTAGACAAGAATTGATTAGTGAATTGATAATGAAAAGAGTATTTCTCTTAAAGTAAAGAACCTCAGAGGATCAGAGCAGTGAGTGTGATGTGACCCTGTTGCTATACTGATGGAATTAGTGCTGTGAAAATGTACATTAGGCTGAATTTATCATGTGAGATATTAGAGAACAAGTAAATCCAGCACCTCTACTGACTATAAATTTGAGCTTTTTAAAAAATGTTGTTATATCAGAAATATGGATTTATTTCATGTAATTGCCTGGAAATCAAATCAATGGTTCCAAACTACATTGTTTTCTAGTATAATCATCACTACTTTTATAGAATTGAGTTACAATTTGCTTTATAAACAGTCAAACCAGACCGGCTCAGTTTTGACCCAGGAGGACAACAGGAGGGATTAAGTGCTACCATTCAAATATTTTAAATGGTTTCAAAACAGTAAAACTTTGACACATACCAGTTTGTGATAATCCATCCATCAACATATTTTCCTCTGCTCTTAAATTTAGTTGAAATAATTCATTATTCTTATTATTATTAAGAGTGGAATTTTGCCTCTCCAGAGATCTGTGTACTTCTCTGCTCACCTCAAAATAGAAGTAGTCACTGTAACTAAGTAACCCAGAGAGCATGAGTCCACCTCATCATACAAACATACACTCATTATATTTGTCATAGATCTCTAGGTGAGTGATGCAAATTATTTGACTCTTTGTTGGGAAGCATTTGTTTATGCATCAGCAAAACAGCTCTCATTGGTGCCCTAATTGTCAAATGATATCTCTCTGTGTGTGTGTGTGTGTGTGTGTGGGAGGCAGAGTGAGTGTGTGGGTGGTGCGCTGTTGGAGTTTGGGTACAGTTAGCTTTGTTGCTATTATGTCTGTTAATGTTGTTTAGTGTTTGTTTTGCTTTGCCAGTGCTGACTGCCACATGACTGCCCTCCACCAGTCGAGCCCTCATTAGCCTGCGCATAATTAGCTTTTTCTACACTCACACAGGCTGGGAGCACTGACTCTACACTGTGTCTCCCAGTGACTTTTACACACTGATGCATTATGCTGAATAAATAAATGAGGGGGAAATAGCCCTATAGTATTCTCTATGTACATTGTACATTTTATGACAGGCCTTATTAGCCTCACACAGACCCAGACTCATGTTCATGCATTGTAAATACTGCAAAACACAAGCAGCCAATGTAAAAAAAAAAACTTCTTCTACTGCTTTTATAAGACTGTGATGTCAGTCAGTCCAACACTTGACCCACAGACAGATACTTCAAACAAACAGCAGAAGTCCTCTAGCTGGACAGTTGTTGATAATATTCAGTAGTTGTGTTGAGCCCAGTTACTCTGGTTGTATTACCTGCACACTTATTCATCTTAAGAGAAGAGTCCCCAACACCGTTACACCACTGTGAATATATTTGCATATTCATAGATTGTGGATATTTAATGAGGGAAGAATGAATAGATTGATTTGAATGATTTTAAAGTGGTAATTATACACATTATTGTTCCAAGCAGAGCATCTTCATATCTTAATACTAAAGCTGGATATCAGTTAAAACATGATGATATCAGTACCAATTCAAGTACCCTTAGAGTGATTCTAGATACCAATGTAGTACTTAATTCGATACCCATCATGTGAATAGATCATTCAATTGCATAACATGTCACCACAGACGGGTTGTAGCTGCTGTGGCAATGGGCCAATCACGTCGTATTAAATCGAAGAACACTTGCATTGATCGTTGTATTTTCAAGCTCTGGATGCAAAAAGGATGGATTGCAGGTATCATTTGACGGGAGACGTCTCGATTCTACTCGATATCGATTTATTTCTGTCGATACCTTAAAGGTATCCAGTACTGATACACAGCCCTACTTAATACATTTAATGAGTACATTTCCCCACTGTGGGACTAATAAAGGAGTATTGTATCTTATCTTATCTTAAATGTTTTGTGACTAACTTTAGGCCAGTACCTCAGATATGAACACAGCTCATCCATGCTGCCCAGAGGATTCATCATTTCCACTGTCAGCAGCAGATAACTCATAATAATCCTTTGGGAATTACATTTTCTTTACATATTTGGGAATTAAAGGAGATACAAACTTTTTTTTTTTTAATTGGAGCTGTAGACATTTTATGAGCACTTCACCCAAAACAAGTTTTAAAATTTTAACTGATAATGACAAGTTGATCTGTTTGGTCCAGACTGTGTTGGATAGATCAGGGAGAGTAATGTCTCCCTCAGAATGAATTTTAATAATGTTGATGAGTACCTGACTTTGCATCCAGTGCTATCATGGTCAACACATTTGAATGTTCTGATCTGATAATGAAGTTCTAAGAATAGTCCAATAATGACTTTGTTTTTGTTTGTGTGGAACACCTTAAACAGTTCATAATATGCAGAAATGGACACAAACATACGCCACAATGTAAAGTCTGTACTTTATATTGATGATTGCCTAACTGTTATGTGCTCTACCATCTATACTGCTGGGTGATCAGTCTGAGCTGTACATGAACTTTTTTTCTGTGTGTGTCTAGTTGAAGCAAATGGAGGTCCAGCTTGAAGAGGAGTATGATGAGAAGCAGAAGGTGCTGAAAGAGAAGAGAGAGCTGGAGTCAAAGCTTCTGACCGCCCAGGACAAGGTAACTACAGTCAACATAGGTTTAACTTTAACTAGAAATTCTCCTGAAGCTGTCAACCAAGACACATTTCTGTTCTATCAGGACTTGATCTGTTTCTAATACCTCCAACAGTTCATGATATGTGCAGGGTTCAGTAGTGAGATAATGTTTGTAACATCTGGTGAGGTGTGTAGGAGGAGATGTGGAGCTTAAAGTGGTGCTGGTGATTAAAGTGACTAATTGATTAAAATCATTGTTCTTAAGTCCGGCTCTGACATCCATGGAACAGAGGAAGAACGTGACCTACAACTCATAGTGATCATAAGTCACGGTCAGTTCAGTGACATGTCTGCCTTGTACCTGTGTTCCAGGTGAGAGGTGGTGACATGGAGACTGAGAAGCGTCTGAGGAAGGACCTGAAGAGAACCAAGGCTCTGCTGGCCGACGCCCAGATCATGTTAGACCACATAAAGAACAACGCACCCAGCAAGAGGGAGATCGCCCAGCTCAAGAACCAGGTAAACACTTTCTACTACAGACTAAATCCAGTTTATAGTCTGATGTTGATGCAGTTATGTAAAGAGATAAACTCATCATACTCAGCTCTGTACTGGACACAGATGAAATGTAAAAGGAAAAGTTGGACTGTTGTTCAGCCCTAACCTGTGTGTCTTTCAGTTAAGACTGATCCAAATTCTTACCCTCACTCCACTGCATTACTATTTTGCCACAAATATTTAAATATATACATGAATCAAATAAGCAAGTAGGTTTGATGTTAAAGGTTCAGTTCAACCAAGTATAGTACATAGTTTCTCTCTTCCTCTCTGTGATAGTTTCAGTTTTATCTGCTGAGGATCTTCCACAATACATTAGAGGACAATTATTGTTATTGTTTTTTAATCTATAAAGGTGTTTTTTTTTAAGTGAGATGTGAGGACTAGCTTTAGCATTATCCAGTAGGCTAGCTCCTGAGATAAGTGTCTGATGGTTATCATTCTGATGCTTTTTCAACATAATTCATTTTGAACTGTGGTGAAGGTTAAGTCAAGGTTGATATTTTCATTGAATATTTTAATATTTTACAACAGTGCCGCCTCAGTTCTCACTACATTTCAAGAAGAATTGACAAATATAAATATACATGTTAATGAAATCAGTGTGAGTGAGGTGTAATGCACATTGAGTGCTCTGTGTCCTACTGGGAGTTTGAACTCCTGAGTTTAACTTGCCTCAAAACAGTGACACAACACACACACTATTTATAATATTGACGAGGGTAGACACTGTGACACATGTATGACATAGGCCACTGAGTAATCGAATTACTATGTATCAATGTCAAATGAAGTTCTAAGCAGCGACCAAACAACACAGATCTACTTCCTCATAAAGCCCATGATGGAGCTCTGTGCCCACCATAAATATTCAGTTTTCCTCCATCAATATCCAGAGCAGCATGGGCCCCCCTTCAAATACACCAGCTGTATGAAATGTGCTATGTGAATAAATTTGACTTGACTTGACTTTATTTATATAGTACTTTTCATACATAAAATGCAGCTCAATTGTTTTTACATTTAAAGCAATAAAACAAGGACAGCAAGTTAAGATAAACAGCATGGGTTAAAAATACAATAAAATAAAATAGAAACATTGCAACAGATAAGAGATAAAAGTTCAAATACATTTAAAAGGGGAAACTAAATAAAAACAGGTGTAACATACAAGATAACACACAGATGAACTAAAAGCTTTGCACAGAGGTGAGCATTGTAAGCATAGCATTACACTGATCACAGGGTCAATGTACCCTGATAATGCAGAAAGGACTACACATACAATATACAGTACCAGCATAAATGAAGTGTATGTTGTGTTTGGCCACAGTTTGATACTGTAGTGAAGTGATATATTTTTCTCTGTCTCCAGCTGGAAGAGTCTGAGTTCACGTGTGCAGCTGCAGTTAAAGCTCGTAAGTCCATGGAGGTGGAGATTGAAGACCTGCACGTTCAGATGGAAGACATCTCCAAAACCAAACAGGCGGTCAGTACAGCTGTGTGGATCCTTTAAAATAAGCTGCAGCAGTGGCACAACCACAGGTGGCGGTTTACGATGAAGTTTACTGCACGTTGTTCTTATATATGAGGGAAAAAAAGTAAAGCTGTCACAACATTTGGACACGAGCGTCGCTGGCGATCACGTAGGTTGTGTTTTTCAGGCTTTTATAATGCTGCACCATCTGTGGCTGTAGCAAGACAGCAGTAGATATGTCACATCACTGCCTTTAGCCACAGATAAGAGGAGAGAGGACACACCTGTTCCCCCACAGCTCTTCCTTCATCTTCTTCTTCCTCCCTCTGTTCCTTCCATACTGCTTTTACAATATTTTCCATTTCTTGTTTATTTTCAGCTGTCTTTACTTCTTTCTTAACGGTTTACTTTTGTTTTGCTTCTTTGTCTCTTTCACTCCCACGTTAAATCTGCTTTTCATTTATTCCGTTTTTCTCTATGTATGTGTGAGCTCTCATCTCTCTCATCTCCTTCTTCCCTCTGCTCTTCTTCATATTCAACACGTTGCTGAACCTGATTTAAACTACCTTGAAAAGTTTGCCCGCTCATGTTTATCATCAGAAAGGTGAACATGACGTCCACAGTGAAGTGAAGGGTAAAGATAGTTGAGCTCACACAGCTGCATGAGCAGTCACAAGCATATTATTGTAACTATAATGTGCACCTGTCTCTAAATGTAACTGGAGATGAATGAACAGTTAATTAGTAAACTGGTGATGAGGAACTGGCAGAACTGGAACTGAGTTAATTATAGATTTTTTTTTCAATGTTAAATTATCTTTATAATTAATTAATAGATGTTTAAAGCAATTATATATTTATTAACTACTAATTTATTAAATGTAGTTATTAAAGATGCATTGAATACATGAATGATGCATTAAAACCCTGAGAAGTATGAGAACATAATAATAACAAAGTAAGTGAATAGCACATTTTCATTGGTCTCATCACAGCTGGATGTCATGGTTACACTAACAGGTTTAACTCATACACACTGAGGAAAAAACTGGGTGGAAACAATTAGAGAGTTTAAATAAACTCCTGCATTCAGAATCAACCCTTCATACTGGGGTGGTGACATGTTGTTTACTACAGAGGAGGATGTAGGCAGACCGTGTCCTAACAGCACGCAAACCTCTGACTATCACATCGGGTTGTGTAACATTGGATGTTCACAAGGTCAGACTGGAGATGTAACCACTCAAGTTAAAGATGGGAGACTACTTGCTATCCTACACATGTTCTGTATTGTGATATTTGAATGTTTTGTTACTGGAAATGAATGAATGAATTGACTTTGTTATCCACCTTAGTGAACAAATTGTCTTTAGCTTCCTCCAGTACATGAATATATAATAAAATACATACAATACACACCATATCATGAAGACATTAAATACACCAACACTACACAACATAAAAAAACATATTACAACTGACAATTGTGCAAAGGAGCAGGAAAACAGCAGCAACCATTGTAATAAGTTAAACCCTGTTAAAAGGTTCAGTGCCTGTATGGCATAAGGGATAAAAGACCTCTTATATATGTTCCTGCTTGCCCTCTGGGCCCTGAATCGACGCCCAGATGGGAGCAACTCAGACTCTGCGTTTAGTTGGTGAGAAACATCTCCAGATATCTGTGTGGCCTTCCTGACTATTGCTGTATTAAATATATCACAGAGCTGTTTTTGACTGTCACCTTGTCAGTGAAATGACGATATATAGCCAACAGCAACTTAACAAGAAAACTTCCATCTCCCTGGTGATCTCCCTCCAGCCAGCTGCCACGTCCTTTACATTTTTGGAGTGAAATGAGGAGGTATGATAGAGATAAACAACGTTCAGATAGAAAAAAAAAGCAATCAGACTGATTTTGTTGCTGATGCTTCCTCACATCACATTCAGTTCAGACACAGTAGGCATGTCCTCTGGTAGACAGAAATATGTGATGTCACAGAACACCCTGAACACACACTTCATCTAAATCACTGCAGCAAGGTGACAAGTTCATCCACTGAAAGTCAACAATGAAATGATATAAGATTGATATATTTAACAGAATTGGACTTGGTTGCATAAGATACATACTTAGCTGAGATATTATTATCTTTATGTTTTAAGATGATGAACAGGTCTTGAAACAAAAACTGATGGAGCGAGTGTTTGTCTTCAGATGAGTGTCAGCTGCTGCAGGTAAACATTAGTTTATCTGGAAGCTGATGGAAGTGATGAGCTTCATGATATAAGACTCAGTTCATTACTGTGTAATTAACTTCACCTCATTTACATGTACTGTTACTGCTGTTTACTCCAGTATATTTATTCCAGTATATTTACTCCAGTATATTTATTCCAGTATATTTACTCTAGTATATTTACTCCAGTATATTTATTCCAGTATATTTACTCCAGTATATTTACTCCAGTATATTTACTCCAGTATATTTACTCCAATATATTTATTCCAGTATAGTTACTCCAGTATATTTACTCCAGTATATTTATTCCAGTATATTTACTCCAGTATATTTACTCCAGTATATTTATTCCAGTATATTTACTCCAGTATATTTATTCCAGTATATTTACTCCAGTATATTTACTCCAGTATATTTATTCCAGTATATTTACTCCAGTATATTTACTCCAGTATATTTATTCCAGTATATTTACTCCAATATATTTATTCCAGTATATTTACTCCAGTATATTTACTCCAGTATATTTATTCCAGTATATTTACTCCAGTATAGTTACTCCAGTATATTTACTCCAATATATTTATTCCAGTATATTTACTCCAGTATATTTACTCCAGTATATTTATTCCAGTATATTTATTCCAGTATATTTACTCCAGTATATTTATTCCAGTATATTTACTCCAGTATATTTACTCCAGTATATTTATTCCAGTATATTTATTCCAGTATATTTACTCCAGTATATTTACTCCAGTATATTTACTCCAGTATATTTATTCCAGTATATTTACTCCAGTATATTTATTCCAGTATATTTACTCCAGTATATTTATTCCAGTATATTTATTCCAGTATATTTACTCCAGTATATTTACTCCAGTATATTTATTCCAGTATATTTACTCCAGTATAATTATCCCAGTATATTTACTCCAGTATATTTATTCCAGTATATTTATTCCAGTATATTTACTCCAGTATAATTATCCCAGTATATTTACTCCAGTATATTTATTCCAGTATATTTACTCCAGTATAGTTACTCCAGTATATTTACTCCAGTATATTTACTCCAGTATATAACACTGTAGCAACCAAAGCTTCACTGTTTCTTCTATCAGGACAACAGGTGTTATTTGCATCTCAACATTTGTGGTCCACTTCAATCCCATTTTAACTGTGCAAATATTCAGGCCTCAATTTCATCCAATGGTGCATCATGGGTGACTTCATCTCAGCTTTATATTGCTTTTATATCATGGCATCAGGAAAAGAAAAAATTGACTTTGAAAAACACCGACAATGTTATTGTTTTCATAAGATGCCTGACTCATTTAGTGAGATGTGGAAGAGGAATTGTGCAGAGATCAGATGAATGTGTCAGCAGCTGTTTGTTTAGAAATGCTGTCTTTGAGGATGACCTCTGCAGCACACATCCAGCCTGCTGGGAAAGTAAACGGCTGCAAGAAGTGATGACAGAAATGGCTATTGTATAAATGGAGGCCTTGTTGATGCAGGCCAGGCTGCATCACACACCGCAATTCAACAAAGATAAAATCATGCAAATAACATTTCTTTCAGATGGTCCGCTGTTCTTTCTGCCATTCCCCGCCATAATTGCAGTGTTTTGAGAAAATAGTCTGGCATGTTTTCAACAGCTTTATCCTGCTACAGAGAGCAGTGGCAATCTGAGAGAGATTGCACTGACAGCCTATTGTTAAATGTGTTAAATGACAGTTTGATGCTGGCGACAGGCACGTTTTTTTTTTGTTTTTTTTCTCTCTCTCTCTCTCCAAGTGTCCGTCACAACATTTTTTCCCCTCTGCTGCAGTGCTGGAGCTGCTTTCAATGCTTTTATCAGCACTCAGTGAGGCCAGCGGTGGATTTAAAAAGGGAAAGTGGTATGTAAATGAATCCGCCCCAGATTCCTCACGGATATTTTTAGTTCCTCAAGTACACCTTGGTGCGTCTCAGCAGTGGGTGGTATTAATAAAAATAAATAAGGAATAAATAAAACTGAATGTTCTAATCTAACACATATTTTGAGGTGTTTGATCCAGTGCGTTGGGTTTACTCTGTTTTTTAATAAGACAGATGCCACAGTGTCAGCTCTGACTGTCCCTGACTTCTCTCATCTACTCGCTATGTGCAAATGGATTCATTAGCCTTTTCACATCGTCACATTATTCATCATTTATTAATCCATAGCCCTGCACCACCAAGCTCTCCATCTCTTTTGTATATTATCCCAGTCATTACAGAAATAGGATTACTTCAGCACAGTCCCTCCCCTCAGCTAAAGGTACTGTATAAGGCAGTTGCTGCTTGCTTTTAGCCCCTAATTGGATATCTTGGTTATGACTGGGGCCTGAAATAACCCCTGTTGGGCCCTGTGATCAGAGGGGGGCTGTGTAGGAGCTAATAAGGGCTCACGTCAGAGGAAAATCTCTGTTATGCACTCAGTGGCGTACCCACAATGCCAAAGCAGAGCTCCAGAAGATGCATGTTCTTACTAACTTAAATATATAACCTTTTAGATATACTAACCCTTCTTTTTATGCAGCTAAATATTATTGTGATGGTACCAAAGCTGATAGGTGCACAAATTATTGAATAGTGCTCTTGCATTAATAATGACTGCCCACTAATTACTAAATCATTAATTCGAGAGCATGAGTTAGTAATAACATAGAGTTTCTGTGTCATGCCAAACATCCCACCTGTCCCACATTGAGTTATAGGACACAGATAATGTTTTAAATACGTATATAATGCATGTAGAAAAAGAAAAAAAACACTAAGATGGTGAACATTGGAAACAAACATGAACAACATTGTCATTTTGAGCATGTTAGTGTGCTGCATTAGTATTTAGTTTGGTCTTGTTTCAAAACGTTCCTAAATTAGGAGGACTGATTGTGACCCTATGAAAGAAAAAAGGTTTTATTTTGAATCTAAAAATGTTTTTGCACTATAAAAAAATAAAACCAACGAGTCTTATTCCTTTTAAGTACACATGATAAATACATGTATGCAAACCAAAATAAAAGAAGAGGGTAGTTACATGCTCACCCATTAAAACATCTACATAATGCTGCATATTACAGCAAGTATCACAGTGTATTCCTGCCACTGTGACAAAACATAGTTCTCATTGTAGAAAAATATTCTTTTCTCTCAAACCTCTCTCGAACCAACATTTTCATTAAAACATTAGTTGTTAAAATATCGTACTTGTCTATTTGGTTGTTGACTTATATTTGTACTGCACAGTATGTCATCGAGTGATGGTTAACCCAGTCAGTTTTCCTCATGAACATGTGTGTCAGTGGAGGTTAAAATGGCCCTCAATTCATTTATGCACAGATTTGAACATACTTTTATTTACTATACTTGTTATTTATATTTGATATTTTTTCTTTCCCCAAGCTGCACTGCTGCTCCTTACTGAAATCAACACACACATAATATATTGATGCTAATGATCAGTGAGTTAGATTATTTATACATATATTTTCTATCAGATTAAATTGAAAACTGTGCATGCTGTGTCATGCCTGTGAGTCAGAGTCACTTGTTGTCCACTTTGTTTTAACTGAGCTCAATCTCTACATTTTCTGAGTAGCAGCTCTTCTTTTGTGGTGAATGACATTTGTCTCAGTTAATTTCTGCCTCAGACGTCATCAGTCTGCCACAATACAAAAGCATTCAGCTTGTAGAACAAAATGTACCATACTGTATGTGAATCACACATCTATTTGAGGATGTTTTCGGGTTTTCTCCTGGTGTGAACCAGCTGCCGTCTTATGGCTGATTTTATCTGACAAAGTGACAACACAGCTGGGCCCATCTATTTACAGGTCTGTTTGTTTTGTTTGTCTCTGTTTCAGCTGGAGGAGCAGCTGAGTCGTCTGCAGAGAGAGAAGAATGACCTGCAGTCCAGGATGGAGGAGGACCAGGAGGACCTGAATGAGCTGATGAAGAAACACAAAGCTGCTGTGGCTCAGGTGTGTTCCTGCTCCATTCTCCTCTGTCTGTCTCACACACACAAGACTGCTGGAATAATGATGGTTTACACTGTTAAATTAAAGGAATTTGATACATTAAATTATTATTCATGAATTCATTACATTTGCATTAGTAAACCTATAGTAGTAATAGTAAGAAATGATAACGTTTAACAATTATTTAACATTCTCCTTTGAAATAGAGTTTTTAAAGGGTTGGAGAAATCATGTGAACACACCTGTCAGCTGTTTTAATACCTAAATACTAGTTTTTTTCTTTATTTATTTTATTTTCTGCATTGTAGATTATTACTAAAGGCATTAAAACTATGAAATTGCACATGCATTATATGGTAAGTGAAAATAAAGTGTAAGCAAAGCTAAATATGTTTGAATTTGTGGTTAAGATAACTGCCTTTAGCTTTGCTGTTGTAATAAATATTGTTCTACAATGTAGAAATGAGTGAATAAGTGGTACTGTATGTACTGCACATCTACAGGTTATCCAGGTGTCATAGAACCATAACACTAGCTGTACTGTCTACACTGACAGGTCACATTTCACCTGCACTATGTAAAGCATATTCTCTACTGACCAGCACAGAGACAGTGACAGTGTCTTTAGTCCCCTGAGACGGTCCAGATGGTGATTCAGAACTAGATAGGTTTGAACTACTAGCTTAGCTTAGCTTAGCTTAGCTTAGCTTAGCTTCAGCCGATTCAGTAGAGAAAGTGAGAGAAACACAATTGAGGATGTTAATGAGTGGTAGGCTGCTGAAATGCATAAACTGCAGTGAATATCTGGATGAGTCAAGTTAAGGATATCCAATACTTAACCAGTGTAGTATCGAGCAGTTTCATCAATGAAACTCAATCATCCATCATAAAACAGTTGGATGACATTGCCTGACTCATGTATGATTTTGAATTCAAAATAATCAGCAAGTATCAGCAAGCTTTAAATATTATTATAACACACATACACAAACACACACATTGTCAAGCCTACAGACGTGTTCCACATATAGTAATATTCAATAGTAAAAGGTAGAGTCCCTGCATCAAGCTTTACATTGAGTTGTTTAACATGATCTGCTTCTGCCGATGGATCGTTTTGGAGAAGCGTTGGTATTTAGCGAGGGCTGAACGGCCCCCATTAGAATTAATGTGTGTGTGCAGATGAGCAGCAAGTGGAAATGAAAGTGGAGTGAAAACGCTTCCTTTCTATCACTGATGGAATGATGAGTGATCTGCCTCCATCGGCTCCAAATGAATCCATCCTTCCTGTTTAAATTGAAGCAGCTGAATTCCCGGCGGGACTCTCTGTAGCAGAGTGCTTCATCTACTGTGGAGAGAGAAAGAAAAAAAAGCACTCGTCTCAAATATTTCACACGTCACATTGAAATTAACTGTATTTATATGCTTTCACCAGCCTGACATTACCTAGACTTGTCGAGGTAATGTCACATGTTTTAGTGGATATATTTATTTTTTCTCTTTTGACATTTGATGGGATGTTGTTTTTAGGGTTGTAGCTGTATGTATAGCCTGCATTCTGTATAACTGTACTAAAGAGATAAAGACTTTGCCAAAAATATGAACTATCAACATATTTCTGCTCAGCACAGTGCACACAGTAACACTCTCACTGACTTTGCTTCCTCTCTGTGTTTTTGTGGTTTCAGTCGGCACAGAACCTGGCTCAAATCAGTGACCTCCAAGCCCAGCTGGAGGATGCCCTCAAGGAGAAGCAGGAGGTGCAAGAGAAGGTAGACACTGGTTTTCTGCTTTTAGCATACCACTGACAGTGACAAGGACAGCTGGGTGAAATTAGCATTTTGTATGAAAGGGCAATAAAAATGGGCAGCGAGAGATGTGACTGAGTAGAACTCCACCCCTGTGTCTGAAGGCCAGAACAGCAAACCAGTCCTCAAGTTATTTCATACATGTTACTGAAATGATGCTCAGCAACTTATTATAACAACCTGTATTTAATTTATAATGCTTTAAAATGTGTTGGAGATCTCCCATCTTACCTAACTAGGTTCCCAACCAAACTGACCAAAAGAACACCATGTTACACTATAAAAGAAGGACATATGACTCTGGAAATGTGTATTAAAAAAAATCTTCTTCTTCATCCTCTTCTAAGATGAATTCATGGAACTACATTTGGGCTCTGCCGAGGAGGTGATACTAAAGTTAATTCTAGATACTTTCAAGGGTTGCTGGTCAAGCTGTCAATCGTGACCGAGGGGCGGCTGTGGCTCAGGAGGTAGAGCAGGTTGTCCACTAAACAGAAGCTCAGCGGTTTGATTCCCGTCTCCTAAAGTCCACATGTCAATGTGTCCTCGGGCAAGATACTTAACCCCAAATTGCTCCTGATGGCTGCACCAACAGTGTATGAATGTGTATGAATGGTTAGTTTCCTCCTAAAGAGCAGGTTGGCACCCTGTGTGGTAGCTCCTGTTATCAGTGTATGAATGTGTGTGAATGGGTGAATGTGACTTGTAGTGTAAAAGTGCATTGAGTTGTCGAAAGACTATAAAAGTGCTGAATAAGAACAACATAAGTATTAGAAACAAAAAAAGAGTATCAATACAACACACAGCCATCCAGTGCAGGAAAGAAATGAAAGAGGAGAAATAAGGTTATTAAAAAGTAAAAAACAACATTGTTTAAAGTGGCACAAACTGAATAACTATAAAATGGTGTGATGAGTTTGATGTCACCAATTGGCTTGTACAGGTCCTAGCAATGACTTGGATTATATGAAAGGAAATAACAATTTCACTGCCTCTTCTTTCATTGCTGTCTGTCCCACAAAGACTTACTGCAGTTCAACAGCACACATGAAGTCAAATCTGAGTTTGTAAAATACAGTGGAAATACAAGGAATAACATAGTGCTAAAACTTCACAAGACTGTTAAACCTGAAGGTTATGGGAAGCCTCAGGTTACGAGTTAGAGAGAGCTGCTGCTGCAACAACCTGCAACCGTAGAAACCACAGCGAGGGGAAATGATGCAGGAGCTGATCTTGCTGCTGTGTGAGTTTGCTGAGTGATACACCTCTTCACCAGCAGCCAACACACAGATCAATGAAGACAACCTGAATTAGAGCAACATCAGCTTCAAAGTCTTATCATGCAGTGACAGTAAACCATTTTTATGATACTAGTTAACAAAACATAATGTAGTATTCGTGTTATATTGCTCACCATTTCATCTTCTCAAGCCTAAAACACTACCAGGGATGATTAACAATAATTTATGTAGAAAGTAGAGCCCTACCGGTACTGGATTTTTTAGGCCGATGCGATACCGATATTAGGGAGTAAAAAAATACTGATATTGATATATAAGCCGATAATCTTATTCACACAGAATATGTACATAAAATGCACATTTCTTTGAAATTTGGTTATCAAACACTTATGACAAAAGAGGCTGTGATATTTTACAGTTTAACTATAAACTTAAATATTAGTAAACTACACTGGAAATTGAATAATTATAAATTGCTAGAAATAATAAAACACAACAACAAAAAACATAGTCGTATATATTAAACTTGGATCAAATATACATAAAATTTTGCCTATATAACTTTAAATATATATATATATATATATATATATATATATATATATATATATATATATATGATATATCTGTGATAAGCCAATATCGGCCGATATTATCGGCTGACTGATATCAGACTGACTCAATTAGATATATCAACTGTTTGCTAAACAGTTATATAGTTTGTAGCAATGCACAGTGGACAAATAAACCTGGTCAAATAAAACCCAAACTAAGTGAGAAAATATCTTTTTTGTAATTCGGGTGAACTGACCCTTTCAGCAAAGTGCCGTCAAGAGAATTCCTGCTGATTGACATCAAGTTACTATGTGAAGAGCCTGGGTGACAGATTGTAATTGTGTGACCCTGTGACAGTCTCAGCCCCCTCCCCTGACACCAAGAAGCTTCTAGAGTCTCCTTGGTTGCAGCGTCCAGTGGAGAATCTCATTTCTAAACGTGTGCAGCATTGCCTCAGCCCCTTTTCCTTTGCCTTTGCATTGATCTCTTGACAAAAACAACTCTTGATGTAATTGATGTGTCATTCAAAGCAGGATTGGCGACAGCAATATGTGACACAGATAGCCAACTTGGTTTCCCAAACTCAGACAAGCAATAACGCTAGTGTGTCATCTTGATAATGACTGCTGCTGCATGGAACCTTTTGTCTATCAGACAGACAGTGCTGTACCTGACAAATCAAACCCTGCCAAAGAAGGAGGGGAGTTATTAGACCACTTTCACCCAACTCCACCCATACAAAATATATGTGTCTTTGTATTGATGTGAGTCCTGAATTCTCCCAGGTGTTAGGTGTTTCAGGAGCTATTATCCCCAGCAACGAATGAGAGGAGGATGAGAGGAGTGAAATGAAAGGCAAAACTGTAAAGCAATATAAAGCTAAACATCAGTGTTTGATGTTGTCTAGAAGGAATAGACTAACACGTTGAGAAATATGCTTTCATTTAGTACGAGATAAGCAGAGTTCTATTGTTCACGTGCGTTAAGTACAGAGCTTGAGTCAGGAGGTGCTTACCTTAGCTTATCTTAGCAACACTGGACAGCTAGCCTGGCTAATATCCAAAGTTCATAGGGGTCAAAAGCCATATAAAGTTGGGTATCGTCAGCATAACGACGAACATCATACTGTGCTTACGATTGATCACACCTAGAGGTAACATGTAGACACCGAGAAGTAATGGTAATATAAGAACTGAGGCAAAAGAGCAGTGATCTTTTTGCTCTGCACTGACATGATTTATTAACATAAGTGTGTGTATGTTTTTGTCTTAGATGCAAGCCCTCCAGAGCCAGCTGGAGTTCCAGGAGCAGTCCATGGTGGAGAAATCCACGGTCAGCCGGCAAGAGGCCAAGATCCGCGAGCTGGAGTCCAAGCTAGAGTTTGAGAAGACCCAGGTCAAACGCCTGGAGGTGAGAGCTAAAGACAGGTGGTGGAGTGATAGTGGTGCTGGTAGGCGTTTGGGAGAGGACGCTCCAGCATATGGAAGGAATGGGAGGAGGCGGGTGGGTGAAATGTGCTGCCGGGGTCAGAGAGCGGCCAGAGAGATGGAAAAAGGTCACTATAAACTTAACATTATTGGCTCCACAAGAGCATCTACTGTAGCTCCGTAAGATTTCAGTCCACTGCCAGTTAGATATCGCCATCCCTGCTTTACTTCGTCCTCTAGCTTCTGTTACTCCCACTTGACAATGCCATTTGTTATTCTGTCATTTTCAAATTACTTTTAGATTTTTGCCTGAGACAAAAAGCACAAGTGAAGGATAAAGGTTACCATCTGCACGCTCCCAGGGAGAAATTGAAATCCTCTCTCGCCCACTGATATAATGACCCTGCGCTCAATTTGCAGGTTCAGTTTAGTAATTACTAGCTGTGCAATGTGCTCACTGCCAGGCACACCCCCTCTGCTCCTCGCCCTCGCCCTCCAAAGTCAAAATAAATATATTTGTTCAGTGTGAATTTTTAAAGAGGTAGCAGGATTTGTCTCCTGTGGTGAAATGTGCAGATTGAAAAACATACACTAACTCTGCCTTTTGGATTTTGGACTTCTCACCAACATTAAAAAATGCAGCGAGTGAATAGTTGAGCTTGAGTGGTGTAACTCATCAAAGCTGGAGGTAGCAGCTCTCAATCAATACATATGTGAGGAGGCAGAGTACAACACCCACTCACTATGTGAAATATGGACAGGGCCGGTGGCTAATGCAGGAGCTAACTGGCTGATGAAGTGAGCCTCTTGCATTCATGCACACACTGAATATAGACTCCCAACAGATATAAGTGTGTACACTCCTATATATTAAACTCTAGTATATGATGAAAGTCTGCTGTATTGCTCCAATGCAAATAAGCTCATCAATACTTTACACTTCTGTGGAGTTCTGTGGAGTTAAATCGTTGTGCTACATACTCGCTGAACCACAACATCCATCTATTCATATCATTATATTATACGAGACAGCTTTATTCTCAAACAGATGTCAGTCAGCCTCTGTGTGTATATACTATACAGTATGTATTACACATGCATTGTATCATTCTGACACTGCTGTGGAACCCCTGTGCAGAGCCTTGTAGCTCGTCTTAAGGAGAACCTGGAGAAACTGACAGAGGAACGGGACCAGCGCAGCAGCAGTGAGAACCGTGAGAAGGAACAGAACAAACGTATGCAGAGACAGATCCGCGACATCAAAGAGGAGATGGGGGAACTGGCCAAAAAGGAAAGCGAGGCCAGCCGCAAAAAACATGAGCTGGTAAGGATGTGACAGACTTCCTAACAATTATCAATGAGCAAGCAGTGCAGTCAGACACTCCCTGACATTTCACGAGTATCTGCATTACATCCATCAGCTATAAATCCAAACATCGAACCGGTCAACCTTTGGTCTCGATTAGCAGAAAGGTTAATTCCATCTCTTGTCTCATTAACAGGAAATGGACATTGAGAGCTTAGAGGCGGCTAATCAAAGCCTGCAGGCAGACCTCAAACTAGCCTTCAAAAGGATCGGCGACCTCCAGGCTGCCATTGAGGATGAGATGGAGAGTGATGACAATGAAGACCTTATCAACAGGTACAATAACATTCACTTATTGGTTTGGAGATCCTTGACATTTTAGATGTTTGAGGAGCTGTTTTCAAACTAATTTTAAAAGCCTTGCCCAATGAATTATCTGTCATAGTTTTGTTTACAGGTATATAATAAGTTCAGTTATAATGCAGCTTAGACACTAATGAGTAAAATATGAGCAGTCCAGTCTTCATCGTACTAAAGGGCAGCAGCTTGTTGTAGTTTTTGAACTGTTACTGTGTTATGTAGAGGCTGAAGATGTGTACTGGACTAGAATATTCATTTTAGAAAAATATCTGAGACTAAACCAATGAATATTCTATATATTGATTAGAATAATATTTTACCCATTGTCTTGCAGGATGTCTGACTTTCTTCCTTTTCAGGTGACCAAATCTCTGACAGTAACCCAGTGTCAATTGGTGTAACCAGTATTTTTTCATAAGAATCTGATTATATACAGGAAAATAAATTAGAACTAAAATGTGGAATAAATATAATACACATTTAGAAATGCAACACTATGATTTTTAACAAATTTCACATTATTTGCCACACAATTATTTATTCTTTTTGTTTTTAGGATATATTCTGCTCAGTATTAACAAATGCTTTCAAACTTAAATGAAGAAATACTCCAAATGTTTTTCTCTTCATTTGATGTTTTAGTAATAGTAATAATAAGTAATTATTTGTATAAATAAACCTAAATACACTGTAGGTGGATACAATATTTAATATTTATGATTCTTTTGTGGTTACACCATTTGACATGTTCAGGAGCATTCAGTCTTACTTTTGGTGAAAAATGGTGCAAATGTCATTTCAAATGATATAAAACCAACAAAAATACTAAATGTACATTTTAACAAACCTGATGCTGCTTTTAAAACTAGTTTTGAATTGCTCATCTTGCCAACCCTTATTTGTTATTGACCCATATATCTCATAAACTAAGTCATGTATGTGCAATTTCCAAGCCTTGTATAATTGCTGTAATTTGTCTAATTCTGTAAATTTCATCATATTTAATTCAGAAGCCTCCACATTTTCTGATGTGCTATATTTTAATTTGCTGTCAATGAAAACTCAACACCTCCTCCATTTTTACCTGTTTTTTAAAAAATCAGTATAATGTATCTATCCACAGCACTAAATTCATCAGTACAGTCATGTAATACTCATCACTATACTGCTCCCAGTTTACACAGTGAGCTTTACATCTGCTGGTATATTCTGTGTATTAATTAACATTGGATTGAGCCAGGCCAGCAGTTTCCCCTTGCTTCCAGTCTGTATGCTAAGCTAGGCTATCCAAGTCCTGATTCCAGCCCTGCGCTTAACAGACAGGCATGACATTGATCATCATATCCAATTAAAATGTTCAAATTCATTCAAAGTCATAGTCAATGTGTTTCCGGTTGTCATGTGGAGATATTGATTTTTTTCTGGTGATTTACTTCAATCAGTGTGAAAAATCCTCATTGCACCTTTAAAACAGGATCAGGACTCAGCTCACAGAGATAGCAGTCAATTCCTTCTGTGGTTCAACAGCACTCAGATAACAAGCAGAGGAGGAAAGGAGCGTGTTAGTTGCACCACAGTGAGCTAGTTCTCCCATGACTCAGTAACCCGTAGTAAAAAAAAAAAAAAAAAGTCATGTTCTGTCCCCGGGCTCCTTGTAAGAAAATGTATTTACTGTCTCGGATGCCAACTGAGCCTCACTCATCTTTCAGTACAGTCCTACATAGAGAGAGTGAGCTCCTCTTCCTACAGGAGTATTGTGAGTCATTTGAATCCAATGTAAGGCTTTCTTCTCCCATAAGTATGCAAGACACAAGATGAGAATGTGGTGAACATGCTGAGTCAATGCCCCTGAAAGCACAATGTGTACAGTACAGTTAGTCTGCCAACAGGAAAACACAAACCGGGTCATCACAGCATCTGCCACCACATCCATTATTGAGATATTTTAAGCATCAGTCACATTTTCTGTTTTATTTTTGACTTCATTCTTTTTTTCTATGTTCTTTTCTATTTTTCCGTTGTTCTGTGTCGTCTTCTCCTGTCTGTCCCTCCACCCATCATCACGAGCAGTTTACAAGACATGGTAACAAAGTATCAGAAAAGAAAGAACAGAACGTGAGGAACTTGAACTGATTTTATTTTTTTTTTTTCCACCACTGGAAATGATGCTGCATTCTACAGTCTTTGAACATACACAAGAGGTTGATGTGGAGAGAGAAAGTTTCGGTCCAGTTAGTCTATCACTTCTGGATGTCATACTGTAGAGAAGAGCTGATATTTAAAGGACAAATCCCCCCCTGACAAATAAAAGAGCGGATATTTAGAAGGCACTTTGCTTTCTGGGCCAATTGAGTTGTTTCATGATATATTTCTCAGATTGCTGAGATAATTTTTTAAGACATCAGGTTTTGGCGTCTGGCCTTCATAGCTTAGTTCCAGATCCACACATGTTCACCAATTGAAAAAGAAGAAATGCCTCATGGAAGAGGCAGAGATAAAATAAATCCAAAGGGGGGATTTTCCTTTGATGTGTGAAGGCTCGGGGATAATGCATCATCAACAGTGCTCAGAGATTCCCTCATAACCCCAGTTTACTCCACTTTTCATTGCATGCCCTCACATGCTGAGATGCATGAACGCCACTGACAATCTGTTACTTGAGCCCCAGCATGAAACAAGCCTCCCTCTTCAGATTCTCTGTATGGTTAACCACTTGATAAAGATGTGAACCGAAGGGCTGAAGTGTCATGATCTCTCTGGTCATCGTCGCTCGAGGCCGAGATCGTCCTCGCAATTCTCCTGTGTGTCGCTGAGGGGTTTCTCGTGCTGCTTTTACTGCCCTGCCTCGCTCTGAGGGCGTCTCATCGGGACGCCGCTGTGTTGTGTTTGAACAGCAGTCAGTCAGTCAGCCTCACGCTCTCCCCAGGCCCTCCAGGGTTGGATGTGACTGTGGCTCGGCGGTGACTCCCCTCCTGAGAGGAGAAAAGGGAGGGTGTGTTCCTCATCAATCTTTGACTCGCACTCCCTTAATAATGCAGAACCCTCAAATGTCTTACAAAAAGCCGCCTTGCTCACCAGGGAAGGAGCACACACGCAGCGTTAACCTCTGGCTCCAAGCCATTCCACCGCCTCGTCACTGTTTGGCATTCTGATGGTGTAAAGGCTTACTCATCAGAGCTGGAGAGTGCAGGGTTTTGTCAAAGAGCACAGTGTTTTGATTTGTAATAAGCTATTAGCACCACCACATTTGAATAAAAGCGCTAATCTTTTCTGGTATTTGGATAAGATGCAATATGCATTTTTATCTTCATTAAATATAAATTAGTAGCTGTTCGTTTGAATATATTAATATTAATGCAACATAATTCCATTTGTATTAAGTGGTTTTAAAAACATACCTAATGCCGCAGGACTTCTGGTTAAAAGTATCATGTGAAAGGATATTGTAAGTATTATTCTGCTTCAGAATACAGATGAGCCTCTTGGTTTTTATGATGATTTCCTGTCCGTGTATATTTAAGTCAGAATGGCTTTATTTTTTTAATTCATAGCATAAACCCAACAAGCGACTCTGAATCTTATCCACAAACGTGGACACATTCATGTGTTGTGATCCATCCATCAAGGGAACAGTGCATGTCAGTTGGCCTCCTCACTAATTATACAGTCAGCTGTGTTTGATTTGACATTTTTATTGTAATAATGCAGATCAGAAGGAAAAACAATCTGAGAAAACGATGAGATGATTTTTTACATTTCTTAATTTTAAGATATTTGAAAAACAAATTTAGTGCACATTTTGACTATAGAAGGAATGGCTTTTGTAAGTAGGTCAGTTTATGTAAAAGAGTCTCAGTACACTTTACACAGTACCAAACAAATCAAAAGAATGGATGGCTTTTTTGACTTCAGTTGGTTTTGGATCATTTGCATGTGAGTGATTCATACCTCACTGAACTCTATTTGCTCCAGTGCAGCAGAAGCTTTGCCTTTGCAGCACACATTAGCAGTGTTACCTTTCTATGTGACACTGTGGATAAGAGTTCTCCAAGCTTCTGTTTCCTGATGGTCTGGGAGAGGATGCATATGCCTGTCTGAGCTCCAGAGCCACAGGGACTGCACTGGACCAACACTTTCATATATCAGAGACATAAACAGTGGTGTCTGTAAGACCCAGGGACACAGAGGAGCAAAGCTAAACAGAGAAGAGCAGGAGGATCCATAGTAGCTAATGATGAATGTAATAGTGTGTAACAGAGATGTACAACCAATGGCGGCAGAATGTCACAGACAATTAATGTCTCCTCAGAACTGTTTGTTTGCTTCCCCCAGGCTTTCGGCAGGGCTTAACTAATGGTATGGTGGTCAGGGACATAAATTGTGGTTGACACCATGTGTGAAGTGCTCGATTACATAGTGCCTACCATTGTGGTTTTGGCTATATACCTGAGAGGCCTCTCTATGTGCTCTGAATGTATCATGGCATCGTACACAGATAAGAGAGTCTTAGGAAATGAGGACAGTCAAAGTTTTTCTCATTCAGGATAAGATTCACTAGTACTCCATAATATGTGCTGTATGTGGGCAGCATGTAAATCTAGTTAGTATAATGTGACATTTTCAGCCTGAGGGTTTTTTTTAATTACTCACATTCATTTTTCATATTTCATATCTTGTTTTTGTCAAATTCAATGAAGTCAGACATTACAGTCAGGTGTAACATAATTATAATGTTGATATCAACATATGATTGCTTCAACTTAAGCATGATTAATGTTTTCATGGGTATGATTAACCCTTACATGCTGTTCCTATTTTAGACTTTCGCAGTCTAAGAACCTCCTAATAAAAAGTGTCTCTACCACATTTTGAACAACAGATGTGTTTAAAAAGCATCAATAGTCGATCTGACTGATCAATAAATGTGATTAAACCTTGATTCATGTTTCAGAGAGCAGAGAGAGTGTATTTTTTAGCTTTTACATCACTCATTTTTGGAGAAAAAGCATCTACTATCACACAATATCATGTCCTATTTTACCTAAGACATGAAAATATAACATAGCAATAATGATGGAAATGTATTTAATGTAAAGTGAAAATGAACTGTGGGGTTTATATGGGGTTTGAAATATCATGGTCTTGGATAAATACCAAAATAGTCATCACTGACTTGAAGCACAAGATTACGTGTTCACTATAAAAAACAATTAAACCAAAACCATCATTCCCAAACTTTATCCAAACAGGGGACACAGGATGAAAACCTTGTTCTCCAGAGTCAAAATCCTGCTCTTAGTATTCCCACCATTCACCCCGACCACCTCCCAGCATCCTCTGGTGCAGTACAAGAACACAAAAATGAGCATAACTCACAAGTTGAGTTTCCAAAATGTATAAAGAGAAAGTATTTTATATTACATCATTGTTTTGTACGCACCAAAAACTGTCATTTTTTCACACTGCTGTAAATTCCTGGAAAGTCAGGATTATCACTGAGGTTACAAGGTCAAACAAGCCCTTAACTGCACTTAATTTCCTATGTCCACTTTCCCATTTTCTCAAGACAGGAGTTATTTAAAACAGTGTTGACAATGAGGAAATAGGCTAACTTAATTTAAGAGGGTGGAAGGGAAGTGTTGACTCACCATAACTTGGCAAACACACAAATCCTTGTGAGGCTTGAGCTCTAAAAAGTGTCATATGAGGAAACATTTCTAGATTGTAGGTTCTGCTACCTGATGTTAGTCCACAGTGCCAAAGACAAAGACACTCGGCTGCAGCAAATCCCCAGATTGTCTAATAGTCGAGGCATGTTCCGCAAAGCTAATTACAGCTTAAGAGCCCGTCACCCCCGTCCCTCCCCCCATCCCTCCCTCCTCGTCCCAGCTTTACCGTCCAAGGTTATTGTATTCCATAAAAGCTAGGAGGCTATACATTTGGATCTCACTAGCCATTGAAATCCCCCTTTTGAAATCCAGCGAGCTTTTGTCTTTGACTGCTAATGATTTTAATTATAGGTGGTGCTGGGTCTTTTCTGAGCTCTACATGCTGGAGAGAACAATGTTTTTCTTTCTCCTCCACCACAAAATGGGCGGCTTTCGAAAGCAGATGCAGAGATGTTGAGCCACCCCCTCTGATGTCTCTGTAGGACTATTAAGCTGTAACAACTTAATTTCACAGCGCCACACAAGCACTGGGCTTTGACGGCACTTAATGAGTGTTGCGCTCTTTTCATCCGTGTCAAATTTTATGACAAGCCCTCCATTGTACTGCGTGGCTCGCAGTGGTGTGTGAACGTGTAATGATAATTGAGAGGAAAAACAGTGCAGTGCCCAGCTGTGTACCAAATCATTCGGTCAAAAACTGAAATTACAAGTGTATGCATATGACTGCATGTGTGCACAGGGCTGATGATGAAAATAATTACCAGATGACAGATGAAAGGTAAATCTGGACATTTTCTGCCACTCTGCTGTGCAGTTTAAACATCTTAATTTATTTTTTTACAACATAAGTTGGCCAACTTTTGTCATCTTTTAACATTGGTTATAATACAGAGACACAAATACAAGGACAAACTGCCTCATTGTTTTTACTCTTACTTTTTAGACATTTCACTCTAATGGGAGGAGGTTTATGTCTGAAAGTGATTAAATATATCCAGGTATATCTTGTAAAAAATAAAGTGCTGTTGCCTTCTGATGCACCTGTTACATCTTTAGGTGTGCAGGTCAATCAGATCTAGAGAGACAGCCAAGTAAAACCAGCTTATGTAAAAGAGCACAGGTCATACATGTCAGTTTACTACTCATGTACTATACAGCCTAAGAAAACAATTGTACAATGTTACGTTGTTTAATTATGACATCATCATTTTTGTACATTTCCCAAACCAACCATCTGACACCTGTTTATAGAATAGAATAGAATAGTGTTTATTGTCATTGTACATGAACAGCGAAATTGAAAGCAATCCTTATTGGTGCCATAAGTAAACATTTAAAAAAGAGCTTATAAAAGACAGTATAACTATGAAAAATAAATATTTAGTACTTAAACTAAAAGGAAGGTAAAACACATGATACACACAAGACATTCCCCATACTGCCATCATTATTACACAATTACCCTTAATATTGCACAAACAAAAGTGTTATTGCAACTATACATCATAACATAGGGGTTGGGCAGGAGGTGAGGTTTAAACTCTCGAGTCTTCTTTAGACTTTTTCTGTCTCTTTCAGAGTGTGCAACTTACTGCAGCACCCGGACTGCTTTTGAGGAGAGACCAAATGGTCCAAATGTTACCCCCATATTGACAGTTTGACACTCCCCTCTATGACATGTCTTCTAGATATAAACAATTGAGTGTTCTATATAATTCAGGCTTCATTGTTGAGTTTTGTTGCCGACATGGTGTGCTGTGTATCTTTGGAAAAATAAAGGTTGACTGTTTGTTGAATGTTCCATTGCCAGCTAACTGCAGGCATGAAAGCCCTCATCTAACAGTTAGAACAGTGACAAGTGAGAAGTTGGCGTGTGGTGTTTCAATCTATACGACCTCTCATAGGCATGTTTGTGTGTTTACAGAGGCTCTATGAGCTGACTGCATGTGCTGTCTTTATCCAGAATACATGCCACAATCCTTATTTGCTGCCACTCTAACACTTCCAGCCTGTTCTTCATACAGTTATCTCACCTTATTCTCTCCTCTCCTTTATTATCTCGATGTATAACCTAATTTACGATCTTGTATCTCCTTTGCCTCCTCTGACTTGTTTTATGTCTCTGACTCCTCACCAGTCAAGGGGAATCAGACACAGACTCTGAGTTGGAGGATCGTGTGGATGGAGTGAAGTCCTGGTTGTCCAAAAGCAAAGGTTCTACCAAGAACCTCTCAGATGATGGCAGCCTGAAAAGTTCCAGGTGAGCACAAAGGCAGATGTTATTACTATCACCTGAGCAGAAAGATGGTATGCCTTTAGACTCAGTGTGTCTGGATGTAATAGTTTACATAGGAAATACAACAATCACAGCAGAGTATTTGGTTGAACTGAGAGGACTGCTATTACCTAAATGTGTTTTCAAGCTGTTTTGTCTTTATTCTAACCCTCTTGGTGAAGAGGGGGCTTTTTTTTTTCTTCTAAAAACAAACCACCTCCATGGTAGATTTATCAACATGCCGATTGGCCAGCTGGCATAGTCTACCTGAGCCACTCGCTGAGATTAATGGATGTGTCTGCCAGCTGACAGCTTCGATTGCCCCAGATTTGTCTCCTTACCAAAAGATTTAACTCCCCTCCGTGAGTGGAGCCTCTCCTAACTTTAAAACTTTTGGAATTTTTAAATCTTTCTAAGCAGCATGTTCCCATAGACACACACTGACTGATTCATAGAGTTAGTCCTCACTGCCCCATGTAGTAGCAGCTTTCACATTCACATGACTTTATTTGCCACTTTTACTGGCTCAGTACATGTTTCACCATGAGGTTTAAAACATCACTTCAAAACACTGATATGGGAGACATTTACAGACAAGAAGAAATGACCCCAATGGGGTGACTATAATGACAATCTTCACGAGGGAAATTCAGTTTTATTATTTAGGACCAATGTTATACATACCTTTGGTTCAATATTATTCTCATTAGAAAAAACACAGAGCAAAATATTTTTTATAAGAACACAACTCACCCCATCAGTTAATTATAAGAAAAGGACAAACTTTATTTCCAACTCCTTCCAAATGTTCCATCTGCTGATACTTTGAATCGTTTTTTCCTCAGCAAAGTATTTTTCCCCCTGTAAAACCACTCTACCTTTCTAGCTGTATAATGTCTTCTATTCTTCTTTTCTAAAATTCTACAATTTCTTGTAATCATGGTTGTGGTTTAATAGCATTTTATTGAATATCCTTCATCAAATCTATGCAATTGAGGTTCCAGCAACTTTAAGAAGCAACAGTCAACTTAATATGTAACAGCTAAAACTCAAACGATCTAATTCTAATTCTTCGATTTTCCATTTACAAAACATGTGCTCTTTAGCTTGTTGCATATGTTTTACAAATTTAAAAAAGACTGAAGAGAAAAGACATTTGATACATGATTTGTTTGATTCTTTGCTTAAGATATATTATATGTATTATATGAACATGGAAGCAGATCCAAAATGAAACTGTCTATTGGAACCAAACTCTGGTTGGAACATTATTGTCTTGCTGTAATGGCACATCGGCAAAAACATTTAAATTACTGGCTTTTTAAGAAATGGCGTTTTAGGGGATTCTCGTACCATTTTTTTAGTCTTCAGTGGTCAATGAAGTCTTCTGTTAGGCCAAAAAATATTTTGGTGTTTGCCTAACATTTCAATGCGGGAAGTAAACA
Organism: Scomber scombrus; assembly: GCF_963691925.1. Classification (NCBI taxonomy): domain Eukaryota; kingdom Metazoa; phylum Chordata; class Actinopteri; order Scombriformes; family Scombridae; genus Scomber; species Scomber scombrus. Next base: position 1,524,765 of record NC_084974.1, read on the forward strand.
TTTGTTATTCCTTGGATAGTCAGTCTCTAGTTACGCTGTTTTACCCTTTTCATTTCTGTCATCTCATTTAGTTAAACTTCTTTCGTGTCTCATCACATTTGTGTTTTCATTGTTTTTCAAGTTTCATTCATCATTTGATTCATATTCTCTTCTTTTACTTACCTTGTCTTGCCCTGATATCTCATCTTTGTCATTTTGTCACCCACTGTCTTTATTCCTTCGTCCTGTCCACTGTTGTTTCTTTTTAGATTTGCTGTAAACGTAGATGCAAAAGAAAGGAAAGAGGGTAAGGAATGGAAAGAGGCAAATAAAGAAGGCAAAGACGTAGAGTCATGCAGGCCCGTGTCAGTGATGAGCTCCCTTAGCTACAGAAAACGTGCCAACGTTGATTCCAAAGGGGATGCCCTCTTCAGCACCCTAAAGGAAAACGCAAATTCAGAGGATGCCCCATCTTTCCATAAGGCTAAACTCAAAACCACAGGTCGTCAGGATGACACCTATTCAGTCAGCTCCAGGAGAAATGACATGAATGGCAGAGAATCAGTCATCTCCCAGGCCTACTCAGAGGCCAACAGTCGGGCCAGGAAAGGCATGGACAGCCGCTGGGGTGACTTTGACAAAGAATCAACCATTTCATTCACTGCACCAAGTCGGGCCTCCACCCGTCTTGGATTAAGCCCAGAGAATGATGCTAAGTCTACCATTAGCTTGGGTCTGTCAAGCCCACTTGGACGCCGTCAAAGTACCACACGCTTAGATGAGGGCAGGACCAGCCGATCACTGTATGGCAGCAGTCCCAGTAGCCCTTGTTTTAGTAGGCGGTCTGGTGGTCGCAGTCCTGGGAGTGTCAGCCGAGCTGAGTCCCATATGTCTCTGGCACGCAGCTGCCGCCTCAGTGAGTTTGACGTCGATATTGATGATAGTCGAAGCGTGGCCTTCACTGAGAGATCAGCATACAGCCCGCACTCCTCTTCTGGACGCAGTATGTCCATGCCACCACCACAAGCTAGATCATCAGCAATGGATGATGACCCAATTGATGACTTGGATATCAAACCTGTCAGTCATCGCAACTACCTTGACCCAGACCTGGAGAAAGCTATCAATGAGGTTCTGAGTTTCAAGCCTATCAAATTCAAGCGCACAAGCTTGGAAGACTCTGAGGCTGATGAAGGACAATCCAAAAACGATAAAGAAAAAGGCAAGAGTATCCGGAATGGAGAAGGTAGTCGTCCTACCAGCAGTCTTAGACGCTCTGCATCCGCAGTGGACTGCATGAGAGCGTCTCGCAGTGCCAGCAGTTGCAGCAGTCGGCGCAGCAAGAGCAAAAACAAAAGCAAGAAAAAGAAGAGAAGCCACAGCTCCGAGTCTGACTCAGACAATGACCGTCGTCACAGGAGCAGCTCTAAGAGGAGGTCCAAGAAGTCCAAGAAGAAGTCCAAGAAGAAAGATTACTCATCATCGTCTTCATCATCATCGTCTACAGATTCTGAGTCGGACTCTGGGTCAGATTCAAGCTCTGGTGCCTCCACCATTTCCTACCGAAGCACCAACAGTGTAAAGAAAGCCCCAACTCGAAAGGTGTCCAGTCCAGAAGGGGAAGGAGAAGTTGGGGCGCAGAGCGACAACCATCCTCCTAACAAAAAGGATGACAAGAAGAGGAAGAAGAAGGTTGACAGCCTGATGATGAAGTACCTGTACCGGCCAGACAGTGACTGAGACAGGCAGTAGGTGCTTGCCTGATCCAGACTTACTTTGAAGAGTGCTTTTAAAGCATGGTGTGACCCTAACCAATCAAAGACCTTTTTACTCACATCAGTCAGCACATTAAATGCTCCTCATTGTGTTTGAATGGGATTAGACTTTTTCAGTTCAGAAGTTTTATTCACGGGATGCATTTTTGATGATGTGTTATTTTATGCATGCTGACCTTTTTTGATGGTAACTATTACACATTCTCATTTTCAAGCCAAATATTAGTAACCAGAAATAATGTGACTTTCTTTTCACTGCATTAACGATGTCAAGGCTTTCGCGACAGACTTGGGCGTGCAGTGAATTTCATCATCACACTGAGAAATGTAGTTGGCGGGAGGCATGCACTCAATGTGGATGTTAACTCAGCCTTTAATTACTCCCAAGATGTCACTTGGATTCATCACACAAGAAACATTAAAACAGGAGTCAATTAAGAGAGGCCATAATACATTTTTCCTTCCAGCCCTACAACTGCAGGCATAATTAGACTCTGAGCATTGATTTACACCAAGTAGCAAATTCATTTGAGATGCACAGTTGACAGTAATTAACCCCAAGTTTGCTATATTAAAGCAGTTTGAATGTTAAATAATATTTAAAAAGCTGTGCTGGTTTCATGTAGACTGGTAATATAGATTGATTTTTTTTCCTGTGTCAGAGATCATTAGTAATATATTAGTAATATTTGAGATGTTTGGCATACATTTCGTCACATTGTAACAATAATATGAACAGAGTTTTGCATGTTACTATGGTACCACACTGCATGAGGTTACTGTGTTCTTGGAGTGCCCACTAGATACTAGAGGACAGGCTAACGTCACAACATGGCTTAGACTACAGCTTCTCTAATGTGGCACTAGGCAGCTCAACACACTGTTACTCAAATAGACAGAAGACAACAGACAAGACACAAGCAAATGAAGGAGGCCCAGAAAAAAAAAGCAAGCATATACAGAAATTATGCAAGTTTAAAAAAAAAAAAAAACATAGAGAACTTCTTAGAGTTACAACACATGTTTCTATGGGATATAAGAAACTGATGAACATGCTAGTAGTTAGTAAAAGGCTAACACGAGATGTGGCTGATATAATTATGCATTCAGATTATTAAAACTGCAATTCAGGGTGTGTCCAACAGTTGTTCCTACTCACTTCTGTTGACAGAACAGTTGTAAAAATATAAAGTCAAAACATGGTAGACAGTCTTCTTCGTGACAGTTCCATGAGGTCAAAGAACAATCTCAGTTAGAAGGTTGCTAACCAAACACTGAATCAATATTTTCTATAGTCTTCCCATAACCAGTTTTATGAACCCCTGGTTGACTTAGATATATTGGTTCTTTCTAAATGCAGTGTATGCAGATTCTCAACATGACGGCAACATTTTCTTCATTTGCTTGCGTTTTGTCCTTCTCATGTTATGTTAAGTTGCAGTGCAGTGGGCTCTCTTAGCCACTGTACAGTCTTCTGGTCAGATTGCTTGTACTCACATGAACTTCCCTGATTCTCTCCCAATATAGCCCCCCTGGCAGGAGACGCTACTGCTTCGATAGATCTGATGAAGAGCAAGAGGAAGAAGAGAAAGAGGAGGGCGGGGCGACCCAGGGCTCCTACTACTCCCGATACAAATACAGTAGTAATCTGAAAGACGATGATGGAGAGGACGGGCCTTATGAGACAGCATCGTAGTCCTCGCTGTTGGCACACACAGCTACGCACCCTCATTCACCTGTGGCAGTTTGTCTTGCATGCAAAGTTGACTGCAGCTGTGGTCAGTTGGACACAACCACACAAATACTCACAACCCTAGAGGAAAACATTGACATTCAAATACTGTAACACTCCTGTCATAGCTTCCAAACAGGCAGATCCAAACAGGCTTTGGTCATAGTTTAAAAACTACAGTCTAAATTAGCACTCATCAGTCTAACCTCACTGCACACACTGCAGCTCCATTTTTACCAATCCACTCTGCTGGTTGCATGCAAGCTGCAGTTGCTTGGCTTGAGCAGCCATCCTGTTTAACCTCCATCATGGTTGTAACTGAGCCAAAGAACTTGAGGTTGCAATGATAATAGATCCTCTCTTTCTCTCTTTGTCACTCTCTCTCTCTCTCTTCTTTACATATAGTACACCATAATAGTATGTTTCACCATAGTACAATGTATTGCCAAAAAGCCTTTGTTCCAAGTATGTGTGTACACTGTTCTTGTTATTGCCAATTGATGCTGAATCCTGGGAAAGGTCCCAGTTCTTTTTTTTTCTTCTCTTTTTCGGGACAAGTGCCATTTGATTTAAGTGGGCTCCTCTACAGCTGGCTTCTCTGCAGCTGGGCTGTTTCATGAACTTCTGCAGCATACACTGAAGACGCTCTCATCATCATCTGCTCGCTTTTTGTTTTCCTGAAAGTTTTTTTTTTTCTGCCTTTTGCCGGCAAATGATCTCTTCTTTACAGGGGAAAAGGATTGCATTACTAACTGCTCTGCAATAAAAGCACAGCATTTTTCTCTTTTTGAGTCTTTTGTTTTTGATGTTTGACAGATTTGTTTTGCAGAGGACTGCAGTCAAGCAAAATCATTTCCATGAGGTTTGAGCATATAGCACCTCTGTGAAATGTCTTATTTTTATTTTGACTTGATATGATTAAGTACTCACCGGAATTACTTTAGTGATGAAACAACTTTGTGCTTGTCGCTTTTCAGTTTGATGTGCTTTTCCTTTCCAAAGGGAATGTACTTGACAATGGGCACCAGTCATTTGTTGCTTTCTCCCCAAAAACCACTGAGCAGATGGTACCCTCAACCAGCATGTTAAAGGAGAAAGCTGGCGTTACACTATCATTTTCATATTGTCAACATTTCCCATGGAGACCAAAACCAACATTGTGTCTTCTTGACCTTTGGGAACAGTATTACCTTCAGAGGCAGCTGGATTTCCAAGATCAAAAGATCACGCTAGAATCCATCTTGTCAGTCTTCAAGTTATTTGCTTGTGCCCCGAACCACTGGTGGTTCGGACCAATCAGTGTCATGAATCCAGCTGCCTCACAAGGTATGACGGTCATAGACGATGATGTACAGATGGTTCATCTACCTACCAATTTTTTTTTTTTTTAAGTTTTCCAAATAAAGTTTCCATGGACAACTTCTCAGATGGCTCTGGGACATCGGGTTAGGAAATGTAAGTGTAACAAAATAATGTAAAAACACCCCACAAATATTTAGTTTCATTTTTATAAAGGCTCAGTAATTTCCTAAAAAAGCTGCTCATTGTAGGTTTTAACATTACTCAACAAGAGGAAGTAATGCATTTGTTGAGGACTATTTTCAGCAGCAGACTAAAGGGATGCTCACATCAAACACAGTGAAGTTCAACCATGTTTCATCGCTTAAATAGGTTATAAATAGGTAATAGTCTGGAAGCTTGGTGATGTAGGGCACAGCAAGGTTATGTAAAAGTGGATACGGCAACACAGCAAATACAGCTGTTAGTTTAAAAAAAATCTAGTTTGAACTAACATGTAGCCTATTCAAATGAATAACCTACATTGTTGAATTAACATTCTTTTGAACCCTGGTGTCTCCCCAGCTTCACTTCAGAAACAAACTGTTATTGTTGTGGAAATAGATTTAACCAAAGTCAGCAAACAAAATCCAAAAATGCTAGTTTGCTAGCTAGTTTTTTTTTATGCCAGTGTTAGCATAAACATACTACATCCGCCTAGCTTACAGATAGGGCAACAGGGCATGCAGTAGATCAGACCAAGACATGACCTGTTGCCTTTTTACATTGAATTGAATTTGAACAGATCATTACAGATTTATTTCATTTCCTCCCACGTCTCACATCTTCTGAATTTAACAGCTTAGTTCACCAACTTGACTTGCACCTCTGCTAATCACAGCATTTACTATGAAATGAATGAATTCCGTTTCACAGAATTTATGTTTTCATGGGATTTGTTGACAATAAGAAAAATGTATACTATCACCAGCCTTAGTCTTTAAAGCCTCTCTGGGTACTTAAACTGTAACTGCATTAACTGGACACACTACAGCCTGTTTAACTAAAACTGTGAAATACTGTTCGGTGTCTTTTGAGGCCTGTTTGTCTGTCAGGTTGTCTTTTATTCTTAACCCTGTAAACAGCATGGAAACAGAAACCTGCATTGTCAAGGTTGCTTAAGTGTTACATCGCACCCTTTGGTCCTCTGTCTGGTATTTACTAAGTTGTATTAAGATATTTGAAAGCCATTTAAAGTCCAGAAGAACTTGACATGGCTATTTGGAGCTGAAAAATGTTGTGGATGTCCTTCATTGTGGGAGAAGTTGGGTGTGATTGTATTATACATGCTTTTTGTAGACTCGTGTTTTCATTTTTATTCTCTATGCAGTCAACACAAGTGTGGAAATGTGTTTTTTGACCTTATTGGCCCTGATAAAAGTGTCTGGCTTCATAAGACAAAACTAAAGAGCAGACTGCACACAGTATTTATATATAAATATGTGTATGATTAATGCTAGCTTTGAAAATAGTTCATGTTTATTTTCATTATTGAACAAATTGACCACTTGTTATAAATTTTGCATTACAGTTTAATATATTGTAAATAAATGATGGTGATTGTTTTAGAATGCCTTTGAGGACTGGATTTGTGTCTCTGATTTGAAGTGTGTTGTTGCTGTGTGTCTTCACTTCACATCTCTCCATTCACTCTGCAATATAGACTTTTGATGTTCTTTTGTTCTTAGAGTTCCAGAGAGCGTACCGATGAAACAAAGGTGTTATTTTTCTAAAGCACACACTTTTCTTCTGCTTTGAGAAGTGTCGACAGCGGCGTTGACCCTGAGAATTCTTAAAAAGGACATGAAACACTGATTTAGTTTTTCTTTTGTTTCATGCATGTGTAATTTCAGGGAAAATAGGTCCTCTGTGTCAGAGCTGAAACTCATTCTAAAACTAATACCAGTAATTAGCTCTGCACATGTCGGCGCGTTTAGCTGGAGGCAGCAGGAAATCCAGTTCAGATGATGATGAAGACGATTCAAAGTGTCAGACCGATAAATGCAGACTTTCATTTCAAAAGCATCCATAAAAACTGAACTTGAACAAACAGAGCCTGGTATGTTTCCTATGTTAAATCGACAGATGAATGACAGTATCTGCTCATCAGCTGAGCAATTGAGGTGTTTGACAGGTCATGAACTCATATTGTTATACACCCTAAACAATTACATTTATCTTTAAAGTAGCTGTAAACAGTCTTCACTGTCAGTGTGTAATGTGTTTGAATTATCAGAGACTCTGCAGCTCCCCTCAGCTGTATGGAGCTTTATAGTGAGTTTCAGCTCAGTGTTTAGCTGTCCAGCTGCAACTTCACTGTTTTGGTTCTCTCAGTGCTCTCTCAGCGTTACAGATGCAGCAGGCAGCTGTTTTCAGAGAAAAAGCTCTTAAATCCACTGCACACTACCTGCTCAGCACCAAATGGCAAACAGACACAGTTAGCTGTAGACTAGCTGGTGAACATAGTAGAGCATTTAGCAGCTAAATATATATTTCCCTCAGGAGTTGGTAGAGAGCAAAAACAGAGCTAAAAGAGAGTGAATTTTGGACTTTGGACAGAAACACAACTCCAAATGAATGATAATGTTGCTCCATTACTACTGTTTGCGGACAAGTTCAATATATATTAACTTAAAAGTGATGATATCTCAATAATATGTTCACTATTTGTTCCTGCTGTCCAAAAAATGACCAAAAAGTGTTTGATATTGTGGTGATACACAGTGCACTACAGTGGGACAGAGCCCATTTAGTATTTTCCAGCAGCTGCACACTACAGACAGCACATCCTCACCAAGTCTTTCTTATCACAGGACTCATGAGCCATGTTTACTCTGCCAAGTCTAATGTCAGTTTTAAGTTAGTCCTTGCAGTTGAAATTCTCCTGGTTGTATCAATGTCATCGTTTTGCTCAAAACTGAGGACTAGATTTTTTCTCATCACCCATTAAAATGACATTTTACAGCCAATATGAATGCTTCTTCACTATGCTTTAAAGGACAAGTCTCGTGAATTTCTACATTTTTCTTTCTGTCAACAAATCTCGTGTCAGGATCCAAACTAACAATGAACTGATGTAACCGGTGGGTAGGTGGTCGTGTGTGTTGTGTGACATGCAGCAGAGGCAGAGACTCAGACTGGAAAACTTAGGAGGCAACCTCCATTTATTCCACTGATGACAGAATGAACAACAAAAATCATCCAGTCAAGCAATCAACACACAAGCCCCCCCCCCCCCCCCTCCCATGGATTACAGTGACAAAAAGAGAGAGGCAGAGGCGGGAAACAAAACTTATAGTGGTGGGTCACACAGAAATGAGCGTCGGGGTACAAACAAAACCACTCACACGTTCCACTTAACTGGAGAAGTATTTAACTAAAATGATATATTCTATTACTACATAATGAACTATGTTACACTGATCTACTAGTGAAAGTATTGTGTGTGATATATCTTATTCTTCCGTTGTTAAACATGTCAGTGAGAATAGTACATATCACAACCTCTGAACTTTGTAATGAAGTGCTTTGAGAAACTACCGATTAGGCAGATTTAAAAAAAAAAAAAAAAAATAGAACTAATTCAGGTGAAAATAAGTTTCCAAAATAATGCTAACCCCAAATTTTTGTTACATTTTAATTTTATATTCTTCAACAACCAGACACATGCCATTGCTCAGAAAAAGAGCCTGATATGTATTCTATCTGAAGTCTAATTTGAGTGAAGCATGGTCAGCGTCTGATTACACAGAACAGATCAAGTTCTGCGCTCCTCTGACACACATCACACTGCTTAGTTTAACTCCACAAGCAGGAGGATCAGTTTATTAGACCCTAAATATGTCATTGGAATTTCTTATGGTCCTATAAAACTAAAAGTTGTTTATTTTAATACATTACAAAAGCTGCTGCCTTGTTGTAGACAGAGCGAGGCCTGGTGTCAGTTCTAAAATACATTCCATGATACATTTGTCTTTCTATGTACTCAGTAAATATTGTGAGCAGCAGCTTCAAATAGAGGTTTAAAAAAGTATTCACAAAAATATATCACAAATGAATTAAAGAGCACGCTGAAGAGCAGATATCGTTTAAAAACAATGTGCAGATTTGAAGATGACTCACTTCCATCCTCAGGTATGTAAAATGTGACAGCGTGTCAGAAATCCTTCCAGCTGCTGAAAAACATGTCATGTGCTTAATGTGAATCCTCAAACACTCAGTGTCAAGCAGCGTGTGTGTGTGTGTGTGTGTGTGTGTGTGTGTGTGTGTGTGTGTGTGTGTGTGTGTGTGTGTGTGTGTGTGTGTGTGTGTGTGTGTGTGTGTGTGTGTGTGTGTGTGTGTGCGCGCGCCAGACTTTCATTAAGTGGTCAAAGTGTCCTTGAAGGATGTCAGAGGGAGAACTAAGATGTAATCTTTCATCTTTCTTCAGTGATCAATATTCAATCTAATATTTTGATATTTGTGTGCTCATCATTTTGTCCTTCATTCAACTTCTGACTTCAGAGAGCAAACAAACTCATTGCTGTAGTTTAATGACACTTCAGTCATATTCTCCATATATAACATCATGTGCATGACATCACTGATTAAATCAAAAGTTGTGCCCTTTAAGCTGTATTTATGTTTCACAGCAGCACCTCATTAAGACTTACATACAATGTTATTATATCTGCACAAAGTCTGGATTGAATCTGCTTCAACAACAGATCCTGCATAAAGGAGCCACTTCTGTTTGACTTCAAACATGGCTACATGGAATATCTGCAATGTAGATACAATTCACCTGGTTTATGTGTGACATTACATCATAGTCAGTTGCCATGTTAACCTCAGTGATCGTGTTACAGCTGTGAAGAGGTGAGACACAGCATAACAAAAAAAGGAGTAACATGGAAGATAAATAAGACAGACAATAACATAAACTAGTTACAATGATATATGTCAGGATATATAAGAGTCTGGGAGTAGAGATAATATTATAAGTAGGGCTAATGTGTGTGTGTCTGTGTGTGACGTGTGTGTGTGTCTGTGTGTTATTATAGGCTTTATTTGTCACTATACAGAAGTACAGCATGTGCGTGTGCGTGCGTGTGTGCATGTTTGGATGTTTGGGTCAAGTGCTTAGTGAGGTTGGAGTATGGCATTTGTGACAGAAAGAAAGAAGAAGACATAGTTTTAATGTTATAGTGATAATAAATACATGATGTAACAGTGTTATCGCTATAATAATAATAATGTAAAAATACCATAATATAATAACATTATCATTATCATTGTAACATACCAATTCAGTGTAATATAATATAGTAATTACAATTATAAAATGACACTACAGCAATATCAATATAATAATAAAACAGTAATACCATCATTATCATCATTATATACAATATAATGTGATGTAACCATTATAATAATTAGCATCACATTCATACAGCAATGAGGAGTGAGGTCAGACCAAGGCACCAGAAAAGCAGGTGAGAAGCATCTTTCATTAAAGTGTTGTTTGCTCCAATATCTATTTAATTGTTTGACTTCCACTTTAAGAGGATTGTTTTCTTGGCAACAGTTAGAGAAATGAGCAAGCTGTTCTTGTATTTGTTTGCTATGTTGATTTCTGAAGCGTCTAGCAGACAGCGGTTGGGGTGGAGGGATTTGCAGCCCATGATGGTGGTTACAGAGTCCCAAAAAGAGTGAACCAGTTGGCAGGCCCAGAGTGCATGAAAATAATTATCTATTGTGCCTATTGTGCATTGTGAGCAAGTGTTTGCCAGTCCCATTTTCTACATTTTCTATTGAGTAATATGTATTCTGTGGATGGTTAAATATTGGAGCGGCTGTAGGTTTGTGTTGGGCATCATAGCAAAAATAGTGTATTTATTTTTATTCAGAAGTCATTTGAGGGAGAGATAGATAGATCAGTGTTCCAGATAGCTGCTGGGACTGGTATAAAATTATATTTGTAGAGTTTTTAGGTTAGTTTATTTAAATGTTATGATATCATTCATTATTGTGGAGTGATTAAGATAGCTGTAAATGATGTTAATGTATGTTTTGATTATTTAAGTTGTAGGTGTTCTAGAAACTCCATGCTTCTGTATGAGGTCTTTGAAGTCAATGAACTGATTGTTGTGGAAAAGATGGTGAAGGTGTGCCATACCTTTTTGTGCCTGTCTGTCACAGTGAAGAGGGGTGCTGTGGAGTAGTAGTGGTAGAAGAGTAGTAGAGTATTTACTTGGTGTTGGAGTAGTGAGAATTGTGGCAGTTACAGTATTCTTAAAGCAGGGATACTGTTTGATGGTTGAGTTGAGGAAATGTAAATCTGAGAATAAGGTGTTTTTGCAATCTAGTTGTTCCAAGTCTATCTTTAAGATATTAAAGTTGGTTTGATGGATCTATTTAACAAAGAAAGTAAAAGAATAAGTTTGCAGCGTTTTGCCCGCCTTGAGATTAGCTTTTTCCAGTAGGAATGTGTATTGAGACAGCCGATAGATAAGACAATTTATCTGGTAGTGTGACAACCAGTGAAAAGCAATGAAAAGAAGTAGGAAATGTGGGGAATATTTTCGTTTTTAAGTTGCAGTTCATCCTATGAGGGAGATAAGTAGTCTCATTCAGTGCTGGAGATCATCTTCTACTGTTCCTAACAATGATGTGTAGTTCAGATGAAACAACCTTGGGAAATGTCATTACCCGAGTACCTAATGTTATGTAAATGTAAATGTTGAGTTATGAGTATGAGTATGAGTCCCAGGCTTCTTCTGAAAGTGGGAGTATAGTAGATTAGTTCCACTTTATTGTGTTATTCGAGATTTTAGAGATCGCGTTAATGAGACAGTGAAGGTAAGGGGTCTGTAAGTAGAATAGAATATCATCTGCATACAGGTTGATTCTTATGTTGGAGGTTTGTGGTGTAGTGGTGGTGTTATGACGTATGGCTGCAGCTAGTGGCTCTATAATGATAGTGAATAATGAAGCAGAGAGTGGATGTGATTTTATTTGTGGTGACTGTGGCTTTGGGTGAGGTGTGTACTGTCCTTAACATACAAATGAGCAACTCCCCAAACTCAAATGTGTGTAGTGAGTTTGATAAGAAAGCCCAGTTGATTCATTTTGTTGGGAGAGGTTAATGAGATCAAATAGTCGTCATAGATTGTCTGAAGCTTGTCTTTTCTTGATAAAAAAAACCTGTCTGATCAGAGTGTATTAAAGTGGAAACGATTGTTTTTAACCTGATGGCTTGGGCTTTTCTCTTGAGTCAGTGTTTATTAATGACAGGGCAGTAGCTGACTTAGACTCAGAAAAACTTTAATGTCCTCCAAGAGGCTTTTTTTTAGTCAACACAGAGGCACATTAAAAAAACACTAGACAGACAAACAAAAAATCCAAATCATCCATAGCTGCATCACAGTGTCATCACAGTTCAAGCAGAAATGTAAAATAATCTACATGGTACTCCAAACTCTACCTGGCTACCTCAACTTGCTTAAAGGTAGGGTTGGTAATGTTGGAAAGCTAGCAAGAGAGCTAGCAAGATTTGAAAATATCACCTCCTCCTTTTCCTCACTTGTTTCTGAGAGTGATTTTGGGGTGCCTGATAGGTTGAGTTAATCTGTTTTATGTTTAAGTAGCACTTATATAACAGATGTATTTATATGAGAAGGACATTTGTGATGTATTTTGTATTTTTGATGTTAGTCTGTAAAGAAGTGGAGATATAATACACCAGAAATGTTGATGGAATTCAGCAGGGAAGCCATCAGGTCTGGGTGATTCATTATTTGACATCTAGAGGAGGGATTTGTAGAGTTCATCTAAAATCAAAGGTGTGTCTAGGGTGTCTGCCTCTTGCTTAGATAATTGGGGTAAGTCCAGGTTGTTAAGGAAAGACTGAATCTCTGTTGGGTCAGGGTCTGTGCTCCAAGAATATAAATATCTGTAAAATGACGTTTTGTATCTCATTTAGTTTCATTGGGATTGTTTGACTACATGTCTGTAAATAGTTTAATCTTCTCTTTCAGATTTTATCCTCGTTCCTGTTTCTTGTTTGTTGAGTATGATATTATTGTTACTCACACCCTCTTCACGGGTCAAATGTTTTGCTCTTCATGTGCGACTCCCTGCTTGCAGTGCACTTCCTCTGACAAGCAAATGCCAGCAGGAAGCAACCAGAGGCGAGGTCAGATCATCTGTGGAGCTGGTAAGTGATAGTGAATTCTCTCTTGCTGTGGCTCTTCTATAGGAAAACATCCCAAAACAGCAGGCAGGCAGCTGCTCAGCTTCACCTCTCATACAGCATCAGCCTGCTGGCTCAGGATGTCAAAAGTTGCTGTGCTGCCTCAGCACTTCCAGGATGGGGAAATGGCAATTTCAAGCAACTCTCTCGGGTGTTAATACCTTATATTTCACTTCAGTCTTGAATGAAGTGGAAAAAAAACAAAACCTAACCATTTAAACAGCACACACATCATCTCTCTGTTTGAATTAGTTTAAAAATGAAACATAAATGATTCCAATCTCCAATCCCATCCTCGTCTTCCTGTGGCCTGTTTTCCCTTTCTGACCACCAGAGGATTACTGTCTGCAACCTTTGTACCTTCTTAATCAAAACTACTTGAAGCCATTCAGTATTCATGAGCTGAATGATGGAAATTGGCCTTTGAGCTACTGTAGCACATCTGTGCTGGCAGGGAGTGAGCAGCGGAGACAGACACACTGAGATGATGGAGGGGAGGGGGGGGGGGGCAATTGTGGGAAGGCGAGCCTCCCGTTTCCCCAGAGAGAGGCAGTGACAAGAAGATGCTGTAAAAACATGCAATGCCTTCGATGTTTTCTCCTGGCTGCCTCGCCACAGAGCTCATTACCCTTCCAAATGTGGCTGCTGTTTCCTTCTCTCCCTCAGGCTCCTTGGCTGACAGTCCATCTTGTTTTTTTGGCTGACTTGCAGTCGCCGCCTCTGACCTTGTGTCAAGCAAACGGATGACAGCTTCTCTGAACTGTCATCTTCTTTGGAGGGTGAGCTGCTCACTAGTGGGACGAGACCATGGGGAAACAACCTGGTCTGCTGCAGGGCCGCTGCTAGGAGGGGAACTCTTACATGATTTAAGGGGCCCAAAACTACCCCAGCTTCTTACCAGGGGCCAGAGGTTGAGCATTGTTTACTTCATGTTGCTGGTTATTGAGCATTTGTTGTCACCAGTCACCATATGTACTTTTATGACTTTTATGACAAAGTTATATTTTGAAAAAGTCAGTATCACGTTATAACGCATCATTTATTGATTCATTGATTGGTTTCTAAAAAAACAGAAAAGAATAATGTGTTTTATTGTCAGACCAAGAACATGATAATCAGCTACATTCACATTATATAAGATGATAAGCAAATATTTACATTTGGGAAGCTTAAATCAGTGAATTTTTGGACATTTTGTTTTTAAAAATGACTATTAATCAGTTGGAAACATGTTTCATATTAATACATTAATCATGAATGTTCTGTTTATGTATGACTTATTTATGAATCAGAAGAATTCATAATTGGAATTATGAATTTTGTCTCTAATTGAATGTTTACTTTGTTTTCTTCAAATGTGTATTTACTATTATCCTTCAGCCAGTGCTCAGAAAAACAGAACAATGTGTACTATTCCATGAAAGTAAGGCAAAGTCTATCTGAAGACAAAGATCATGTTGTATAATCAAAAGCTCCACAGCAGATACTAAATGGACCTTATGGTCATATTGTTTTTTTAGTTGCAGTTTCCACCCCAGATTATTTAATTTTGAGCATCTTAGTTTCACACAGACCAATTTAATATATTCAGATGTCTACATATCAGGCCAAAATTCAAAGTTATTCATTTAATTATCATAAAAACCCATAAATGATTCAAGAACGCTTTTGACATTTTTGATGGATGGATGGATGGATGAATGGATGGATGGATGGATGGATGGGTGGGTAGATAGATAGATAGATAGATAGATAGATAGATAGATAGATAGATAGATAGATAGATAGATAGATAGATAGATAGATAGATAGATAGATAGATAGATAGATAGATACTTTTTTATTGTCATTACACATAAGATACAACAAAACTTATTTTAGCATTCCCATCCTAGCAGCAAACATGAAAATAAATATATGTATATATTACAGATAAATAAATATATAGCTATATAAATATTAGAGTGCAACAGTAGTGCCATTTTTTTTGCCTATAAATGAATTCAACCATTAATCAAATATCAAAATTGTCACAGATTCATTTTTTGTCAATCAAATAGTCAACTGTTCATCTTTGAATCTTTAGTACCGCTCATTTATTAATAACATTTTATTAAACCAATATGAGTGAAAAGTCGTAAAGATGCCGTTGAGAAGTTTTTGTGACTTGATCAAAAGTTCCAGAACAGCTGCTAAACTGACCGTGTGCTGACATTGTTTTAAACATCAGGAATGAACTTCACACCTCACATCATTTCAGTTATTGATCTATCTGTCAATACATTTTTTGATTCTGTAAAATATCAGAAGAAAGTGAATAAAACACATCACAGTATATCAGAACATCAGCTCAAAGATAGTCTGTGAGACAAATATTCACTTATTGTTGCTGTTTTTATCAAGTGATAAATGATGTGTGTCAGCTTCACTGTTATTTGAGTTGAAACCTTAATGATCTTGATTATAAGGCATCAAACTGTTTTATAGTGTCAGTATAGTTTTATATAGTAGGTACTAAATTGCGTGCACGGTGCAATAGATTGCGCGTGCCGTTTGCGTGCGTTTTGCGGGTGATCTACTAAGAATAACTGTGTAAATGAAAACAGGTGTAACAGGGTGGAGACAGCAGTATTTAAATGAGGGTTTTGTGTCTTTATGGAGAGTTTGGACGAGCAGAAAGCTGCAAGCACAAAATGAAATGTGATCAGGTTGTAGTGGAAGAGGTTAACTAATATACTGAGTTATAACAAAAACTAATATTACCAGAGAAACCCACATATGGGAGAGTATTAGTGACGAAGTCAATGCTGTTAGTAAAACCAAAAATATTCCACTCCAAAAATATTAACACAGGTGGAAAAACTCTTCTGTCATTGTGCCTCCGTATCCTCGTCTCCATAGTAACAGCTGTTATCAGTGCGCAGTGTGCAGCCGGTTAATACCTGTCCGTCAAAGGCAGTGGCGCAAAAAGTGGGTATGTACTATATGCGGCGCATAGGGGCGCCACAATTGAGGGGGCGCCAAAGCGATGGGGGGAAAATTATTTCGAGTCGGCATTTTTCTGTATTTAACAGCGTTTGTGCATGTGTAGTAAATGATATGATCAATAACAGAGGCACGTCACTGATTAGGCGCGCCTCCCTCCCCCGCCCCTCCGCTAATCGCCTCCCCTCCATTCACTTCTTTCCCCCCCTCTCTTCACTATAGGCGCTCCGGTGCGCGCCCCGTCGAGCACGCGCATGGAGAGGCAGAAAATAAAGCTCTCGGGGGCACAAAACAGAAAACGGAAGAGGGAGAAAGAGAACGATTTCGTAGGGATGAAAAAAAGCTTTTCAAAGTGGTTGAAAGACAGTAGTTAAGTTATGTCAGTGTAACAAGAGGAAGCTTGTAAATATTCAGGTTAGCTAAAGCTACTAATAAAATCACAGGTTACTGTTGTCTTGAACTGTGTACTGATCAGTATTTACAATATAACAGATCATGACAAGAAAAATAAAGGAACTTGTTTGTGGTTACTTTGTTGTTCAGACAGTTATCTTTTTTTTTTTTTTTAACTACATGGTGTATCATAAAACAGATAAATTATAGAACTTGGGAGTGATACACTTGAGTTTAATGTCTTCACTCGGATATAACACTACAGTGCTGTTGCGATGTATCTGATAAGTCTGATCGGATGCAGCGTCCAATCAGTAACTGATATCCAATAAGGATATCATTTAAAATTAAAATTTCATGTTTTTTATATGTGGTTTGACTGCTGTATTTTTGAAACCTCCTCAACACAAAGTTCATGTTATTCAGGTTTGAGGATGGAAAGAAAGAATCAGGACACACAGGAGAAGGCAACAGGTTGGTCTAATATTAGGGACAGCCACTTGATACCAAGTGATTCATTTCTAAATATTATTTATATTGAAAAATTGCATTAGCAAGATGTGTAATTTATTCAAAGCTATTAAATAATGCTTGTTTGACAATATGACTTAGTGGAGAAGAACACAGGCAAGGGGTGAAGGAGACAGACATGAGGTCGGTGAAGACATCTGCTATAGAAAAGACCAGTGATGACATCAGGTAAACTCACAGAAATAATTCATAAGATTTATGTATTTCAATTGCATATAAAATTTCCATCCATTTGAATTACTTAGATTTAACATAAACAGGCCAATAAACTTTATGTGCTACATATTTGTCAGTCAAATGTAAATGAAACAATTAAGAATGAGATGTATGTAATAATACTAATAAATCCAGTCATAATGTGATGTCGTCTTAGTGGAAGAAGAGTGAAAATAACAAAGAGACAGAATGAAGTGAAAAGTAAAGAAGAACATTTGATTTCTCTGTGTGATTCTTTATAATATTATCAGACACTTAGAATAACAATGTGACACTGTTAGTGGACGTACATTGACCAGGTGGAATTGCACCAAAGGATTACTTTACAGTCTGTTTCATGGCTGCTGGCTGCAGCACTCTCACTCAGTAATGGACTCATTTTTTTTAAATTGTTGTCTTCATTAGTCACTTAGACACAAAACGATGGGAAAATAGGGTCCAGAGTGAAAAATACAGAAGCTTCCCTTTAAAGCTACATTTGAGAAATGTAGTCTTGGTTACTTTGCATAATCCACAGACTTGATTGCCAGCTGTTTTCACAGGAACTAATTATTGGATAAAAAGTAGGTCCAATGAAGCCAGAAAAAAACAGAATTGATTTCTCTTCAGATTTATTTAGGATGTATATGGAAGAGAGATGGAAACCTAAACTACCATCAGATGGATGACCTCGTATTTTGGGTGAACTGACCCTTTAAGGATCAAACTCAGAGTCAGAATCCAAGCAATCCAAAGCTGCTCCTCCACATCTGTTTCACACTTTGAACAAAGTTACTACTGACAGCTGCATGTGCAAAGATTTGAGTGTGAGCTGCAGTCTGTCAGCAGTGTTTGAAAGGATGTGGACACAAGCTGACTCCAGCAAGGCTTTTAGTCTACTTCACAAAAGCTACACAGTAACTCAAACAGCTTTCATTTGATTCCCACATGATGTGAGGCAGCGGTCTGAATGCTTTTCTCATTTTGTTGTGTTGAAGTTTCAAACATGGGGCCACAGTGTCATGTTAACAGGTTTTACTGTTCAGGTTCATGCTGACGTCCCCCTGTGTATCACACTGAAGCATTTCATTTCTTTCATAATGTGTGAATGCTATTAATTTGCAGTCCTGTGTATCTCCTGTGCTCCTGCTGGTCTGGATGACTCCTCACTATGACGTGATGTTAAATGCTTGGTGACCTGTGAGCTCCGTGGGCTCTTGGATTCACTGTTACCTTTGAGGCCCAACTGGAGGTCTGTTGTACAGAGGTGTAGGTCAGCTGAGACTCAGATGATGACAGGTGAAGCGGGGCCTGAGGGGCTGGTGGAGGCTGACCTCATGTCAAGGATCATCTCTGGGGTTGCGTAGGAGTGTTTGGAGAAGGCCTGTGAGCTACAGCTCTGCCCCCGAGAAGGTCAGCAGCAGCTCTGAACATCACAAAGTAAAGTTATTCACATCTCACCACTCAGCAATGTGCATATTTACTGCTTCACCCCTAGTAGCTCCTGTAGGAGCTGTATTGTAGAATATTGCATTTTCTTGTATTTAAGGTACACAAAACTAAAGATAACATGGATTAAAACAGTCCTGTGTACTGCACTAATGATGCTTACATCTTCAGCTGAAGGTACAATAAATGATCTCAATCCATGTTTCAGTAATCACAGGCTCTTTACCAGTTTTTCATGTTGTAGCCATTGGCTGTGCCCAAAAAAGAAGCCAAAACCTCTTGATCCCCCCCAGTGGCTCATGCAGTATGGGTCATAAGTCCCGCCTCTTCACATTATCAGATGGGACATGAGCCAAACCCAAAAAATCAAAGAACACGTCAGATACATTTTTCCTAAAGAGGATTTCTATCATTTTTATCATGCTGATGTTTGTCCAAGTGCTATTTTTTTCTTATGTTTGTTTTCAATTAGTTATTTGACAATATAATTAACAATGTTATGAATGACAGCTACTCTAAAACCTCTGTCAGAGAAGTGGGACAGCTGAGGGGGCGTGTCCCTTGGGCTGTCCTCCCACCCACCCATTTTTTGTTTTGCTTTTGTTTTTTCAAAACTTTATTTACACAATGGAGTGTACAAGTTAAATGTTTCAACAGCAATAACAAGGAATGCTGGAGCTAGTGCAACAGTAAACAACAAAGAGAAAAAAGTTAAATGATTAATACAAAAATCATTAATAAATAAATAAAAGGATAGAAGAAAAATTAAAATAAATCACAAATCAAATTCATTACATAAGGCTCTAGTTTTCAAAGCTTTAGAGTTTGTGCAATATTTTAGTGTGTCCAGATATGATTTTAAGTAGGAAATGAACACAGATAGGTTGGGTTTCTGTTTTGAAAATGTGCTGGTATGTATATGGAATTTTGCTAATAAACAGTGGTGGTTCTAGCTTGAATGACGCCCTGGGCGAGAATTTTATTCATTTAAAAATATATGTTAAATCTAAAAAATGAAACAAGATAATAGAAATTAAATAGAGAATAACATTTCTCAATTGCACAAATCATTCATCAGAACCAGTACGTTGCCCCCTCATACGGACTGTCCCGCCCCCTCAGTCAAAACGTAGTATTTTCATCTTTTTAAAATTATTATTATTATTATCATTATTATTATTTTTTTTTAAATAGTTTTCAGTCTATGATGTGTTCAACACAACCCAGAACTCGGAAAAACTCCACTGACTTGTTAAAACCAAAATGAACAGATGTGCAAATCCAAATTCCGAGTTTGAACCCATCACACTAATTTGAACCCATCACACAGCTCACGTTACGACGTCAGTGCGTCATCCCGCCGCAATGAGAAAAAACAAACAAACGAGGAATAACAGATTTTCAAGCGCAAGCTAGCAGCTTTCAGGATGGACATTCGCAGATAGCTGAAAAAGCCAGAAACTAAACCGTCGGCATCCCTGCAGCCTGGCAGCAGGAGCACCTGACAAGACGAGGAGCACCTGCCGAGGTCAAGTACGTCGAAGGAGCAGTGGGAACTTCAGCCTCGCAGCGAGGAGAGTGAACCGCCCGCGCCGCCGCCCACAGCCTCTGAGCTGGGTTCACCGGGAGCGGAGAGCCCGTCATCGCACTTGCAGCACCAGTGTGGTTTACTAGAGGACCTCGGAGTTGACAAGCCAGTTCAAGTTCGTCTCAAGCAGTTTCCAAAGAAACAACAGCATAATAATGACTGTAACTGCCACACATTGGCAGTTTGTTTAGTTTGTTAACCTCCCGTTTTTGGTTCCTACTGGTTATAATGGCACTGGGGCGGAACTAATTGCCGCCGTCATATGTCTCCTACACCACACCTTTAAGCGACGTACCTAGCAAAACAGCGCGAAAGAAGCAGCACAATCTATAATCTATAAATTAAAGTTAAAAGTAAAAGCACATAAGAAGAAGAAGAAAAAAACTATAAAGGACAAGCAATAAGCATACAAGAAGATTCCCTCCTTAAGTAGTAAGCAGTGGACGAGGTATGTTTATCATTTATTTATATCTAAGAAGAATGTGAACGATTGTATTGTGTTTCATTCAATTGCATGGTTGTGCGTGATAGTGATTTGCATACTATGTAAAGGTCTGAATATGTTTATGTAAGTTAAGTTTGTAAATGTGCAAGTTAATATTGAGCTGCGGGCTGTATGTGAGGTGTGTGTGAAGTGTTTTTGGTGTAATGTAACACCTGTTGTGCTGCTGTAAAAACGGACATTTGCATATTGTGAATTGTATTTATTTGATTTATTTTTCTCTTTAAACCCAGTTCTCACGGGTTGGTTCGACCTGGAAATAAAACCCCGTTTTCTAACAAAGACCTCTGGCCTCGTGTGAACTACTTGGGAGCTACAATGACTGTAAACGGTCGTTTTCGGCGAAAGAGGAGACTGCAACTCTACTGAAGGTAAGAGCTGGTTATTTTATCATTTGTATTGTTGCTACTGTTTGTGTTTGTTAGCAATGTGGTTATTGATCATATGTTGTTGGACATGTTGGATCAGCGCGGTCTGATCTGTGGAGTCTTATTTTATGTTGCTCTGGGTTACCTGGCTTGTTTCTTGCTTCTGATTGGCTAGTGCGGTTA
The DNA here is from genome assembly GCF_963691925.1 of Scomber scombrus. Classification (NCBI taxonomy): domain Eukaryota; kingdom Metazoa; phylum Chordata; class Actinopteri; order Scombriformes; family Scombridae; genus Scomber; species Scomber scombrus. Next base: position 1,546,019 of record NC_084974.1, read on the forward strand.
TTCGGGATTTCATCTTTTTCGTAATGGTCGGGTTACAATGAACGTTGTGTTAGTAAAGCAGGTATATTTACTTAGTGGCAGTGTGTTATTGTAACTTGTTTGTTGTCACGGTAAAACTTATGAATTGGTGTATCTATGTGGCTTAGATAAGACAGTTGGGCTACGTTTTCTAATACTATGCATCACGTCACCCCGTTTCGTGATTGAAGACTAAACCAATTCACCTTGGAGGTGCACAGATTCGTTTTGTATTACCTTTTTTTTTTTTTTTTTTGCCATTTCACACAACCCAGAAGAATAAAAATTTGCATGAACTGTAGGCCTGTATTTATAATATTATGAATGAAATGTGCGTTATGTGGAAGAAAGTCGAGGTGTGACTGACTTTAGCCCAGTAATTCCATTAGAGTATTGCTCTATTAAGTGGATCAGCTGTTCCCCCCTGCCCGTTCCAGTAGTGACACCCAGATGTGAACTGTCCCCCACCTCCCGTGTGTGTGTGTGGTTCAGAGAGTTTGTTGAATTGGACTTGAAACACTCACACAAGCCAACCTCACAGAATAAAGTCAGATTAAAAGAAAAATATATAAAAATATTTTTTCATGAGACACAGTTAAACCAAAAGTACAGTAAAGCTACAGAGTTTCAGGCTTCTTGGGGCTATGGACGAGGGCTCTGACATAAATGATATGATCAGCCTGTCATTTCTGTCTGTGGTGTCGAGTTTGAGGTGACAAGAAGTATCAAAACAACAGTGATATATTTAACTTATTTAACCCTGATCCCATGACTTGTTTATTTTCATTGATTGTTATATTACTGTCCTTCCGTTTCAGGGGGACTTAACAGTGACTGATAAAAAATTGAAATTGACCGGCCCCCTTGTGACCAGACCAAGACGACCAGACCAAGGTGGTCTTTTGACTTATCGATGTAGAACTCTTTACACAGAGAATTCAAGTGAATGATTGGGTGCTCTTTGTTTTTTATGGTACTCTATGATTTTGCGTTTGATGTTTTTGAATAGTGAGTATTTGTATGAAGATCCATGTAACAGACAAACTGTGTGGTATACGGTTTTGATCTACGACAGTGTTTCAGCTTCATTAACGCTACTGATCACATTCCAAACATGTTCATTTCAGTTGATTTTATAACTCATGTTATTTAACACTATTGACTAGATAAAACTGTACATTTAATTCAGTGAGTTTTCAAACAATCCCTTTATTTAGTAGGTTTAGTCATTGAATGAATGTTTCCACCTTCTGATACTTTTGATCTTTTTCTTCTTTCTTCTTTTTCTTCTTCTTCTTCTCTGCTCACTTGCTAACTAGTTTTCCTGCAGTTATTAAATCTCATATTTTTCACACATTTTCAAGTAGCTGAACCACTCCACAATCTTTCCTTGTAGTCCATGACAACTGTAGAAGTCCCCTCCAGGGTAGAAGTACTCCACTGAGTGCCTTGTGTTTGTGTATTTTTCTCATTTCTTTGCATTGACAGCTCCCTTCTTTTTTCTTTTTCTCTCTATTATCACTGACCAGTTTGGGAAACCTTTTTCCACTGTGTCTCATGGATTCCTGAATAACTGATGTATGTCATGTACTTGTCCAAGAACACAGTGAATAATAAATAAAAAATCCATAAAATGTTTCAAAGCATTTCTGTCATAAATCCATGTGATGTAGAGCAGAGATTCTCAACCCACTTCTGATTGTGAAACATTTCTGAGAACCGAGGAAGAAAAATAAACTAGTACAGAAATATGTGTTATACCACTAATGACCAAAATAAAGATTCTGCTTATCCTCTGAGGCTTGCTTTTAGGAAATGAAATCAAGTGGTGATGGAATGACAAGCAGAGTAGCATTCAGTGGTGCTTTCAGTTTTTTTCCATCATTTTGATTTAGTGACGACACAACGGAAGACCCCGACTCATATAAATAGGTGGTGGTGGTGAAACAGAAAATTCATTGCCCATTTGGACAGAGGAATATTTACTGGCAGCCAACATCCAGAATGAAGCAAGGTCAGCTTGTGTGAGCTGAGGCTTCAGGCTGCTGTCTGCGGATATTTCCATCAGTTCAGTTTCCAACACAATGGACAGAACCATGTCTTCTGAAGCAGGATCCACAGAGAAAGAGTCCAAACAAGGTTTCCATGTCGTGGGTCCTCTTGGAAGTAGTCTACAAACTTTCGTGACAATTGAGGCAAATGCTGGGTCATAGACTGTAAATGGTCATAAACATCAGTGACTTGAATGCTCAAGCTTAGCAAGTTGACTGTGAGAGAGTGGAGCTGACCCTGGTGCTCGCTGCTAGCTTGGTGACCATGGTGCATTTATAGTCTATAGTTAATTTTGATAATACTAATGCTAAGTTTAGCTAAAACCATTAAAACTACCTGTAATTACCAGAACAACTGAACGTCTGACTCCTTAGAAAGTCTTTTAGAACAACCAAGTGCTGAATCAGACTTTTTAAGGCAGCCAAAATGTTAGAAATGAACTGTCATGAACAGACTTCCTTTTGCAACCAGTGAAGGCGCCCCCTGCTGGCTATTAAAAAGCATGCAGGCTTAAGGAATTTTGCATTGGCTTCAGTTTTGTGACTGAGGGCCTCACTGCTGGTTATAGCTATACACTGACATGAGGAGAGACTTCCAAAGTTTCACTTAGGAGAAAAAACATGTCAAATCATCCTTCCTTGACTCACCTGTTTACAAAGAATATGTTTTTTTCTCGAAGCTCTCAATTTTGTCTGAGACTATAAACCAGGGGTCAGGAACCTGGGGCTCGCGAGCCACCACTGGCCCTTTAGCTGCACGGCCGGGGCTCTCGGACGAAATGGGTTGGCGAAAAAAAAAATAAAATAAAAGGATAAGGGATAAGCATAGGCCTAGAGGAAGGCTAAAACAACAGCCAATACTACTTATATTAAAATGACAAGGCTTCGTGGCAAATACGTAGGTCTATCTGAGAAATGTAATTTCACTTTCCACCTCATTTGACTCCGTAAACATAGCCAGCACAATATTGTTACATTTGCGGCTCGTTGCCATGACAACATCAATCACATCACAGATTTCCCTCCATTTCCGTCAACAAGAACAGTGTTGCCAACTTGTCGACTTTCTCGCTAAATCTGGCGACTTTCCAAACCCTCTTAGTGACTTTTTCTGGTGTTATTGGAGACTTTTCTGGTGTTTTGGAGACTCTGAAGTGAAAGCACGTATCGCTCTGCAGTTACTGCCGTGAGCCCCTCCCCTGTCCCAAAGCACTCACAGGCAGTCAGGTTCACAGTAGCCAGCTGCAGTCAGAGCAGAGAGGAGACCCACACCACTCCACGTCCAGACTGCAAATGAATTGCGCAATTCCACCCCGCATTACAGTCTTTTGATTCAATTTGGCTCTTCTGAGATTTAAAAAATAAAATGGTAAAAGTGGCTCTCCAGGAAAAAAAGGTTCCCAACCCCTGCTATAAACACTGTGCTGTTTCTGCCTTGCATTGATACAGTGAGCTGATTTAACTGGACAAATGTATCTGACAAGTCAGCCAGTTTTGCACAAAAATAGTAAAATATATATATAATATATATATATATAATATATAAATAATACAGCAAAGAAGGGCTGCTCTTCGAGAATTGTGTGCACTTCTTTTCTCAGTTTAAAAAGACTATAAAGCACACGTCCTCTTGAAAGCCACCTTATTTCACTGTGTGTACAAAAAATGTCAATGATCATCATCAAGTCTTTCACACAAAGCAGCAAAACACTTGAGCTGAGGATATTTTTTCTTAATATGGTTAACAGTTTTCACATCTGCTTAGTCTAGGCTTTCCCTGTGTAAGAAACAATGTGTCTACTATCTGTTTTTTCTCTTTACTGTAAAAATCATAAGCAATCCAAATTTGAAGTAGTAAATCAAAAATGTTGTATCTTTTTATTTATAAAGATATGACTTAGTGTCTTCTTATTTTAACTTACAATGTTTTATCTTTATCAATCAATTAATCAATCTTTATTTGTATAGCGCCAAATCACAACAAAGTTATCTCAAGACACTTTACACATAGAGCATAACTCTTCAGGTTTTAATTTTAAAGAGACTCAACATTCCCACATGAGCAGCACTTGGTGACAGTGGCAAGAAAAAACTCCCTTTTAACAGGAAGAAACCTCAGGCAGAACCAGGCTCCTTCAAAGTGGGAAAACATCTGCCTCGACCGGTTGGGGTAGAGAGGAGAGAGAGCAAGGATAGGAGAGAGAGAGAAGCACATAGAAAATAAACATTGAAGCTAGAAGGTCCGGGACTGGAATCTGTCATCCGTACGTCTACAGGCCCAGATTACCTGTGAGACGAGAAAGCACAGACAACTCCGGGGAAGAAGTTTAGGTGATTGAATGTATTAATAGTACATGGAGAGAGAGAGAGAGAGAGAGAGAGAGAGAGAGAGAGAGAGAGAGAGAGAGAGAGAGAGAGAGAGAGAGAGAGAGAGAGAGAGAGAGAGAGAGAGAGAGAGAGAGAGAGAGAGAGGGAGAGAGAGAGAAGAGAGAGAGAGAGAGAGAGAGAGAGAGAGAGAGAGAGAGAGAGAGAGAGAGAGAGAGAGAGAGAGAGAGAGAGAGAGAGGAGAGAGAGAGAGAGAGAGAGAGACTCAGTGCATCATGGGAGTAGGAGTCCCCCGGCAGTCTAAGCCTATAGCAGCATAAACTAGGAGCTGGTCCAGGACAAGCCTGGCCGGACCTAACTATAAGCTTTATCAAAAAGGAAAGTTTTAAAGCTACTGTTACCTTTCTTGCATTTCACACAGCACTTTGAAAACACTTGAACAGCAACAACCCCTCCTCCCTCTTTTTTCCCACCCCCGCACTCCCTTCCCCTCCGCAGACATACCAACCTGCAGAAAGTCATTTCTTGCTAATAAGCGGTAATACAGAGCTATAAGGACGCTTTGCTCTCACACGCGCTGCATTTATAGTCACACACACACACACACACACACACACACACACGCAGTCACTCTCTAGCAGTCTCTATTATGTCTCATCTGCGGGCTTCAGGGAGCCGCTATCAATATGCGGGTGACTCCCAGAACTTCCGGGAGAGTTGGGAACGTGCACTATATATATATTTAGTTTTCTTTTTCCCTGTGGGAGCGGCTGGAGGTGGAAGCCGTGGCCCGCTATTGTCGGTCATTGTCAGTCGCTACTGTCTGATTACGGCTATCTCCGTGTATCATGGATGTATTATAATGCCGTGGACCCGCAACAGACTCTCTTCTGGGTGGGGGTGCGCGCACGATTACGTAATGCGGAAGGGGAAAACAGGCAGGTCGCTCGGCCAATCATATCATTCGGACCGAATTAATAGCACCATATTAATAGCACTTTAACCTAAACAAAAACATTTGTAAAAATGTAACAAAGGTAAGGGTAGCTTTAAGCCTACTCTTAAACTCTTAAACAAGTAGGCCTGCGTTCTGGGAGCGCAGTGTTCTAGTAGGTTCATAAGGTTCTATAAACTCTTTAAGATATGATGGAGCCTGACCATTAAGAGCTTTAAAAGTGAGGAGAAGGATTTTAAATTATATTCTAGATTTTACGGGAAGCCAATGCAGTGAAGCTAAAATAGGAGTAATGTGATCTCTCTTTCTCTCTTTCTAGTTTTTGTCAGAATGCGTGCAGCTGTATTCTGGACCAGCTGGAGAGTCTTCAGAGACTTGTTAGGACAGCCTGATAATTTATCACTCTTTTCATCCTTTTCTTGCAGAAAGGAGTTTTCTACTTTGACTAATGTTAATACTCTGATATGAAATTTGGGGCATGAAACATGTCAGAAACACTGCTGAAAGTGACAGTTTGTAAATAATTATTGCAGTCCAACATGTAGTACACACAAGGTGCATGAGCGGCCTCTGCTAACACATCTTCCTTCAGACTCTGTGAATATCAAAGCAGGATAAAGAGGCACAAACTGGAGAACCAGTGATGAGCTGAAGATTGTCCCTGAGGGAGTGAAGCAAACATTTAGAACCATCTCTCACATCACTGCTGTGACATTGGAAAGATGGAAAAAAAACAAAAAAAAAACACTGTGAGACTGAGAATGACAGCAGAAGTATTTTTCCACTTGGCCAAGCCTACAGCACAGTGTCACATCTGTTCTCTCTCTCTGTTGTGCAGAAAATGTGCCACTGCTGTCATGGAGGTTTTGAGCAAATGAAAGCTTGAGATCATAAGTGACATTTTCACAGAAAGCAAACAGAGTTGAAGTACTGATGAATATTTACAGGGGCAGAGGTAACCTGAACGTGTGTCTGGAGTGATACAGATAACCCACAGGGGTTAGACTAGTCAGCATGGAGAGGCTCATTTTGGAACAGGTTGGAACTGGGCAGCTCCCACTGGTCTCTGTGGCTGTACTGGGCAATGCATGAATACATACTGTATGTGTACAAGAATGCATTACACAAGGGAGAGCAAAGTGCTGCCTAATGTGTTATTTGAGGAGGGTCATGCTTGGTCTCTGTGAAAGGTTAAACATGCTGCTTCTGTATGTTACATGCTGAGCTGTAGTGTAGCATTAAAGCTGCTCACGTTCAGTCTTTATCATGAAAATGTGCAGTAACTACCAGCATACGAACATAAATCATACAGCAGTGGTTCTCAAACTTGTTCAGGGTCTACAGTGTTCACTAAACTGTAAAGACCTTCTTAAAACCACTTAGAATGCTCTTTAATACATTTTCAATCACATACTGTAAGTCAAAGAAGGACTGAAAACCATATTGGAAAACCAGTAGAAAAGAAGGCCCATGATTATGATTTTATTAACATATCAGGGGTGTCTGGCGCTCAGAAGGTAGATCGGTCGTCCAGTAATTGGAAGATTGATGGTTTGATTCCCGGCTCCTCCAGTCCACATGTCGTGTCCTTGGACAAGATACTTCATCTGGCTTTTGTCTAAATTATATTTATAGGTTTTATTGTGTTCTATCCTTTTATTTATTTATTTAAACTGTTTAGTCGATTTGTTTATTTAGTCGATTTATTGTATAATTTTAGTTATTTATATTATCATGTCCTCGTATTAATGTAAACTTTTTAATTCTGGTTTGAATTTATTTTTATTAAGTTGTCATCTTTTAATTTTTGAAAAAATGAACTTTGTATTTTATTTATTTATTTTTAGTTCCTTTTATTTATTTGGTTTTATTCAGTCTCTGGTGTGTCCTCACTGCTAATTGCTGAGGGTGGGATACAGCTTCCTCAGTTTTCAGTTGCCTTCTTTCAAGTGTGTATGCATGAGTTGTGTGTGTGTGTGTGTGTTTGGCTTTTGGTTTAGCTTCCTCTTAATTCTTGCTTGCCGTTATAATGTAAATCACTTTATGCTACATTTTACTGTATGAAAAATGCTATTTAATAAAGTCTGATTGATTGATTGACTTAACCCCAAATTCCTCCCAGTGGCTGTGAGTATGTATGAATGTTAGTTTCCTCCTGATGAGCAGGTTGGCACCCTGTGTGGTAGCTCCTGTTATCAGGGTATGAATGTGTGTGAATGGGTGAATGTGATATGTAGTGTAAAAGTGCTTTGAGTGGTCTAAAAGACTAGAAAAGTGCTATTTAAGTACAGTCTATTTACTATTTACCATTCTGTCAGTACTCCCCCAGCTGTATATGACAATTTCAAGTAATATAATTAATCAACTACTGTGACCTGGACTCAGATAAGTGTCAGAGATTAACTAGGTAGAAAATTATGATGAGCATTCTAGCTAGCTAACTAGTGACAGTGTTTGCTGCAGGTTTGATGGTGCTCACTGAAACTCCACAAAAAAGGAGTTGCACTGTTGCACCAGTCTCATCTGTAGTTTATAGATTCGTATCCCAGCAGCTAGCGAACAAAAACAAATGTTACTGTCAGCAGGAGGGACACAATATTCAACATATTTGTGAATAATATTGAAGGATTTTTGGAAAAAAAAGCATGCTACACACGTCCAGACCACAGCATGACACACATAGCACTGCATGGAAGAAAGCATCATTTATTGTTCCTTGAGAATCTGATTCATTCAACTTTAGACCCACAGCATATTTTCCTATACAATGCTTTCACAAACCAGTATGAACTCTGGACTGGTACCATAACACAAAGTTGCCATTAGCTTTATGCACAGAGAAGTGACTGAGCCCCAATCATGTGTCTAATGCTTGTACCCCAAATAATGTTCTTGTTCAGCAGGACAAAAGTTGTTTTAACAAAAAAACTAAGCTTTGTGGAATTATACAAGCTCCACATTGTTCCACAGAGGCGTTTCAGTTGGCTCTGCTTGATGATTATTGGTGTTTGAATATTTGCATTTGCATGTTTAATGTTCTTCTAATTCTTCCAATTTGCATAATGGCCCTTTGCAATCCATCTGAAGTCACTTAGAGGCAAGGGAGCAAATGGCTCGCTGAACTGCAGAGTTTCGCTGCATAATTTTCCCATTCCCACTGATGGCCTTGGTTGGCATCCATTGTAATAGTCCGTCTGATTAGTGATTAAAATGCTTACCGGTACATGGGAAAATAGATCCAGGCAATGGGCCACCTCTGAAGCCTGAGCATGCAGCTGGCTTCACATAGACAAATGGCTCACCGCTGATGTCTTTTTAACCATGTACTTAGCTGGTAAAACGCTGACTGCTGAGAAGGCAGCGAGGAGCTTGTTTACTGATGCGTGAAATCATACAAGCCAATAAGATTATAGCTTTTTTATTATTATTTGTCACAGATCAGTGAATTTACAATTACACAACAATGTTAGAATCGAGTTGTCAGTGTTGGAATTCAGTTTAAAATGAAGGCAGGATTAGTTTGTCCAGTTCATTACTTTATACTGCTTTATAGAACATCTAGACTTCTAATTCTACAGGACTTTTTCCCCCTTCCTTCTGTCATTCATCCATTCATTAATTCATGTTAATCTGTATAATGAAATTTGGATGTCATACAGCTGACTAATTAAAACAACAGTGATGAGGACTTGGTCTGTAGTACTTGGTCTGTAGTTCCACATGCAGCTCTGAGGTAGACTGCTCATAGTTTCATCACTAACCAGTTCCACCACAGTCACTCAGAACATGTACATGAACACAAGAAACCAAGTCAATGAGAGAAACCAGGTGATGGGATAACATATATTTGCATGCACTGTAGTAACTTGGTCACTTACAGCAGGTCAGTAATTAGACTTCTCCCCTTCCCCCGACCTTATTTTGGAAGCATTACTTTATTTAAAGTTTGAAGTATTGATACTTAACATCAGCTGAAAATCTTGTATGTATGTGCCAGTGTTTTATCTTTTCACCTCACTGTAGTGATGCAGAAGTGTACTCCAGGGTGACATCAGTTTTGGCTACAGAGCACAAGTCGGAAGGTAAGAGGTGAAATAGATGGAAATGTTCAACTAGACGGCAGCGACACACTGAATTTTTTCAAAGTTCAGCATTAAAAAATCTACTTATTTAGTAGGGCTGGGTATCGTTTAAAAAATTACGATATCAGTACCAATCCAAGTACCCTTAAAGTGATACTGATAATTGAGTATTTCATTTGATACCCAACTTCACCACCACAGAAGGGATGGGCCAATCACATGTCACATTAAATCGAAGAACGCTCGTGTTGATTGGCTGTGAGCAAGTCCATACAAATAGTCATATTTTCTAGCTCTGGGTGCAAAAAGGATTGATTGCAAGTATCATTTGACGGGAGATGTTTTGATACTACTTGGTTTCAATTTATTTTGGTCAATACCTTAAAGGTATCCAGTACTGATACCCAGCCCTATTATTTAGACAGTTTATTTTAAATTAAAGTATTTTGAATACAAGGATGCATCTTTACATGTAATGATCTTTCTTTTCATCCACTGGCGTCGATGAAAAGAAAGTTAAAGATCATTAAAGAAAGAAATCTGCTAACCAGGAGACATCTCCTCTCTAATACCTATCCTTTGTTTCTTTTAAACATGCTTTAAGAAAAACAAGATGAGAAGATCAATAACACGCTCAAGTCTGTATGGTAAATATGAAGCTACAGTACAGCCAGTAGGCGGTTAGCTTAGCTTAGCATAAAGACTGGAAGCAGGTGCGTTGCATTCCACGCCTGGCTTAGACGTTCAGTATTTCCAGCACATAAAACAACAACTAGTCACTCCCTGTTTCCAGTCATTATGCTAAGCTAATTGCCCGCTGGAACTAGCTTCATATTTAGTTTACATATGAGATTGGTATCGATCTTCTCATCTCACTCTCAGCAAATAAGTAGTTCCCAAAATGCTCAAGAAATGGTTTCATTACAATCTGATGGATGACACCATGTGAAAACAAAAACTGACATCACATTAAGCAGCAGACAAAATAGCACAATCACTGTGGGTTTCAAACTCTATTCAAGTACAATCAATCAGTAGTTCTTGATGGTATGTTGACATCCTGGCTCTACAAAGCTGATTTGGGGTTGGCCTGGAAGCGTCTAATACGGAAAGGTGAAAGGTCGTAGGACGGCACTTCTCCCAGGCTGAGCTCACACAGCAGCTTGCCAATGATTGGTCCAAACTTGAAGCCATGACCTAAAGAAGAGAATTCATTACAGTGAGTGAAGTATACGCAGGTCATCAATTCTTGTTATTTGAATAAAAGTCCTGCAGTGAGTAAATCCATGCTCTGCACTTTGTAGCTGACCTATCAACAAGTGAATACACAGAGGAGGACAGAGCTGTTGTGATGCCTGTCAGTGAGCATCTAGTCACCTTTAGTGAACCAGGACCAAATGTTAAATTAAGGGAGATTTGTGCTTTCTCTGTGTAATGGCTCAATGTGCACAAGCCCAGGAGTGACATGAGAGATCGTCTATTTTTGAAAATGCAGCAGCCTGAGTCTTCTTGTTGCTAAGGTCTGAGAGGCAAATTGTAAATGTCAACAGGGCTCGAGGAATGCAGCACACTGCCATCTGACAAAGGTCTCAGAGCTCCTGTGGTTTCTGCCTGGCTTTGAAGTCATAAAAGCTTGGCTCTGACAGTTTGGCCATGTGCATTTTCATCTCACCAGAGAAGGAGAATGGAAAACCTCAATAGATGGCCAAGCCCACAGGGTGACTTTGTAGCCATGGCAACCCCCCAGTACTTGCTTTAAAGCACTTGTGTCAGGCTTTGATGACAAATGCACGTAGTGAAAGAGGGGGTGGAAGGCAACACGTTTTTTTTTTCTGTATTATGGATAAGCCCTATGAACTTCTCCAATATGGTTCTGAGCGTCTTTACTGCTGCTACAGAGGAGATGAAGAATGAGCACATACAGTACAAGAAATATGTATTAGTACGGATAATTCATCAGAGCAAGTTGAGGCTCATTCTTTGTTTTCCGAGTTGTAAATGCAGTTCATGTCAGCATTCAATTTGTAATTGTGACTGTTAAGTTCCAACATAACCGATTTGGCACTTAGTGATACAGAGAGTGCCACAAAAGCAAACAAACATGGATGTCTAACCTTAAATCAGCTAGAGGCAAGGCAAATAAACACTACTTTAATAGATATAATGCTTTTTTAAAGCATTTTTTTATTAGTTATGCTCGCTGCATGGCTCGAGGGATGGCAGTCAGTCGACCATTGAGCACTTTGGGGGTGCGATCGTTGTCTGTTGTCTATTGCGATCACGCCAATAAGCGGTAACACAGAGCTCTCACACGCGCTGCATTTATAGTCACACACACACGCGCACAGTCACTCTCTAGTGCGCGCTCTTGCTTGTTTACTCCAGATTCTGGGAGATTACGTCTCATTTGCGGGCGTCAGGGAGCCGCTATCAATATGCGGGAAACTCCCCAGAACTTCCGGGAGAGTTGGGATGTCTGGTGCTGTCACAGGCCAGTAACATAACCATAGCGTAACCCCTAGATTCACAGAGTATAGGCAAAGCTGTAGCCATCAGCTTTCAGTCTGCTTTCAGTTCATTAAAGTTAATTCTAACATTTTAGTTAAAAAAGTCTTGTTTTAATCAGAGACTAAATAGCATAGCTTCTTTTTTCCGTCAGTAGACTGGATTTCCCCCTTATATTTCTTGCTTTGCTTTTCAAGTTTTATTTTTCCTCTATGACATGTCATATGTTTATGCCAAGTTTCCGAAATGTATGACCAACCCTGTACTCATATACTCTGCTATTAAGAATTCGATTAAAATTTTAATGAGAAAAAAAAAAAGTCTTGTTTTATTTTAAAGGTTTTAAGGCTGTGTTTTACTGGTGAAAATTAACATTATCATTATAGACTGTGTGAACCAAGCCAGCAGCTAGCATAAGGGTAAGCTTCACCATCTTGTCCAAATATGGTCATTTCTGGCTCCAAAAATCCAATATGGAGCTGGGCGTTGAAGCCAATTTGACATAGCAGCCAAACCGTGCAATTACAACGTCAAGTGATGCACACTGGCTCACAAAAACGATTTACCATAGACTAACATTGTGAAAGAGATGTCTGTAACTCAACGGATATTTTTTTGATTATCACAACCTGTAAAAAGACTTATTTCAATATTAGAATTTGATCCATTTGGTCCGATCACATTTCTAAAGTCTAGAAGAGCCGCATAATTAAATTGTTTTCTCCCCATTTAAGTTAACCTGATAGCTAAACTATCAAACGTCTCAATGTGGCCCATAGCGAGTGCATAGTATGTTTTTATATGGGTCATTTCTTTAAAACAGGAAGTGGCTTTTTTAGCCTTGTGCTACTGATCAACTGTGACAGGAATGAACAGGACACCGCCTCCAACACAGTTCTCTTTCTACAATTATGCATCAAAATGGGAGTCCACAAATCAATGGGTAACATTATGGTGGCTGCGTCCATTAATTTTTTACAGTCTATGATATATCACACTGGGGCTGCTTTGGATAACTAATAATACTCTGTTACACAGGGTTGCAGGTGTTTAGTCAAAGATCTATTACAACAGGTTAACAGAGTGCCATAAAATTTGGGAAATAAAACATGATGTAAACTTAAGCAGACAATGTCTCTGTGATGACTCATTTTAAGTGTTGATATATGTCACAGCTGCTGTCATTAAACTGAATTGTAAAATGATGTCACAGCTAATAGGCTATAGTTTTGTTATGCAGCCAGCTTACAATGACTGCTGGTATGAGCTCTGTTGTCTGACAACAGAAACACAGACATGTATATGAGATAAACTAGATCATTCATTCAGCTTTATTAGAACAGGGAAGACTTAAAGGTTTAGCGACAGAGAGTAGGAAACCTTCAGTTATCTAAAATTGTATTTGCCATAACTCATTTTCAATGTGGACAATGTGGACATAGTCACCCAGCTGTCTGTTTATGATGATGTTATCAGACAATGTTGGGATTATTAAATGATTTGATCTGCTACTGCATTCTTTTATTTCAGCTTTTCCTTTGAAAGATGTAAAGTAAAAATTGTAATGAAAAGATGGTTCATAGGTATAAGTTTTGCGATCTTTAAAGGTCTAATTACTAATGATTTAATGTTTTCTGTGATTCTCTGGGAATGATTCAGTTATAATATACATATTAGACTACAACACCATCTGACTGAATGTATGTTTTTATTTGGAATCCATGAGACGACAACAAAACTTTTCTGAACATTTTTTTTATAAACTGGAACACTAGTTTCCAAGGTCAAGGATGAAGGGGAAAAATCTTACTGGCCCTTCCTATAGCTTCCCATCACATTTCAGTCTTGCTCACTAGATGTACTTTGCTCAGTGTTGACTCACTGTGAGCTTTCCTGACTCCATGACAACTAAGAAAACTCCATCTGCTGAGGAAGGTCATGAGATGCACTTACAGTAGGCTGCGTTCAGACTGCAGGCAAATCTGATTCAAATCTGATTCCTTCTCAAATCCGATTTTTAGGCCTGACTGTCCACACTGTTTTTAACAAGTGTCCAAATGGGATTTGGCTCTGTTCAGACTGGACCACATTAATCACCAATCTGACAGGTTGCTGTGGCAACGTCGTTGGAGCGGAGGCGTCATCTAGCGTGTATTGTGTGATGTCATATAATTGTGACAGCAACAACAAACCCTCGAGCTTCGCTTGAATGGAGCCATCTCCCCAAAGATTAAGAATTTGGTTTGGTCCTCTGAAAATCGGATTTCATGTGATTTATGACTGTTCAGACTTCATAAGAGTCATCTGGTTCTAATCTTGATTGGCTAAAAATCGGATTTTGGCTTGCAATCTGAATGCAGCCTTAAAAGCTCCAGAAGCAGCTAATAAATGGAGCTTGACTTAAGATTTTTTTTCTAAACCACGACACCAATTTGTAACCTATTATCCTCATTTCCTCTTATAGCTTATATATTAGAAAGCAGTCAGATAAATCCAGAAATGCTCTTTCATTTTTCTCTACAGTGAAACTCTTGGCATCATAACTTCAACCCCCTGAAGTCATAGGACATGTGATGTGGAGGTCAATATATTTGGGGTCAAAGTTCAATCAAGTTACCTTTGGTTGCAAAACCTGATGTACAACTGTGGTAAATTGCAGCTCATGCAGGAATACAGTATTGTATATCCTGTACCAATCCCTCTATATCTCTATATAATCTCTCCAATGTCGCACTTCTGTATTTGGTGTAAAAGCAGGGTCAAACAAATGAAGCTTAGCGAAAGTTCAGTCAGAAGACTCTAAAACATACAGGCGTAACTGGTAACTTCTGCCTCCTTCAAGCATGCTCATCTATTACCTAGATTTCTATGTTTAGGACGTTATCTCAATTGTTGCCAGTCACCTGTCAATCTCAGCAACCAATAGCAAATCGCCCCACTTCAGCCTTAGCCTATCATCCTGTAGCGGTCCGTTTAAATGTGCCTCTCTCCCTTTGCTTCAGTCCTGTCATACAGCTGTTCCTGCGCCCCACCACCTCCCCATCTCCGCCATTCAGTCTCATCAGCAATCACCACCACCAGTGTCTGGACTTCATGGGGGATCTACATATATATGCAGCCATTCAGAGATGTTCAAACGCCAAAGACTTTGTCATTACTAAGATTTTGTAACATATTTACAATAAATATCTTTATTTGTCTCTCCTGACTGAAATGGTTTTTAGCACCACTAAAACATCATTGTTAAGGCTCTAACAATGAGGTTTGGCTGCAGCAAAATCATTATCATGTTCAGTTATTCAATATATCTGAATTGTTATCCCAGTATGTACACACTGCACTGAAAGCAGAGGATGCAGAGCAGGATATTAATTACAGATATAATTAGGTAAAGGACATGACTGCAGCAGAAGATGGAAAAGAGCCAGGAGACACTGTAAGGAAACTGTAGGAGAGGAGAGGTGGGGCACAGTCGGCCTTCTGGGTGCTTCCCCCATGTTAATTAGAGAAGAACATGAATGTAGACCAACGCACAGACACTTTCACCTTTCTACAATGGAAAAGAACAACTCATTAAAAGTTAAAGATCTGTGTCTTTAGAATATGTGGAAGGTTTGGTTTGGCTAGCTAGACAGCTCTCAATACTGTGAGCATATCTTATACTGAGAGTGTAATTTCTAATTCTGTTAAACCGTTGTCTTGATTTGACGTCATCAGCAATAAAGACTCACAAGACACTGTTGATGGTGAGGGACATCTTAAAAGCAGAAGGAAACATCTAAACATTATTTTAAAACTAGGATAAATTAGCTAGAAAAAAACACATTAGAGTTAGATACCATGGCTTGATCTGGCCTCTGATTGGCTGATGTATATACAGTGGAGCTGGTAGCTAATCATTATCTAAAGAAGTGGCTGCTGAGGGCCCGGGGGTTACTGATGTCCAATACAAGTCCTGTGTTTTGATTAGATCTGTTCTGTAAAATGTACTCTTACTTAAACAGCATATGTTTATTGTACAATCTGAAATCTGACTCTGCTGCCGAGACTCTACTTGCCTATATTTGGAAGGGCTTTTTAGGTTACTTTATTTAAACTGTAGCTGACTGATCTCCTTTAATTCTACATTTATTTTGGGAGAAACCAAATAATGGGATACGTAGCTGAAATGATGAGTGTGCTGGTTTGTTATGAATATAAGCTTTATAGCATTTATGTATGATTTTGTATGATGTTTAGTATGTGACATTGATTTTGTTTTGTGGTTAGTATATGACAACATACTGAAAGTCTTCTCTTGATCAAGAGTGGGGCTGAACCCAAATAACATTCAGATGAAATGACTCTGTATAATATGACCACACCTGACTGTCCTCAGGTCCTTTTCAGATTGGGTCTCCGTGGATGACAGCAGACTGGTGCACTCTATTAGGACAGGCACCGAAGGAGCTGAAGTTTGCTTACTCAGTTTCCCATCGAATCAACTGCAATGCCCTCTCTTAACACGTGGCAAGCTCCAAGGAAATGAAAAGACCCTAAAGCTCATTTCTCTTCACTCCAAATTAAGGACAAGCACCGGAGGGCCTGGAGATCGCAGCTGATTCGAAAAATGTGCTTTTCTGGTTCCACTCCAGCTGCAATCCAAACTTAGGACAAGCACCGGAGGGCAAGGAGGCAGATCTCATTACAACTTAGAGGGGAACCACAAGCATGGAATTTCCAGAGAATATTCTCTGGAAGGGGCGTCAATAATATCACCAACCTATATCAAATGATCTGCTCTAACAGACACAACCATTAGTAGTTGCTTAAAATACATATTAATGAATGAATTTTAGGCCACAATACATATTTACCTATTTTACAAAGCTACACATCCAGGTACCCAAAACAGCACAGTGATACTATCAGCTTCACTTAAAGGGAATGCTATCCATCTGAAACAACAATAGATGTGGATGGGGGGCATTCACATCCATTTTGGGGCATCAACATCCAACTTGCTTCCTCAAAGTGACTGGGCCTCTCATACAAGTGTCTTTCTACAACTGTGAGTGAAATCTTACCTGAGACTCTCTGCCCTCCACTGATTGTTCTACTGTTGTTGTCTAATTGCACAATTATGGAGACTGAAAAAGAGGTGCTTTTGTGTTCTCACACCAGCTTAATGACATTGCCATTTGTATATAGCTCCTTTTCCTGCACTCCAACAAGCCTAACACCTAACAAGCACAGGAGGATCTGATATTGATGCAGTTGATCCAAAAAGTGTCCTTTGTGTAATTAGGAGTTAGAAATTAGAAAGTTCATTACTCACATTAATATTTGCTTAAGTAATGTTATTTTTTATGTACATGATGTGTTGTTGAAGTTATCTTCTTATTCAAATGCAGCACAGCCTAGAGCCACAGCAACAAATTGGTGCTTAAAAGAAGATCAGCTGATCACACAGCCTGTCAGCAAAGCAAACAAGACCACAGGAGCTCACAGTACAAATCGATTTGGAAGTTATTTTGAGGTGAGTCATTTCCCCCGCTGCATTACTACAACCCACCTGCCAAATCCCACTTTTAACCCCCGCTCAGAACAAACAGCAGAGGGCCTGGGGCGTGTTACACATATACTGCTGATACACTGTTTGCTAATAGCTATTTCTGGGTGTTTTTTGATAATTTTTATCTCTAGTATTTGTTTAGAATTTTCTACATGCGTGTGAGTTTCAGCAGACTCATACCAACTGTTACTGTTTTTCTATTCAGTCTACGATGTGTGCTATTGACTGATTAGGTCATCAGCTCTATGATATCTGATACTTATACAGCTGTGCTGATCAGCCCACAACATGTGGAAGGTGATTTTTAACAGACCTCTTTTCCTTTTCTGCCTTGTTATCATCATCTGACTTTTCCTCCTTTTGGCATTATGTTTTTCCAGAACATTTCTGTCATTCAAAGAAAAGCTCGTCCCTATACCAAGTATATGTAACATTAACCTCTGGACTGTCTCTGACTGTCTCTTCTAGATTAATCTCAACTGTCTGCTCACTGGTTTTTCTCACCACTTCTTTACTGATGATATTCTATTCAATGTGTTAGGACTGAACTCTTTGTGATCACAGTCTGGCCTTGTGTATATATTCAACAAGGATTCAGGATCCAGCTCAGCTCTTCCTTATTCCCTCCAACAAACATTTTTGTTATCTTTTACTTTTCCTTTACTTCATTTTACTCATTTTAATTTAATTTAAATCTTTTTACAGTGCCTTGTTCATTTTATATGTTCTCTTAATGTCTTTTGTGTAAAGAACTTTGAATTGTCTTGTTGTTGAAGGTGTAATTCTAACTCTTTATTAATGACTTATAACTATTTATAACTATAGATGTTTCACACTTTCTGATCATCAGTCCTCAGTCCTGTAGTTTAAATGATAATGAATCGTTAGTAGTATAAGAGTTAATTGTCTGACACTTCCTGATACGTGATCAGGTCTTAAAAGTTATTAAAGAGTAAGGGTTCCACATGTTCTAAGTCATCAGGCCTGTGTTATATGTAAAAAGTATTTAATGAAAATAAAGTCTGCACTTACAAATATATTAATAAATTGTTAATAAATGGCTTTCCGTCTGGAGGCCCTCCAGCCCTACAGAGGGTGAGAGGTTGAACAGTTGATTGATGGTGTTTTTATTATCATGTTCCTAATAAAATGAAGCAAATGTTATGAGGAAGGATTTTTAATAAACTGACATCCCAAAGAATATACTTTTTAATGGCTTAAAATGGATTAATAAAGCATGAATTCATTATTTTATTAACCATGAATTAAGTCAGTAATTAATGTTAATGTTATAAATGGTTCCTTATCAGAAAGAGGAGCCACATTATTTAACTTAAAATGAACTTTGCTACCCCTTTAAAGACCTATGGCAGGTATAGTTAACAGCAATGGTTTTTCATTGGAGGAGAGTTAAATGGTGCAGGCCTGTTTTTCTTCTTTTAATTTGCTCTAGAATAAAATTCCTTTATAAACACTGCTTAGGATTGCATCTTGAGGGCAGAGTAAGTAAGGGCTAATATAGTGGGCTTATTTTAATACTTATTTGGGTAATAATGACTTGTATATTAATATATGTTCTGTGTGGAACTTAGAGACTAGAGACAAACTTCACTGTTATCACATACTATAGGATAAACTGCAGCTGATTGATAGTACTGTTGTTGTTGCCTTGACAACATGGCATCAACACATTGTTTTTGCTCCACTGCCATGGATTGGTTTGAGAATTATTTTTATTTTCAAGGCACTTTTCAGACAAAGCAGGTCTAGACTGTACTCTTTAATTCAGTCTAAAGAGGTTATATGCTGGGATTCACAGGACAGGAGGCTTGCATTATTATTATTTGTATCTGGAGCAGACTTGTCATTTGTATGAATGTAGCAGTAAATTCATATAAAGGTTTTCATATAAAAGGTTCAATTTAAGTTAACCCTCACATACTGTTTGTATGTTGACCCGTCACATTATTTCCTCACATAATTAGTCTCTATAACAAACCTTTGAACCACCACTCATTCATAAAGACCTCATCAGTCACAGATAAACATGATTCATCCTTATTGAAGCTTTCAGAGAGCAGAGAGAGTTTATTCTTTAATTTGTATGATAAAAACACTATACTATGGTCCAATACTACATAAAACATGAGAACTATTTCGACACATTATATTAAATGTGAAGAATGAAGATTCTTGACATTTTGGATGAATATGAGTCAAATGTGTTTCCTTTTTTGTATATTATGTGTCACATTAGGGGAAGATGTCAAATTTCAGGCTAGAAGAAAAAAGTGTGTTTACAGCTCTCGGATGTAAAAATGGCTCGCATTTGACCCTAAACAGTGTGTAAGGGTCTAGAGTGCCAGATTTGACCCATGGGTGATTACATACACTGCTACTGTATAGTCGGTGTTGTCTTCAGGGAACCTGTCTTGGGCCATGAATAAAATGCTCTCAGGCTAGATACACTCAAGTCTGTTTTTAAGGCACAGATGTGATGCATTGTAACCCAAATATGTGCTGTGTTTATCGAACAGGTGTGACTTCAGTGAGTGTTTGTAAGGTGCATCTCTCTCGTCATTCAATGTGATCACACTGACCATCAGTTGATCAGAGGATCTGAGAAATGAGCGTAGTTGGGTTCATTAAACTTTAATTCAAACCTGATGAATGTATTGTAAAATCACCACAGGCTGCAACAGTGCTGCTGTCTGTTAATGCATTAATATAACACATTTGACTGCATTGCAACATCGTCTCCACCTCCACCTGCTGCTCAGAATGCAGCACCTTCTCTTTGGCTCGTGTATGTTTTGTTGTGTGTTTGTCTCCCATTGAGAGTGAGCCAGACAACTTTATGGAGTCAAGATCACTAGGTTATCATTTATTCACATATGCATAAGCCTCATGTCCACTCCCACAGTTAGCCATCAATGGATGAAGATCTGACTGGAATAGGTGAATAAATGGTGTTTAATTTGAAAAGCGAAAGAAGTTTGTTTTGGCATGAGTGTGGAAATGACATAGATGAGCAGTTGAGTTTGCATCAAAGAGCAAATTTAAAAAGGCCATTATTTCTAATTTTCTCCATGTTTTTTCTTCCTTTTTCTTTTTTCCTCTTCCTTGGACTGTGCTTATTCCTCTGATCCCCCCCCCCCCCCCCCCACACACACACACACACACACACACACACACACACACACACACACACACACACACACACACACACACTCCTCCTGTGCTGCTCACTGAGCACTTGCCTGCTTGGCTCCGTGCTCCTCCTGGGTGAGGAGGGAACAAGTGATGCTGATTCATTTGGCTGCTGCTGCTGCTGTTGTTTGCATGCTGGCGCTCATCAGCACACATCTGGTGTACAAGGTGCCAGATACATTACTTCCTGCTCTTTGTCTAGTCGAGCTGTTGACATGTTCATTTTGACATCGACATTTTCTGCTTGACTCCGTCAGCTCAAAATACACACAGTCTGTGTACTTGCTTTCTTTTTTTGGACTATCTTCACGGCATTGTTTAACAGATGATTGTGAAGATGAGAGGAACATATAGTACATGTTACTATACTCAGATCACAGAATACTGTGGTACATCAGCAGGTTAGCCCTCACATATATGATACATACAGTACTTTAACTGTAGGGTTGCTGTGCTGTATGATGTGTTTTGGCCAGCATTACAGAATATGGCAACTATAGATTACCTGACAGTTATTGTGAGTGCTAAGAGCTGAACTGTGACATGTGAAATCAACAGTACAAGTAAATAGGTGACATTCATGGTCCCCAGAGAATGAATCCAAGTGACCAATGAATGATCCGTTTTACACAGCCTTTTATAAAATGACATTTTGGCCTGTTTAATCAAATCTAGCTTTGTTAAGATATATTAATACATGATGCAGAGCATTAAGTCCTGTAAAAAAAAAAAGTCCTGCTGTACTTAAGACAGGTTTTGTGACATAGGAGTTCAGTGTCACACTTCTATCAGTGATAGAACTACCACAACACTACATAGAGATTTAATTAGCTCTTCACATATGTTTACATTAGTTCATTGATTTTGATATAGAACAAATGCAATAGAAACAGCTTGCCACAGTGTGCTTGCATCATTTATTCACTGTGACAAAGATGGCTGTGTAAGATGTGAGTTACTGAAAAGCAGCAGATAACCTCTCATTTCAAACTTCCTGAACGTTGTCTTGACTTGCAACACTCTCCATCAACATTAGAAACATTTTAAAAACTTGCTTTTTATTTGACAGTAGACAGTGTAGAGAGACAGCAGGTGACTCCTCCTCTGACTTTTCCTTTTTTTTTTATGTGAAATGTCTCCACAAGTCATGTCTCCACTGTCATGATTGCTACAGACATTCATGCTGCCCTCAGGATGAGTTGTAATTGCCTCGTTGATCCTGACTTATCAAGGATAACCTCATCAATGGATAAAACTGAATATTGTTAAATAGCCTTTTTTTTAAAATGGAAACTCCCATCAGCCTCAGCTGTAGGCTACTGTGTGTTTAGTGTTGATTAGCAAATGTCAGCATGCTAATATGCTGAACTAAGAAAGTGAACATGATAAAAATCATACCTGCTTTAACATCAACATGCTAGTATTGTCATTATTGTGAGCATGTACTTTATGTTAGATACAGCTGTGTTTTGAGCTAAATGCTACAGGCTGTACATACTGTACTATATGTATATATCTGTATATAGAGTAACATCATTTTAAACTTGTTGAGCCATTTCCTGTGTATATTTCTGTCTAAGAGCAACTAGACTACTTCCTTACTTGGCCAGATATATGATGCTGATTCTGATAGATTTGATAGCTAGCATGTGATGATGGTATGAGTGAGATAATCTATCCTACTGTAGCACACACAGCTTGTCATAGATGTTTTGCATTTGTTTGAAGTTGTTTTGTGTTGTGTGGTACCTGAGAATCCTGCTCCAATCACAATGTTACGATGGGCGGGGTGGCAGTCCAGCACAAAATGACGGTCTGGTGTGAGCTGTGAAAACATCAACACATGAAGAGCCAGTGTAACAACCACAAGTAGTTTCCTTTAAATTAGATAGTCTCTCTATAAAGGGTTCACACACATTCAGCCATTGAATTTTCAAAACGTTTCCATCACTATTCCATCATATTTTACCACATTTCCATGACTTCATTTAAGTAGTTTAACAAAGGTAGGCCCACATAGCGACTATAGGGCACAGTTAC
This sequence comes from Scomber scombrus, assembly GCF_963691925.1. Taxonomy (NCBI): domain Eukaryota; kingdom Metazoa; phylum Chordata; class Actinopteri; order Scombriformes; family Scombridae; genus Scomber; species Scomber scombrus. Next base: position 1,568,759 of record NC_084974.1, read on the forward strand.
GGGTTTTTACCTGTCCCTCATCCCAAATCTGGATGGTCAGGTCCATCTGTTTCAGATGGAGAGCCAGGTTCAGGCTTGTGTTGAACATCAGAGCTGTCAACTTTTCAGAAAACCTTGGAGCGAGGTTTGAGGCGGACTTTCAAGAAAGTTTTGCTTTCATGGTCACGACCATACGTCAAAATTTTTTTTTTTCAATTTGTACTTTAAGGAAAGAAATATGACCATGTACAGCATGGACGCACTGTCAAATGGGAGGGGGGTCTGGGGGTCCCAGATAAAAGCAATGCAGCTTTTGTCAAGAGAGCTGCAGCCTTCTTTCTGCTACCTTTTCATTCCACTATATGGAGATATGAGTAGTGACCATAGCAACAACAGATGGTCTCTGGAACTATTTGACAAGGACACTCGTGACCCCTCCCCCCCTCCCCCCCTCTATACAGCCTGTCCAATGTTTTTTCAAAAAATGTGTTTAACTGGATGAAAAAAATCTATCATAGAATACATCCTAACATCTGACATAGAGCATCATGTTCCCACAACTGCAGGGACACACGTGATTGAATCCTCTGTCCTCTTTTAGGAATCACTGCTAATGGAACAAAACACATGCTGTTAAGTGAGAAAGGAGCGTGACTGTCAGGATTTTCAGGGGCATTGGACAAGGTCACAGAAATTATGTTTTCCTACAGCTTCAGTATGTGATCGTGGTAAAAGCAGCTTGCTGTGTTGCTAGAGGGCAGAGCGGCTGCACAACCTCCCCCACCAACCCATACAACGCACACACACACACACACACGCACACACACACGCACACACGCACACACGCACACACACACACAATTCTGTATAGCCTTGACAGAATCTAACCCCTGTGAATGACATTGGAGAGTAACATCGGCAATAAATGAAATAAGACAGACAGAAAATATCACATTTGTATAAACATTTGAACTGATTTTGAACATATTATTTACTTTGCTTACTGGCTGCTTTCAAAGCAAGACGTACTGAGTATTTAAGACATAAAGCAGCACCTCAAACGTGAAATGTCAAATCCTACCCACCCTTCCACTTGGCTATCCTTTGTCTGAAAACAGTTGAGAACAGATGCTGCCTGAATAGCTTGACTTTGGGATGAGGAGATTCATATTGACAGCCTGTTGGCTGGTCAAAGGTCTGTGTAGACTACTCAGCGAAAACTGGATACTGTGCTCTAATCAGCTTTTCCCCCTGTGGCTAAATGTGGTACTGCAATACAAACAATCCCTGTGGCCCTTTAATTTCCCCCTATTTTCATCCATTATAAAATCTGTAAAACTGTTAACAGAGCACCTCCAACTGCAAAAAAGGCCAATTGTCAAAAATGTTAAAAATATTTGAATCCTGTATTTTCTATGCACACAAAAATGGATTAAAGTCATGAATTGACTCCAAGCTTTAAAAAAAGATTGATTACATTTGTTTTGCCGTATTGCCCATCTCCAATATAAAACATGTTAATGGTTCCTATACATTGTATTACATTTATCAAAAAGGAAGTATTTGAAGATTTGCTTTTGCTCTCCTGTAAATGAAGTAAAACAGCCCTAACCCTAACCCTAATCCTAACCATTGTTTTGGAATGTTGATACTGACCGTATACATGCAGGTCTCCACCACGGCAGGTTCAGGATCCAGTTTAGGTAAACAGCGGGCCACGTAGCGCTGGAGGATATCGATGTCAGACCTGTCTGTCTGCTTGTCTCTCTGGTCTGGGTCCGTCACACTGCCCATATGGTAGCATATCTGCACACACACATTCACATCAGAACTGTTAACGCTACATAAAAATGATGGAACAACTAGAATATATTATTCAAATCATGAACTATTATTCAAATCATTTAAAACTAAAACCAACCAATACCAAAATAATATATTATATATTCTTCAAATCAATTCTTCACAAAAATACATCTCATCTTACAATATCATGAAACAAACCCAGCGTCACCTTTTTAAAGAAGCAATCAAACCTTTAAGCAACTATTTATTTAACACTGCAATACTTCATTTATTTTTGGTTACTTGTGGACAGCAGACCAATCTGAAAGTACAACACTGACATATTATCACCTAGCAAACGGTTGCCACATCAGCACATCTATTACCAAAACAATGAGCTAAAAGTTGCTAACAGTAGAGAACAGCAGAGATAATTCTGTGATAAGCATCACTTTTAACTATGCACATAGTCATTTTATCCATTGTTAATTTATAACAAAAGTGGGACTTTAAAGCATATATACTGTATTGTGTATTGTGCAGCTTTAAATAACATCTGTACTAAATGCCATTTCTTTGTCAGATAGGCATAGGTGATTCATGTGTGTACATATATCACATTGTTGTACTGATTGATTCTCTTATTCCAATTCAGAATTATATTTACTTTTTAAACTGATCAACAATTACTTCCAGTGATCCATCTTGATGCTGATCTAAGTCAATCTGAAGGTGTAGTATTGTAGCTCAGTGTGTCAGCTGGTGTAAGGTCATGTAAATGGGTTTTTTTTTGGGGGGGGGGGGTTTGGAGGCAGCTGGATCTAAATGATACAGTTTTAGCTTGAGAAGCAGTCTGTGATGGAAACATAGACAAGTCTGTTATTACAACAAATGAATGAAATATAATTGAAATTATTTTCTCATTTGTTTACGTCTCATAGCAGAATAACAATCTGTATTTTCATTTCAGTGATACTGACCACAAGATGTGGTTAAAAGAAAAACATATAGTGGATGGACTTAGTTAAGATTGTTTGAATAAAATGTGATAATAAGAAAGAATAGAAAAGAAAAATGTATACTAGAACAAATATTCCCACACATTATGTCGACCTTTTGGTTAAATATGTGAATATATTGGTAATTAGTATTTTGATCAGCATATATCTGGTATTGTACTGTATGTGTGTGTATTTTTACAGGCTGACCACAGGTGTTGTTTTCTCACATAGACAACACTGACTTTTTAATATGATAGAGACAGATTTATTGGCACTGCAGATGTGTAAAACCTACACTAACCCTAACCCATACTGGCAATTAATAATGAATAGAGGCTCAGCAGCCTTAGAATGATGTCAAATGGCATAACTCTTTGTGAGGGAACCATGTTGTTGACAGTAAATCTAACAGTTATAGAAAGAAATCTCATATTTATTTTGTGCTAAGCTTTTTTGTGGCTTTATGTAAAGTATTTACAAAGTTCAACATTTTGAATGAGTTTCCATAGACACAATACCGTACAGTCTACAGACTGAGTCCCACAGCTCTGTTTAAGCAGTACTGAATGTGACAATATTTTGGATTAAAAGTTAAAAAGGTAATATTTAATTTAAAGGGAAGTAAGCCAGGAAATGACATGTTTCATGTATCTCCGCCATTTATTCAGGCTCCTATTGCCAGCTTGAAAGGTAAATGACAAAAGAGGAAGAGGAGTGACTCATACACACACTCCAAACTTCCAAAGCTGCTTTTTATGTGTTGCTCCTGTCAGCCAGGTCTGACAAATACAGTCTCAGAGACTCCAGGCACAGTGAGGAGCCTGTGGGATTAGAACAAATACGCTTTTTTATTTTTTCCTGCAGGATTTTCTGCTTTAGAAAACTTTGTGACAGATCCCCACACACAACCAATACAAATATAGAGTCATTACAAATATATTCTCTTCTTTGTTTGGAGATTTCTGTCAAACTCTGTTGTGGTCAAAATGTTGGAGGGTAGCCTTGGTGACTGTGTCTCAGAATGAATAATGCGACGTGGCATCACCATCTGTCCCCTCCTCTCTTCTATGTATGCGGTCCGCTATTAGGCTGTGAGCTCCTGCTGGCTCGCCATAATGCCCAAAATAGAGACGTGCCATCGAATGACACCAAAACCCAACACAACTCCCACTGCTAATGATGTTGAGGTAAGAAAACTCACATTTTACGGTTGACTTTGCAGAAGTGTTTTCATTCCAAAGTGAACAGCTGTGTTTTGGAGGCAATTGTTACTGTGATTGTGTTGTTTCACTGTTCTTTAATGAGGTTTTTAATCATCTATGGATTGGGTAGAAAACTAAATAATTTTGTGTGGAAAAGGTGACAGGAAATTGTATCTATTGTATGTACCTTTCTTTATTTCTTTACCTTCAATTAGCACAATGTGCAGAGCAGACCTGATTTTAAACCAGGTGAGGTCATTTTCTTGCAGGTTGTAGATATTGGTCCAGAAATATTTTAAAAATAAAGATATTAAGGCATGTTAAGAAAAATAAGCCACTGTGAACAACACTCAATTATTTTAACATAGAAATCCATGCTGTTCAAGGAAGGAAAAAACAAAACAAAACAAAACCCCCCCAGATATTTCTTCATTTTGAATAAGCATCTTTATCTTACAAGATATTGGTTTCATTATGATGAGAGTTCTATAATTATGAGATGGTAATTCATGACTATCAGATTAGGAAGAAATGATTTAAAATGTTCAAGCCTGACATAATGTTATTAAAAAGAAGAAACAAATCAAACAAACAAACAAAAAGAAGAAGAATGACTGTAGAAAGGAGTGTGGACTGAAGTACTGTAATCTCATCAGTCTGTATGTTGCCCTTTGGATTGAATACATAACAGATATGGAATGATGATATAATGTGGCTTAATGGATGAATGCACTGTATACACACTTAAAATGACTCATGTAGTTGTTGTTTCTGCTCATTGGTAAATATCTCTGACCTGACGAGCCTCTTCACAGCAGACCTTTTGACCTTTGACCAGCATGCAACAATAGCCATCATTCATCTTATTTAATACAGTGGTGCTTTTACTGCGACCACAGGTCAAAATATCTGTGGTGGAAAAAAATATTAATTTCACTCAGTCTGCTGCTGCCTCTCATGTTTAACTTTTTTAGATTATCTTTCATCATCACCATCTTTAACTTTTTTTTTGGATTGCTGTGTTTATTAAAAAACAGTGCTGTAATAAGACTTATGTTTTGAACAGCGACCAGCAAATTGATTCTGTCTGGACGCAGGAGACAACAAACATGTCTTCTAGCAAGTGATGGTGTGATTACTATTTGTTCTGCTTACTGTGATAAGTCTCCTTGTATTTTATCAAACCATTAAAAAGTAGCAGAGCAGCACAAGAAAGCCAAGCAGCAAACTGACTCTGCATTGTCAGCCAGAGATAACATTAGGAAGTTTCTTCCCGTTAAAAGGGACTTTTTCCTTGCTGCTGTCGCCAAGTGCTGCTCATGTGGGAATGTTGGGTCTCTTTAAAATTAAATTAAAGAGTACAGTCTAGACTTGCTCTATGTGTAAAGTGCCTTAAGATGACTGTTGTTGTGATTTGGTGCTATATAAATAAAGATTTATTGATTGAATATTAGCTGGCAAAACTAAGAAATAAGAATGGCCACTGGTTATATTCAAACAAGCAAGTCTGTAGCAACAAAGCATTTCATTGCTTTTAACTTTTCCATTTAATACACTGTTTCTTTCAAAAGTTAGCTATATAGGCTAATAATGCATCTAAATATATGCCTATGTTTGTGCTGCATCACAAAATGATTGTATGGTTAAAAGACAACACATGCTTTATTGTTCTACAATATCATAACATTGAATAAGCAATGCGCCGCTGTGTGCATGTACCTTAATTAGATAAAAGATGCATTTGCTTCAGTGCACACACAGCACTGGTTTAGTTGCTAATGTTGAATAATGAAGTCAAATGATCAGCTAAAACTAGAGGAATAACATTTAAAAAATAAATGATCATTAATAAAGTCCATTTCATGTGATAATGCTATGAATATCTGAGTATGGCTTACTGTGACATACCTTCACCAAGCCTGGGTACTCATTGGATGGGAGGCCGTAGATGTGCTCATTGGCCTCCTCTCCCTCAGTCAGTAAGAAGCAGGGAAAGCGCTTCTTCACGTTATATGTGTCAGGAACTTTCTCTTTCCAGTAGCACACGTTAATCTTTACCACCTACAGTAATGAGAGCAGGAACAAACATCAGTAACAAGCTAGGTTAAACCAACACAGTGCAGTTCAACTAGTACAATATTTTGGCTGTTATTTTATACCACTGAGTCCATAGCAGACACTCCACAGTTTTAATTGGTATCACATCCATGTGTTGAATTATGCAAACTGAGTCAATCAAGATGAAATATTTCAAGAATACAATGAAGGTGAAATGTCATTATATGTTTCTACCCAGAAATGAAGGAAAGATAATATGATAATAATAAACTTTATTTCTACTAGGCATGTAGCTCAACGTGCTTTACAGAAAAATACAATAAAACAACAGCAAATAAAACAGAATAAAAAAGAGAGAGGGTTAGTAAAAATTTGACAATTAATTAAAAAAAAAAAGTAACAATAATAAAATAAATAAATAAATAAAGACATTCAGTAAAAATAAGTCAAGACATTAATTAATTAAAAGCCATATTAAATAAATATGTTTTCAGCTGTCGTTTTAAAATGTTCACAGAGCTCACAGTTTTGGGTAGACTATTCCATCATGGAGCATAATTTAAGAATGCTTTGCTTCCTATTTTTTTATGGGCGAAATTGTGTATATTTAAAAACCCAGCTGTGGATGACCTGAGATCTCGTGAGGGATTATAGAATGACAGTGTCTGTGATGCCGGCCGGTCCCAAACCGTTCAGAGCTCTAAAAACAAGTAAAAGAATCTTAAAATCTATTCTAAAAGACACTGGGAGCCAGTGAAGTGCAGATAAAACCGTAGTAATATGTGTTTGTTAAGAGTCGAGTAGCACAGTTTTGAACAAATTGCAGTTTTCCAAGTGAATTCTTTGGTAATCTGGTGGAGCATAGATGAGTTTTTCAGAGTCTGCATGGCATAGATCTTGGCAATATTTCTTAGATGATAAAAAGCTATTTTGTTGTCCCCTTCTTTATGTTGGAATTAAAATTCAGCTCTGAATCGATAGTAATGCCCAGACATGTCACCTCTGGTTCAGTCACAGTAAAGTTTTTGGCTTGGGGACCAACCAGAGGTATTTCAGTTTTATCTCTCAGAAAATTGTTGCTCATCCCATTTTTGACTGCATCCATCCCAGCAGTTAGCTTAGGGCATTGTCATCATTTGGCTCGAGTGAAAGGTACAGCTGTGTGTCATCTGCATAACTGTGGAAATTTAATTGATGTGTTCTGATGACAGTACCTAATGGGAGCATGTACAAAGAGAAAAAGAGCGGGCCAAGACAGCTTCCCTGAGCAACGCCAAACGGCAAATCATATTTTTTATTGTCAAATGCTGAGCTTAAGTCCAAAAGAATCAGAACCTTACTAGCATCAGCATTTAATCTGAGGTCACTGAGCACTTTAACAAGGGCCGTTTCTGTGCTGTGGTTAGCCCTGAAGCCTGATTGAAATGCTTCAAAATGTCATTCAGAAAGCAATTTCTTTGGTTAAAAACAACTTTCTCCAGTACCTTGCATAAAAAAGAAAGATTTCATATGGGTCTATAGTTACTTAAGACATCACTGTCAAGATTTGGCTTTTTTAGTAAGGGCTTTACAGCCGCAGTCTTGAAGGTGTCAGGAAAAATGCCAGTTGCAAGGGACTTAATTATATCTCTAACAGATTTAAATACACAGTTAAAAGATGTTTTAAAAAGTGGGGACAGGGTCAAGACAGCAGCTAGTGGTTTTACTCTCTGATACAATTTTGTAGAGTTCAGGTTCTGTAATCATTTGGAAGTATGACAAGACAGCCCTTTTTTCTTTTGGCTGTGAGGGCTGGCAACAATTTCCACTCTAATGGATGACACACGATTGTAAAAGAAGGAAGCCAACTCATCACATTTTGCAGAAGATGCTTGACTGAGTACAGCACAGACAGGAGCGGGGTTCAACCGACGATTTACAGTTTTGAATAGTGTTCTGGAGTTGCTGCCACCCTCTGTTATCACCCGAGAAAAATAGGATCTTCTTACAGAGCGCATTGTAGAGTTGAAAGAGGCTATTTTGTCCTTGTATATGTTGTAGTGGATTGTCAGTCCAGTTTTCTGCCGTTGTCTCTTAGCTGTCCTACATGATCTCTTAAGCTTGCGAACATAGCTTGTTATCCAAGGTGAGGGGTGCAATATGTGATTCCCTTTTTTCCTTTAACGGTAACACCACAACATCCAGGGTGTTAAGTAGGATGTTATTGAATGAGTTCACCTTCTCGTTTACTGAGCCGTTTATAGCATGTAAGTGAGAATGACTTAATAACCGAGAATTTAAGTTCTGCTTCAGTGTCAGTGATGCGCTTGTGAACTGTGCTTTTTGCTATAGGCAGGCAGGCGTCAAAACATATTCAAAAATGATCAGATACTGCAATATCAGATACCTGGACATTGATGATACTGCAGCCTTTAGAAATAACCAAGTGTATTACCTTGACTATGTGTAGGTTGGTTCATTGATATACTGGGTGAGATCCAGGTTTACCAATAGGATTAGGTTTAGGGTTAGGGTTAGGGTATTAGATAGATCGTTTACATGGATGTTGAAATCACCTGTAATGACAATTTTGTCATATGTCAGTACAGTGGAGGATATAAATTTGGGGAATTCAGATAAAAAGTTCTGATTGGGTTAAGGAGGGCCCCACACTTGCAGCAACACATACAGGGATTTTAATGAAGAATAGATAACTTATTGATCACTCCCAATTTCTTTTAACCGTTGTATCAACAAATAGGGTTAGAATACTAAAATTAGAGTTCTGAGGGTCTGCATGAAAAGAGTGGCCTGGAATGGAGTCAAATTCCCGACCTGAATTATTGTCCCAGTCCGCCACTGACTGACCCTCAATCTGTACCAAATGTCATGGAAATCTAGAGCGTAGTTCTTGAGTCTGTACATGATATGATGGATGTAGTTTCAAAGATTCTACATTCATTGTAAAACTGATCTGTAATGCATTAGTTGTAAGAAGCACTAAACGTGAATGAATACACACTGGCACAACATTAGCAGATTGGTATCAAGCACTGAAGACCCGCAGCATGCAAACCAGCAGCTACTCCATCAGATACTCATCAACTTTTTTTTCTGTCTAATAGAAGTTCAATTACAAAAGTAGCTCCTCTGTGCTGATGTGAGAATTAGGATTTAATGAAATGTACACATGATTGTACAAATGACATCCATCTTCACAATGGCAATAATAAGGACATATTGTTCAGAAGCTTTCAATGTAATGAACTAACCGGCCGTGTACTCATTCCCAGGGACCATAAAAATGCAGACAGCAGCGCTCTGACGAGCCAATGAGCTCAGAGCCTGTGCTTTTCTACCAGTTCACTCAGGCATGGCATTCCCCAGGCCCCCCAGCCGGCTGCTAGCCTGAATAATGCAATTCCAATATCAACTCCAATTCTCCACTCTAACAGCTGTCTGCTTGTTTTCCCATCACCTTCTCTTTTCAGGCTGCATGGCATTTTGCAAGATGGAAAAGACTGACTTGCTGACTAAGGCCTCTGAGCTGTTTAAATATGGAGTAGGTAGTGCTTTTGTTTCTGGGTAGGCATGAGTGCAACAGTGACATCTCCAGGCGGGCATTTAAAGGCTAAGAAGGGCAAAATCCCACTGATGAAAAGACAGTGGAGATGGATTAGAGATAGACAACTTAATACAGGGTTTGATAACATCCAGTACTGATGTGAAAGGTGGCGCTGACTCTATAAACTGCTAAAAGAGAGACAGTGTAAGCTTACCAACCTTACAAATTGTATTCCAGATCAAACATTACTGGATTTAGTGAAGTGGAAATGACACATATGTGAGAGATCTAATCTAATAACGAAACATTATTCCATTAGGTTGTTGGCAAATGTCACAGGTTGTGTATAATTATTATCAGTTATACACTCATCTGCCAGTTTAAGGGAAATGGCTAATAAGGGATGGTTATACTGGTCTGCCGCAGGGTCCGACTCTCAGGTCCAGGCTGAAACATCTTAGTCACTGTTGGCTCTATTTGCAGACATTCATGGTCTCTACAGGATGCAGCTTCTACAACTTTGGAGATCCCTTGGCTTCTCATGATACATAGCATGTATGATGTGTCCTAATGCGATGTATCACATGACTTATTCTCTAGTGCCACCACCTGGTTGACACTTGTGGTTTTGAATGAAATGTCTGAACAGCTATTGGTTGAATGGCTATGATATTTGGTAGAGACATTAATGTCCCTGGCAGGATAAATTGCAATAACTTTTATCACGTGTCATTTTGAATTTTTTCTAGTCTGCAGAATGATATATTTCCTTTAACTTCAGCTGTAGGTTACCATGTTTAGTGCTAATTAGCAAATGTTCGTTTTTTGCATTGCTTTAATTGATATGTCTAAAGAGGGGTGTAGCAGACAATTAAAGTGGCTTTTAAACGTGCACCTATAGTTTCACAATATTGGAGTTTATAAAATAGTACAATGCTTACGCACAGCTTTTAAAGTCAAATATAAAGAGCATTTATGCACATTCCTCTTAGATATATAGAGGTTTATAAATCTTGCCCATTTGTCCACAAACTCAGAAATGCAGCATGAAAACAAAACTTGTTGAGTCATTTTACTTTATAATGCTTCCCATTTTTACAATTATTTTTGCTATGAACTGTTTTGTGTCAGTACCATGCTAGTTAGAAAAAGTATGGTCACAGCCATTAAGGGTTGCTCACAACTTCTTCACAAATCACAAATTATGCTGTAGAGGTCCATTTAACACAGTGAATTCCACAGTGTTGATGTGCAGTACAACCATCACAGTGACGAGCATGCTAAAGTGTTAATACAACTTTGCTTTTAATATCATTTGACACGTATGTTAAAGTTCTTAAAGTCTGTGTAAAGTAAGAATAAATATGTATTCTGAGTTTGACATACCACAGAAAAGCGTGTTGTTAACCACCCTGCCAAATTTGAGTGATTAAAAAAATCGCCAAATATATGAAATTAGGAAATGTCAAAGTTGTGTAAAAATCAGCCTCTTTCTCTGCTCCTAAACGCTGTGTGAGTGCCCACCGAGTCCGCTGAAACAACCCCCCCCCCTACCAAGTGTCACCTGTCAATCAAAGTCACCACCTCTACCAGAAACATGGACGCTAGGTCTGAGAGCTTTCTGCTCCTAACTCAGCTGCTAGCTCGGCGGCTAACTCAGCTGCTAGCTCGGCAGCTAGTTTGGTGGCTAACTCGGCGGCTAGCTCGGCTAACTGTAGACTTTAGTAGTAGTAGTAGTAGTGTGCGCTGAATGTATTTATACCTCTACAGCAGCAGGGGTGGGTTTATGCCAATCACCGCCGGATTACGTAACGCAGCAGTGATTTTCAGACCCGCCCATTAAATCCAGACACAGAAATCTTGAAACACAGTTTGTGAAGCCTAGATCCACAATTCAAATTCTGAACATGTGAACCAATCCACCTGTCAATCACGGCGTAGCTACGCCCTAATGCATACCCTGCTTTATCGTCAAATATAAAATCAGGGAGGCCAAAATTTCACAAATGAACATCATACTGCTTTGAAGAAGGCTTTAAACTAGCGATTGATACCATAAACACATTTTGAAAACGTTTACTGAGGTTATGAATCAAGTGAGATGTTGGTAAATTCTCCATTGACTTGTATAGAGACGGAAGTCCTTTTGACACCAAAACGGTCGCCCCCTGGTGGCCTTTTGATAGAATGCAGTTTTAAGTTACTTTCGCGTTCGCATCATTTCAGAGGACCAGAACTCCCCGCCTGGAAGTGACATTTGCAGGTATGTTTACATGCTGTTTAATATGCTGCAGCTAACTAGCCTGCTAACTGATGTTTGTCTTATTTTGGATACTTCCATTACTACAGTGTAGTACATGGATACTTCCATGTATAACACTGTGTACACTATGAATTTGAGTAGTGTGTGAATTTTTACAGGGTAGTGTTCTTTTTTTTAAAAATTAGCATCATCGCCAACATTTGACTACGATTGTTGCCTGCCAAAATATCTGTCCCATTTCAAACAATGTTGAAATTACATTGCCATCTGCACCTCCTACTAGCTGATAATGTACCACTATATTGATTTAGGTATTGTTTTTGTGTGATCTACGTAGCCCATAGACTAGACTACTATTGTGCAGCATTACCCTTTAGTCAAACTGACTTATCATTATCTAAAGTTTTAATTAATTTTGCTGTAGCTAGACTGGTCGTTTGATAAAAGCACATAACAGCATAACAGTGTATGTATAGGCATCAGAACACATATACATTTATGCACTGCTGTCTGATAGTACAGGTGCTGTCTACAGTGCAATGCAAAATAAAATGCATACAAACATGACAATACATTTAGTAGAATTTTATTTAAAGAAACTGATGTACTTTGTCATGTTTTTCTTTTTCCAGCCTCTAAACCCCAGCCAGTACTGCCAGCTAAATGTGACACTGTAGTTTGATGGTCAACGTGACCTGAGAGTAGACTTCCATCCCTTCTGGGCATCCTTCATTGCTCTAATAGCTGTCCTAAGCACAATGTGTGACCATGGCTGGGGACCCATCATTGAACCCTGGTCTTCTTATTTTGGTTGGCTCGTGGTACCTCATATTGTGTTGTGGCCAGAGCCTTCGATATGCCCTGAGCCACCATGCACCATCCAGTCCATAAGCCCAGCAGGAAAGGTCTCTCTCTCCTCCCCTAGAACCATCTGCCCTCCATCTGAGGAGGATCTGGCTCACCTGGGTGCAGGTTTTGCATGTTTGTCTGGGTCAGCAGCCTTTAACCAGGTTGTTGGCTGCATTGATGACACAGCCTTTCACCTGAATAGAAAACTATTCTATTCAGTTCCAGGCTCTCTTTGACCACACAGCCGAGTTGATGTGTTCGCTGGTTTCTCATGACGCCCCTATTTATTACCTTCAGACATCGCCCCCACCAGGCTTCTGCATCATTGGGGATGGTGGTTACCCTTTCCTCAAACAACCAATCACCCTCATGACCCTTTACAGACAGCCTCTCCGCAACCTACTCCAGGTGTGATGTGGAGAGAGATTTTGGCATCCTGAAGACCAGGTGGAGGTCCATTTTCTTGAAGGTGCTGGAGGTGGACGTCCTCTGCACAGTCTTGAACAGCATCTGTCTCAGCAATGGGGACCGGTTGGAGCCAGAAGATGTTGATATGTAGGGAGCAACAGAGTAACAAGAATAACAGAGCAGATAATGAGTTTTTAAATGATATGTTAAGTCATTTCTCAAGGATTTCCAGGAAGCTCCTCCCTAGCACCAATCTCCCCATCTTTCCTCTCATCCCTTTCACTCATCTCTTTAAAAAATCGTTCCTCCCCCCACAGCCTCACTTTGTCTCCTCTCCTCCCTCTCAGCTGCCTCTCTGGCGCTAGTCTCCTCTGTGTCTATCGCTTTCACCTTCATCTGTCTGAGCTCCAGCTCATACCTCTCATATTTCTTCTGCAGATCCACTAAAACCTCTATAACATCCACCTGGCACCTGTTTGGGGTGGATGTCATGGATGTTGTGGCTGTGTCCCATTCTGGGGTCACCATGGAGAAGGGTTCTACTGCCATCACATCCTGGAAAGATGAGGCAATGAGGACAGGTAGCATTACTGATGTCCTTCCTCCGATTGCCTCATCCATCAAACTGTACCACTTCCAAGATGTGGCAGTGGTCGACCCCCCCCCCCCCCCCTCTTCCTCAGCAGCAGTCCTGCTGTGTTTAACAGAAATAGTAAATAGTCTAAAATGTAAAATGCTAGTTATATGAGACCATCCTCAGATATTTTGTGTTATGATCACTGTATGCTGAGCGTGCAACAAACATTAAGAATTATATACTATGAGAAATTTCAAGAGTAGAGCTACTAATTCAGTACTGGCAGTCTGCCACTGCTGTTGAGTGCATACAGGTGAAACATTGGTATTACATTTCCTGGGGCTACTAACTACTTGCACCAGAAAAATGTAAGTCAGTAATTATATACAGTCAAAATGAGAGCATACACATAGCTGTAGTAACATGAATTTAAACTGACATGGGTACCTCTTCATCAGCTCAAACTACTTTTCACATTCTTACGGCTGATTACCTCACAGGGATAGTGACAAGTGAAACAGCCAACCATCTCTCATATTTATGTTTGAGGTTTTTCCTTTTTTTTTTTTAAAAAAGAAAGAAAAGGCTTCGACAAGCAATATATGTTGAGATTGAAATACAGTTGGATCACAACAATGGAATGAGACTCCATACAGTAACATCAATATAGAAACCAGTTTGTAGAAATATGGAGCATATGAAAGTGTATAACGATAGATATGTTGGATATGATGAGCATTCGCTTACCTGTATCCATTCATTGCAGCATTCTGCCTGCCTGTGAACAAGGAGGTGTCTTCGTTGGTCTCTAATAAGACCAAAATACATGTAGACATCAGATCAAATCACAAACACAAACCTGTGGAAATATTGTGCTGATATTGCACGTTGCATGGTTTTATCTATCACAGACTGATCTACTGAGCTGACGCCTAGCTGCTGTATTTTGTGAATATTAACAACTTGTCAAGTCTCTAACCACACATGTAATACTGAAAACTACTACATTGATGACAACATTTTAACACTTAAAACTAACTAAGTTATGACACAAATACATAACATCAATGTCTGATTTAAAAAATGCTGCTGTTAGCTAGCTAGTATTTATGTTATTGTTTGCAGTACCAAATCATTACAGAATGTTGAATTAACTCAATAAACATATTGACGGCTTCTGTTAAACAATAGTATAGTTATAAGATAGTAAATTAAGTAATCAAAAACACATGTATAACTTACATTAGTATAGTGCGGTGTTCACTGTAGCAAATGCATCCACTACAGAAAATAGGTTGGTGGTCCCTCCATTCGTTTTATAGCCAGGATGGCAACCATTGAGGGTGAGAAGTGTTCCAGTGTTCCACACTCAACTTTTTGACCATTTTAAAAGTACACCATCTGGATACTCATAGGGCCTGATTTACTAAAGGTTTGCGTGTGTAAAAACGTGTGCAGACTTGACATCACCCGCAAAAAATGTGCAAGCTGATCTACTAACGCAGCGCACTGAGGTTTGCGTCTTTCAACTGTGCAAGATAGTACACGCTGTCCATTTAGTACGTTTACCATAATGAATGTAATATGAGGCGTTTCAACCCCAGTGTGCAACATACAGGGAGGAGAAAATGTAAATATGTTATTTAGCACACACATTGTGATTTACCAAACCTGAAGTTATTATTTCTGACATTAACTGTGTCTATAAATAATACCTTTGAAGGACAGATATTAACCTGCTGCACACAAAAGGACGGAGTTTTTCCACCTGTGTTAATAATTTTGGAGTGGAATGTTTTTTACAGCATTGACTTTGTCATTAATACTCTCCCATATGTGGGTTTTTCTGGTAATATTAGTTTTTGTTATAACTCAATATATTAGTTAACCTCTTCCACTAGAACCTGATCACATTTCATTTTGTTCTTGCAGCTTTCTGCTCGTCCAAACTCTCCATAAAGACACAAAACCCTCATTTAAATACTGCTGTCTCCACCCTGTTGCACCTGTTTTCATTTACACAGTTATTCTTAGTAGATCACCCGCAAAACACACGCAAACGAAACGTGCAATCTCTTGCACTGTGCACGCAATTTAGTACCCACTATTTGGGATCTTAGTAAATCAGGCCCTATATGTTTGTTCCAGCTATTTACTACAGTTGTATGGTGATGTTACATGTCGGGCCTCAAGAGTTTGAATACCTCTAGTGGTAGCTGTAGGCCAGTGTGGGCCAGCAGTCTGTTGGCCCAGGGTCCAGCAGTGATCACCACGCTCTTGGCTCCATAAACACCAGCAGAAGTTGACACCTTCACAGTAGGGCCAGGCTTGATGTCTGTTACCTTCTCTTTGTCTCTGATGACACCACCCAACTTCTGAAACTGCCCCTGGAAGAAGAGATAGGCAGAATGTGTTATTGGTAAACCTTCAGTGGTACCATTGACCCACAAGTTATTAAGTGCTTCAAATCAACAGATACAATTGGATCAGTAATGGCTGTTGTGTTTGACTAAACTTTTGTCAAAATATTTTAAAGGGAACCTCTTATGCTTTTCCTTATTTTCAGTCATAAAAATAATGTTACAATGTCAGATGTTCTTATTAAACAGGACCAGAGTGTGTCAAATAATGAGGTATGTAGAAGTAATTACTGTAAGCACAAATCACCGGCTTCAGACAGCTCTGAATGCTTGGTTTCCAACAGTTTTTTCTGCTTTCAGCCTCAGCTGATGTCAGCTGATGATGGATTTCTTTATATGGTCATCTGCTGACATTATGACATGTTTACATTGTTTTGGGAGAAGTCACACTGAGCCATGACTGGAGTCGAGCTGGCAAGCTGTGAGTGTTCTTCCATTAAACAGCAGGGTAAAGTAATAATTAGTTTACTTTTTGGAGGTGTGCTGGTCGTCTGCAACTCTTCACCAAACATCACTTTTTTAGAGCCATTAATGAAGCTCTGCTAATTTGGTGAGGAACATGTTTGATTTCCTGTAAATTATTCATAATAAAAGTCTCACATTACTTAGTCGATTAAAAGCTTTTAAAGGACCAATATTTAATATATTTACTGTACTAATTCATAAAAGGACCATGATATGTTATGGATTATGGAAACATGCCAAATTAAAATAATAGTTTATTTGACTACAATACCACAGCCAGTATGTTCTCCTTTGAAATCTCCATTAAGGTGCAAAATTAGTTTTTGTTTTTGCTGGCACATCATTTTAACACATTCCGTGCCACCTCACAACAACAGCGGTTCTTCACACGTGTTAAGAGGTCCTGGTGGTTTCATGTATTTCTGTGAGAAACAGTCCAGGTTGCCAGATATGAAACACTGGCACACTAACAAACAAACTGGATAAACTGACACAGATTCCACCTGACCTAAAAACACACATGAGCCTTGAGTCTCGGGAGGAAAAAGTAAGGGGGAGACAACTCTGTCCAATATTTAGAATTTGGACTGCAGTATCCATTTTAATCGCTTGCTGTCAGTGTTATATATTTATCCTTGGCTGCCCCTCAGCAGGCTTCCAGAGAGCCAATCAGAACACAGTGGGTTCATTGGGAGGGCGGAGACAGGAGCTAAAACTGCCTGTTAGAGGCATAAAGTGCCATAAGGAATTTTTTTAACTGTGAATCATGCAAAGCTACTTTAGTGGAGTCTAAAAAAAAAAAATATAGAGCTTGAAATGAGCCTAAATAAGTCTATTTTAACATGATCATATATGACATTCAGCGACTAGATGTTGCACTAAAGCACCAACATCTCAGACCAAGTCATTTACTCTAGGCAGTGCTAATCCAATATGGTTGTGGGATCAGACGTGGAGGACACGGAGGGACTCACATGCACTAACGTGGCTGCGCAGCTGGACCGGCTTCCAAAACAAAGAACAGAGAAGCTCAGATAACAAAACACAGAGGGAGCATGGCTTCATTTTGCTCCAGTCACCATTACTTTCACCATATGTTTACATGGCTAACTGTTGTTTGCTGACATCTATTGTTTATTGCAAACTTTAATGTATCAGCTTATGAAACAAATATGTAAATTACACTGACAGGAAATGTAAAACTATCTAATTAAAACAAAAAAAATAGATATTTATGTTTAATTGCTCAAATTTAACAAAAATATACCAATATTCTTTGATTTTATTACATAATAACATACATTAAAATCTATTCATTAATTTCCTCCCAAACATTAATAGCAGAAGAGTTCTAATTCTCAATCTGTATCTTTTCTCTCTTTTTAAAATTTCTTATAAATGCACATATAAACCTGTGTTTATAAAAAACATTAACATTTTTAATTCAGTATTCAAACATGTTGTTGTATTCTTCATATTCTATAAAATGTTCACCTGGACCATAAAATAATGATTGTGAATATTGTTTCTTTCTGTAAGATGAATCAAACATTTATTAACGATGGGGAATTTCTGAATGTGAATTGGTGTAGAGACTAATTATGAGTCAGAATATGAACATTATGTGAGTGTTAATGAAATAAACTGTGTGTTCTACATCAGTGCAGTGGTTTGATCAAGAATGGTGTAGCAAGGTAATCTAATGGTTCAGGGTTTCAAACAAGCATTGGTTGGCCCTCTGTACAGTAAAAAAAAGAAATCAGCTGATTTGATGCAAAGAGACAGAAAAAGACTTTAACATTACCTTGAGAAAATATAACAAGAAAAATCAATTGCAGCATATATTAAAACACAATATTAAAGGTAGGAGGCTATTAAGGAGCCGTGCCTTGAAAATGCATAAAGCTATAATCCTCTGATCTATTACACATCTATCACTACAAGATTTCATTTCTAATCGACTGCTACTTGACAAAAAGGCCTGAACAATCTGCCCAGTCAACTGAAAACAGCACCTCACTGAAATAACAAAGCAGTGTTTTGTGCTTGACCTGGCAGCCATGGACGAGTCTGTTCTCCTCCACTGCTTCTTTCAGTCCAGTAATGTGAATTTATTGCTGAAAAATATTCGTGGTGTGAGCTATTATTAGATTTAAACAATGGGAATGAAATATGTTCAATTACCCATATC